>NW_024747997.1:1488044-1798044 GCF_018991925.1 Homarus americanus | reverse complement strand
TAGGGGGGTGCTGGGGTGTGTTATAAGTTGGGTGTGTTAGGGGTGCTGGGGTGCGTTAAGGGTGCTGGGGTGTGTTAGGGGTGCTGGGTGTGTTAAGGGTGCTGGGGTGCGTTAAGGGTGCTGGGGTGTTAGGGGGTGCTGGGGTGTGTTAGGGGTGTTGTGTTAGGGGGGTGCTGGGGTGCGTTAGGGGTGCTGGGGTGCGTTAAGGTGTGCTGGGTGTGTTAGGGGGTGCTGGGGTGTGTTAGGGGTGCTGGGGTGTTAGGGGGTGCTGGGTGTGTTAGGGGGTGCTGGGGTGCGTTAGGGGTGCTGGGGTGTTAAGGGTGCTGGGTGTTAGGGGTGCGTTAAGGGGTGCTGGGTGTTAGGGGTGCTGGGTGTGTTAGTGCTGGGTGTTAGTGTTGGGTGTTAGGTGTAGTGTGTTAGGGGTGCTGGGGTGTGTTAGGGGTGCTGGGGTGTGTTAGGGGGTGCTGGGGTGTGTTAGGGGTGCTGGGGTGTGTTAGGGGGTGCTGGGGTGTGTTAGGGGTGCTGGGGTGTGCTAGGGGGTGCTGGGGTGTGTTAGGGGTGCTGGGGCACGTTAGGGGTGCTAGTTAGAGGGTGCTGGGGTGTGTTAGGGGGTGCTGGGGTACGTTAGGGGTGCTGGGGTGTTAGGGTGCTGGGGTGTGTTAGGGGTGCTGGGGTGCGTTAGGGTGCTGGCCTATGCTGAGTTATGTTGTGCTGTGTTATGTTGTGCTGTGTTATGTTATGTTGTGCTGTGTTATGTTATGTTGTGCTGTGTTATGTTAGGTTGTGCTGTGTTATGTTATGTTGTGCTGTGTTATGTTATGTTGTGCTGTGTTATGTTATGTTGTGCTGTGTTGTGTTATGTTGTGCTGTGTTATGTTATGTTGTGCTGTGTTATGTTAGGTTGTGCTGTGTTATGTTATGTTGTGTTATGTTATGTTGTGTTGTGTTATGTTAATGTTGTGCTGTGTTATGTTATGTTGTGTTATGTTAGGGTTGTGCTGTGTTATGTTATGTTGTGCTGTGTTATGTTATGTTGTGTTATGTTATGTTGTGCTGTGTTATGTTATGTTGTGCTGTGTTATGTTATGTTGTGTTGTGTTATGTTATGTTGTGCTGTGTTATGTTATGTTGTGCTGTGTTATGTTATGTTGTGCTGTGTTATGTTGTGCTGTGTTATGTTGTGCTGTGTTATGTTGTGCTGTGTTATGTTATGTTGTGCTGTTATGTTAGGGTTGTGCTGTGTTATGTTATGTTGTGCTGTGTTATGTTATGTTGTGTTATGTTATGTTGTGCTAGTGTTATGTTGTGCTGTGTTATGTTATGTTGTGTTATGTTAGGTTGTGCTGTGTTATGTTATATTGTGCTGTGTTATGTTATGTTGTGTTATGTTATGTTGTGCTGTGTTGTGTTATGTTGTGGTGTGTTTATGTTGATGTTGTGTTGTGTTATGTTATGTTGTGCTGTGTTATGTTATGTTGTGCTGTGTTATGTTATGTTGTGCTGTGTTATGTTATGTTGTGCTGTGTTATGTTATGTTGTGCTGTGTTATGTTAGGTTGTGCTGTGTTATGTTAGGTTGTGCTGTGTTAGGTTGTGCTGTGCTCTGTTAAGGGGTGCTGGTCTATGCTGTGTTATGTTAGGTTGTGCTGTGTTATGTTAGGACCCTTGTTGTAACGTCCCTTGTGCTGTGTTTTCTGTTAATACACCGTGACGCGGATCCACACACACACACACACACACACACACACACACACACGGATGAACACAGTATTGATCAAGTGAGTTTTTTCCCCCTAAATTATGTAACATTGCGTTGTTTTATGTACAGAAGATATACACAGTGTTTGGAAATTCCCCGCATCGTGTTTTTTTTTCTATCATTTAAGCAGGTGTTTGTGTTTTATCCAGGAAGAAGTTAGCGGTGTTTGGAAATAGTGTGTGTGTGTGTGTGTGTAACTTCCTGACTATCATGTTTGTTTTCCTTGTGTTTTTTTTTCTATATTACATATCTGTTTATATCCAGAAAATAAAAGTAACGGTGTTTGGATGTCCCTGTTACCGTGTTTTTCCCTATGTCTAATGTTTGTTTATGTGTATGAGACAAAGCAAGCGGGTGTTTGGATCTCATTACCTTGTTTTTCCTTATATAACCTAATGGGTGTTTGGATATAACCTCCAGCAGGCCAAACACATCCTGTTTTAAATATCTTCACTGTGTGTTAGAGGTCGAGTGGTCGTAACAGTGGTCGTAACAGAGTCGTAACATAAACACAGGTCGTAACAGAGAGGGTAACAGAGGTCGTAGTAGCATCTTAAACAGAGTCGTACCATAAACACAGGTCGTAAACATCATCTTATTGTTACAGAGGATAACATTTAGTATTTAGACTGTTGTCGTCATTGAGGTCGTTAAGTTGCTGAGTCATGCTGCCACACTTCTAGGTACTCATTCCGTGGCACTGTTCTTAGATATTCCCAATTCCAGACTCTCATTCCTAGTTTCCAGGCGCTTTTCCTCGGGCACTCATTTTCAATTCCAGACACTTATTCCACTCTTAGTTCAAGGTATCCATTCCAAGTTCCAGGCATCTATTCCTAGTTTCAGGCACCCATTCCTAGTTCCAGGCACCCATTCCTAGTTCCAGGCACCCATTCCTAATTCCAAGCACCCAATCCAGGCACCCATTCCTAGTTCTCTGAGGAAATCTATGGGAGTGTCATAACTCGTGGAATTTGCACAAAGTCTGTGTGTGGGCGCGAGAGCATGTAAGATCCTTCACACACACACACACACACACACACACACACACACACACACACACACAGACACACACACACACACGTCTTCCTTCCTGCTTTAACTTCCTGATGGGGTTAACCTGAAGGAGATGTGAGTGCCCCTCCCGCTTACCAATTACTTTTATACTTTTTTCTTTTTGTAAACGTGGCCTCCAGCCTCCCCCAATAGCCACACCTTCGCCACCATTTTATTACCTTAATATTAAATATCCTAATACATAAGTAGCTATCCTAACTGTGTTGAATTAGTTGAGCCGCAGATCTATGCGGCATTCAGTGACTGTTGCCTCATAGTCAATATCTGCAGCACTTACAAGTGTCGTGGTAAGTGTTAAGTGATGTAGCTTTACCGGGGTCTTGTTGCCATAAGTTACAGGTAAGATGTCATGCGTTATAACTAAGTTAAGTTGCCATGAGTATACAGTAAATTACCTGTACCACACACACACACACACACACACACACACACGTAACCTTTCACAACAAAGTGCCGTGTCCGCTTCCTCGTATCAGGTGACCTCGCGGCCTCTCAGTGTGTGGAGGTAAGTAAGGTCACGCCCTCCCCTCAGGCCTCCAGGTGACTCATGAGAGAAAGTTCCCCGGGATGGCACTGTGTTCACCCCTCTCCCTCACTCAGAACTTATTTCACCTGCTCATTTAACAGTATCCTAACGCTTTACCTGAGAAGTGTTAGGTTAGGTTGGGTTAAAGTTGGTTGGGTTAGATTAGGTTACTGTAGGGTAGTTAATGTTAGGTTAGGTTGGGTTAGATTAGGTTACTGTAGGGTAGTTAATGTTAGGTTAGGTTGCTAGATTAGGTTACTGTAGGGTAGTTAATGTTAGGTTAGGTTGGGTTAGATTAGGTTACTGTAGGGTAGTTAATGTTAGGTTAGGTTGGGTTAGATTAGGTTACTATAGGGTAGTTAATGTTAGGTTAGGTTGGGTTAGATTAGGTTACTGTAGGGTAGTTAATGTTAGGTTAGGTTAAGGAAGCTGGGTTAATCCATACACCCAGCATCACCTCCGTTACCCTGTTCAGAGCGCGGCAAACTTTCGCGCCAAATTACCGTATTTATTTTCATCCTTCCCGCCAAAACTCGTCCGCATAACTTGTACCGCAGAAGGTCATTACGTTATAATTGACACAATGGGATAAAATTAGATTCATTACGTAGGCTACACATGTTATTTCCTCCTAAAAAAAAATACATAAATAAAAGCTATGTTTCAAAGCCACCCCCTGCCTCTCCGCTCTGCTTATTTCCGGGGTTGCCACTTCCTCATAGCTGGGCGGTCGCTTCCTCGTCTAGCGGCCCTGAACTTGACTCCAGCCAGCATGATGTGGCACCACCGCTTTCTCCATCCATGGCCCTGTTCAACCACTAACACTGATTACTGACAGATTCTTATGTGAGGTGTTTTTTTTCACCGGCAGTGTGGAGTATAGTCGTGGTACAATTTCGTCGCCATATTGTCATCCATTTTAAAGTGTGTGTGTGTGTGTGTGTGTGTGTGTGTGTGTGTGTGTGTGTGTGTGTGTGTCAACAGAAACACCTGAAGAATCACCACCCCAGCTTATTTCACCTGAAGATTAACCTAACCTAACCCTTTGAATTCTGAGGGGTTGAAGGGTTAAACTATTATCAACAAAGGGTTAAATCATCATCCTTAAAGGGTTCAAATTTATTCAAAGGGGGGTTAAACCATTGACCTCAAAAGGGTTAAACCACTATAGTCATTAAAGGGTTAAACCACCATTGACCTCAAAAGGGTTAAACCACTATAGTTAAACCACCATGGTCCTCAAAGGGTTAAAACATCGTCCTCAAAGGGTTAAGCTCCTGTTAATGGGACGCTGATTAAATTAAAAGGTCATTAGTGCAAGAGGTAATCTAAGGTGCGGAAGATAATGGGTAAAATAATGGGGTAATGGGTGACCTTCCTCTAGTCTTCATCACACACACACTGAGGTTGAGAAGGACGCATGAGGGAAAATACAAGCAAAATTCCCCTGGACAAAATTCCCCTGGACAAAATTACCCCGGACAAAATTCCCCTGGACAAAATTTCCCTGGACAAAATTCCCCCGGACAATATTCCTCGATAATATCCCTCTGGACAAAATTCCCCGGACAATATTCTTCTTGACAAAATTCCCCGGATTAAATGCCTTTAATTTAATGTGCCAAGTAAGACAAAATCCCCCTCTATCTTAATGTTTCTCAAGGTTAGGTTAGGTTAGGTTTTTGTCTTGGGGAGTTTTTACCTGAGGAGATTTTGTTCTATGGGGATTTTGTCCAAGGGGATTGTGACCTAAGGGGGGATTTTGTCTTATGGGGATTTTGTTCTATGGGGAATTTTGTCCAAGGGAGATTTTGACCATTGGGGGATTTTGTCCAAGGGAGATTTTGACCTATGGGGGATTTTGTCCAAAACTCTTAAAGGCCAGAGAGGTGAGGAACAGTGTAACGAGTACCTATGACAGTTATAGTCCAGGGATTCATTGTAGCGGGGGTTCTTTACCTGTGTCACGTGGTTCATTGTAGCGGGGGTTCCTTACCTGTATGTCACGTGGTTCATTGTAGCGGGGGTTCCTTACCTGTATGTCACGTGGTTCATTGTAGCGGGGGTTCCTTACCCAGGCGTCACGTGGTTCATTGTAGTGGGGTTCTTACCTGTATGTCCTGTGTTCATTGTAGCGGGGGTTCTACCTGTATGTCACGTGGTTCATTGTAGCGGGGGTTCCTTACCTGTATGTCACGTGGTTCATTGTAGCGGGTTTTACCATGTCCCGTGGTTCATTGTAGTGGGGGTTCCTTACCTGTATGTCACGTGGTTCATTGTAGCGGGGGTTCCTACCTGCATGTCACGTGGTTCATTGTAGCGGGGGTTCCTTACCTGCATGTCACGTGGTTCATTCCCCACACACACAACACTTGTTTTGCGATGTGGAGGGCTACATCTAGTGCGGGAGGGGCCCAGCGTCTTTCTGCGTCCGCTTCAGCTAAGGCGAGAACCACACACACACACACACACACACACACACAACAGGTACAGAGCTATGTGTGTGTGGGGTGATATTTGTCAGGTTGTTACACATGGATGAAGAAGTAACAGTATTAAAGTCAACAGTAATAATAATAATAATAAATTAACACCTCTAATATAACTGTTAACAGCAATTTACACAGCCTTCAGGACAGCAGTGAACAGGAGAAGGGGAGGAGGGAGTAATGCGCTGTTTTCTTGGCTGTGGTGAGGAATAAGATAGAAAAAAATATATAACCTTGAGTTCAGTCCTTATAACGTAAGAGCGTCTCTCAATTTGGTCCGCCGTCTCCCTCTCTCATACCTATCTCTCTCTCTCTTTGTTTATCACTCACTCCCCTCCTTCGCCTTCGTATGCATACTTTTAGCGAACATATCTGGGATAGAGATACGAATAGTTAAGGATAATTGAGGAGAGAGAGAAAAAAAAAACTAGTTCTGAGGTGGGACTAGTTTTATGCGCGGAGGAACCAGTGATACATGTGCACCGCGGCGGCCATGTTGTCTGGTGTACAAGTCAGGAATAGATAATAATTATACTTTGTCATCGTCTATCTGTGTGTCTGACTGTCTCGATTGTTTATTGTTAATTTAATATTGATACACAACTAGGAATCAATGTGTAGAATCCCATACATTCGATTATTGTCCAAGATTTCAACCATTCCATTGAAAATTTTGCCTCTAGGCTTTCCGATATGGATTTTGACATTAAACTGAGCTATGGAATTCTTTGGTTTACTCTTGGTTTAAAATGAATGAAACTAATGATAATTGGATAATTTAGCATCCGGCTGGTTCACTCACACAACCGAAAAAAGGCAAAAAAAATGTTGAATGCATTATCAACAAGACCTACTGACGTCACGAACATTCTTGGCTGAGCAAAAAAAAAAAAAAATTCTTACTGCGTTCACTTACGTTGATCACACACCAAAAAATTTCCTACAGCCGGGACACTAATTATTACTGCATTATATATATATTTTTTTTTATACAGAATCACAGCTTGGGAAAGATGATGAGTCAGTCCCGCAACAGCTGATCATTTTCCCGGTACTGCACTCGACCGCCCTCACTGCCCAAACTGTAACGTCAGGGGCTCGAACCAACGATGTTTAGGAACAGGAGAGGAGCGTAAACAGTAATACCACAATTTATATTTTTGAGAATTAATATACATAGACATTAGGTATGTATATATATTTTTAAGTTATACATTAGAGGTATATTATAATTTACGAATGACTGAAGTTATGAACATTCTTAGATACCTGTTGGAGGGAGATTTAACACAGGTACAATAACAGGTGCGATAATTTATGTTACCTGAGTACGATAATTTGTTATCTGAGTACGATAATTTATGTTGCCTGAGTACGATAATTTATGTTACCTGAGTACGATAATTTATGTTACCTGGGTATTGTCTATAGCTTAGCCGATTTTGGTGATTCTAATGTGATGTGTGAGTACACATTCATACACACACACACACACACACACACACACACACACACGTACTCAATAACCTCAATTACACTAACTCGCACGCACTCTCCCCGCAAGCAAAATTGAACGATATTAAAGTGTGTGTGTGTGCAAGCAATTGAGTGTGTGCAGCTTGAGTACGTGTGTGTGTGTGTGTGTGTGTGTGTGTGTGTGTGTGTGTGTGTGTGTGTGTGTGTGTCTGTGCAAGCTAGTGTAATTGAGAGTATTGAGTTCATCAACTTGTGTGTGTGTCTTAGAACATGTACTCGCTCACGTCATGATGACCAAACACGTGGACACACACACACACACACACACACACACACACACACACACACACACACACACACACACACACACACACACACACACACACACACACACAACCCCCTCCCCCACACACAAACATGCAGGTGCACACAAACACTTTTGATTACATTTTTTTTTACGGGGATTAGCCCACCCGGACACAGGTCACTGACCCACATCGGGGCCTGGGGGGCGAAAATGTAATAATAATAATAATAATAATAATAATAATAATAATAATAATAATAATAATAATAATAATAATAATAATAGCAATGCTGGTGTTGAATTTCATTTGCCATTTTTCAGACCACCCCTGCAGTTTATTTAGATCCTCCTGTAATGCATTTGCATCCTGCCCTGAATTAATTTGCCGCCCTATTTTGGTGTCATCCGCAAACTTGCTTATGTCACTGCTGATCCCAGTATCTAGATCGTTCATGTAGATTATGAACAAGAGTGGGCCTGGTACTGACCCCTGGGGAACCCCACTGGTTACACGGCCCCACTCAGATTTAACAACATCTACGCTGACCCTCTGCCTTCTATCGGTAAGCCATGATTTTATCTAATTTAAAACTTTCCCCTCGATACCATGAGCTTGCATTTTTCTCAGAAGCCTCTGATGCGGTACTCTGTCAAACGCTTTGCGAAAGTCTAAGTAAATAACATCGTAATTTTCGTCATTATCTACTACCTCGAAGACTTTCCTAAAAAACGTCAGCAGATTTGTTAGACAAGATTTTCCCTTTGTAAACCCAGAGAGAAGGGGGGGGGGGGAACTAAACCAAGCTGTAAACCTCAGGCGTGGGGTGGTGAGAGAACACATCTGTCACATCACTACATACCTGTCACATCACTACACACCTGTCACATCACTACACACCTGTCACATCACTACACCTGTCACATCACTACACACCTGTCACATCACTACACACCTGTCACATCACTACACCTGTCACATCACCACACACCTGTCACATTACCACACACCTGTCACATCACTACACCTGTCACATCACTACACACCTGTCACATCACTACACCTGTCACATCACCACACACCTGTCACATCACTACACACCTGTCACATTATCACACACACACCTGTCACATCACTACACCTGTCACATCACCACACACCTGTCCATTACCACACACCTGTCACATCACTACACCTGTCACATCACTACACACCTGTCACATCACTACACCTGTCACATCACCACACACCTGTCACATCACCACACACCTGTCACATCACTACACCTGTCACATCACTACACACCTGTCACATCACTACACCTGTCACATCACCACATGCCTGTTACATCACCACACACCTGTCAGTATACAGTCAGTCGTTCACACAGTCACAGTATACAGTCAGTCGTTCACAGTCACAGTATACAGTCAGTCGTTCACAGTCACAGTATACAGTCAGTCGTTCACAGTCACAGTATACAGTCAGTCGTTCACAGTATACAGTCAGTCGTTCACAGTATACAGTCAGTCGTTCACAGAATACAGTCAGTCGTTCACACAGTCACAGTATACAGTCAGTCGTTCATACAGTCACAGTTAGGACCAAAATATATGACGTAAGAGCCTTGAGGTATTGAATTGTAACAGAATTGAATTGAAAGTTTATTAAGCCAGAAAAACCCAGACACAGAGTGGATAATAACAACAATATTAACATGGCTGAGAACCTGAGCTGCACCTGATACATACTGTACATTTATCTCAAGGAAGTATTATGTAACATTTAGTATCATCTGGAATAGTACAATAGCATGGTGGTAATAAGAACATCTCATAATGTTACGCGGTTATAACTTCAATATTTATTTATTTTATTTATTTATTATTTTATATTGTATATATATTATAAGTATATACATAGATTACAATGGAATTTAAAACATAAGTATAATGGGGGAGCAGTACAGCCTGGGTTGTACAGTAATAAGGTTGAACAAGAGGACAGAGCTGTCAGGATTATGTCTAGTTGGCAAATATATTTCTTGCAATGGTAATTACTTATTTATTTACATGATAATTTCCGATAAAACGGATTTGGTGGTACAATAAAAGCAGGTACTGTAAATATAGTAGGTGTTACAAGAAATATTCGTGCACGCTGTCTTGTATCTATGAGAACATAAGAACATAAGGAGTCTGCAATAGGTCTGTGCATGGCAGCTCCTGTCGAGAGTTACTACCACTCTCTATCATCCATGAATCTATCCAGCCTCCTTTTGAAACTTTCCAGAGTTCCCGCACTTACTACAAAGTTGCTAAGCTTGTTCCACTCGTCCACCACCCTATGTGTACGTCTGTGTATCTGAACGTACACGTAGTCGTTTGTGTGTGTATCAATGAACGTACACAGTGTGGTCGTCTGCGTGTGTATCAATGAACGTACACATTGTGGTCGTCTGCGTGTGTATCAATGAACGTACACAGTGTGGTCGTCTGTGTGTGTATCAATGAACGTACACATTGTGGTCATCTATGTGTGCATCAATGAACGTACACATTGTGGTCGTCTGTGTGTGTATCAATGAACGTACACAGTGTATTCGTCTGTGTGTGTATCAATGAACGTACACAGTGTATTCCCTTGGCGAGTCCTGAGAGGTTAGCACCTTCCTGGCAAGGGTGGAGGTAGTATGGGGAGGGTGGTAGAAGGGATGAGAAGAGAGGAAGGGTAGGATAAGAAGTAGAAGAGGAAGGAAGGAGGAGGAGAGACAAGAGAGAGAGAGAGAGAGAGGCTCCTTCAGCGGTAACTACTGAGAAAACTTTATATGTGTGGTTTTTTTTAGTATCCCTCACGACGGGCGAAAAAATATTGGAATGAACGAAAGTCTCTGAAAAAGTTTGGTCTAGGTTGCCACATGCAGAGAGAGAGAGGCTCCTTCAGCGGTAACTACTGAGAAAACTTTATATGTGTGGTTTTTTTTTTAGTATCCCTCACGACGGGCGAAAAAATATTGGAATGAACGAAAGTCTCTGAAAAAGTTTGGTCTAGGTTGCCACATGCACGACAATCAGGATATGCTCGCAGGACAACGACATCCTCTATCAGCCTCGACAACAGCTGGGAATAATGACTCTTACGTGGTACGTCTATAAGAACCAAAACTGCGTCTTTCATGTGGTGTTGTGAAGGCCTCTAGTGGTCGGGGGAGGGGGGAGGGGCGTCGGTGCGTGAGTGTTTTAATGAATAGACTTGGCCTTGGCTTCGGCGTGGAGTATATCCCCCCCCCCTTCTACCCCCTTTCCCCAACACCATTACCCTTTGCCATTAAATACGCTACCCTTTTGCTCTGCCAGAAATCGCCTTTGGAACACTCGGAGGTGATCAAATCTTATCTTTTACCTTCAAGATAATTTATTAAAGTTATTATGATTTTATGGTTAAGACAAGAGAGAGAGAAAGAGAGAGAGAGAGAGAACGGAAATGGTCTAGTTATTTAAAGCAGTCGGTCACGTATCTCGCTGAGCAAACGTTTGTAATGTTGTGGACCAAGGTTGTGTCTGTGAGGCAAATTATGGCGCTGTGTTGGGCACCTCTTGCCTGGCCTTGCTTCACCCTGGGGAACCCCGCTGCAACCTCACCCACACTTTAAAGCGTCAGGTTTCCATCCAGCAACAGTTTAGGGAAACCCGACACGGTATTATAAAACTATCGTGACTCGACCGAGGGATATTTTCTGCCTCCAGCCCGACTTTATGGAGACTACAGCGATTTCGGTTTTCATTCAGCAACAGGTTGGCGAAATACGAACGCGATATTATCTAGACGACTTGGGTGATATTTCGCGTCCAACTCTGTTTTTAGCGACTTCAACGCGACGTTACTTAGACTTTACTAATAGTATTAATACCTCGCTACAGTTGGGGAACTTTAACTTTTAATTTTTAGACTACATTATATTTTTACATCCAACATAGTTAAAGAGTTTGGCTTTATATTAGTAATTTTAAAAGTTTGTTTTGATAAAGTGTTTTAATCAGTTCTCCTAGTGACTGTTTGAAGTAGTTTAAGTTAGTTTAGGTTTGCTTAATGACGTTACAGATGTTAATTATGTTATCACTTGGAGCCAATCTACGACTGCTATCATGATGACGTCAGGGATATGAAGAGGCGTGTGATTGGTTAATGTGATGGGCTTCTTCATTACCATTGGCTGACTGGTGTAAATGGGTACCTGACTTTACTGTTGTGGGAGTGAAGATGGTCAAGTGTAGTGTCGCCGAGTCCTGTAAGACTATTGTACTAGAAAGTTTAATTAGGACTCGTAGACTACAACAACTTGAGTACTGGGCTAATATTTTTTTTGTGGGGGGGAGGGAGAGCGGGAGGCTACGTTACGCCGAGACTACTAGACCATTAACACCTTAGGCTACTGGGGAGGTCATGAGGTCCGAGGCTATGAGGTTACTACAACGACACCTGAGGCTACTGGGGAGGTCATGAGGTCCGAGGCTGACACCCAGGCGGCCGGGAGTCACAGGTCTGAGGCTACAACACCACCCAGGCTGGCCAGAGGCCAGGAGGTCTGAGGCTGGCAACACACCACTGGGAGGCTGGTGAGGTCTGAGGTTGCAACACACACTCAGGCTACTGGGAGGCTGGTGAGGTCTGGAGGCTGGCTGGCCACCACCCAGGCTGCTGGGAGGCTGGGTGAGGTCTGGAGCGCGACCACACTACCTTAGGGCTACTGGGGAGGCCAGATATCTGAGACATGACACACCTTAGGGGTTACTGGGGAGGCTGGGTGGAGGTCTGAGGCCACAACACCACCTTAGGGCTATTGGGAGGCCATGAGGTCCGAACATGAGCGGTTGAAGTTTATGCTCATCACGTCTTATATGGCTGGTAACGGCGAGTCACTTATCAAGGAAATGTTAATGGTGCCGTTGTCAAGTAGAGTATAATAAAATATAAGGCTTAAATTGTATTATTACGATAAGATAGATGCGTAAAATAGTTCAAAAGTGGGTTATATAAGGAGATAGTGTTGTGAGCGTCCAGTGTTGCTTGGTGAGGCGTTAGTGCGCATGCGTGAGTGATGGAAGTGAATTAAAACAGTTTATTTAGCCAGAAAAACCCAGATACAGAGTGAATAATAATAACAATATTAACATGGCTGAGAACCTGAGCTGCACTTGATACATACTGTACATTTATCTCAAGGAAGTATTATGTAACATTTAGTATCATCTGGAATAGTACAATAGCATGGTGGTAATAAGAACATCTCATAATGTTACGCGGTTATAACTTCAATATTTATTTATTTTGTATTTATATTATAAGTATATACATAAATTACAGTGGAATTTAAAACATAAGTATAATGGGGGAGCAGTACAGCCTGGGGTGTACAGTAATGAGGTTGAACAAGAGGACAGAGCTGTCAGGATTATGTCTAGTTGGCAAATATGTTTATTGCAATGGTAATTACTTATCTATTTACATGATAATTTCCAATCTTGATTTATGTCTGGTTGATCTAATATATTTGATTTAATTATATAAAGTGTTATATTATTTAGATATATGAGAATAATATTGTTTTCCCCGTAAGAAGTCAACAGAATTAACGATCGGGTAAATATTATCTCTATGTAAGTATGTATGTATGTTAAATCATGTGTGTGGCGAGACTGTAAGAGCAGATAATCCATTTATCCGAATATGCACGTCAGCGTCACGGACAGACATCATTAACCGACTGGGAAAAAACTCAAAGAATTACGAAATCACGTACCCGCGCCATTCATGCGTGACGTCACGAAGGGCGCGGCCAATCACACTCAAGCTCCTTCCCGCCACCTTACTGCGCAGGGAACCTTGATAACATTACCTCAAATATTAATGTTGTTTTTTGACAAATTAACAATAAAAAAGAAATATCCTTTGCGGTAATATGTTTCAGGGAATTTATATATACCGTTGGGATTTATACATACGTCATCAACCCCGTTACAGCAAAGTCCTTTTTTTTTAATAATAAGTGATTAAATTATGTTTTTTAATAAATATTAATTTGTAAAAGATTATCGTTAATTAGGTTATCTGTTGGTAAGTAATGAAGGTATGTTTGGCATTTAATTAAACGACCAGTTCGCCTTAGAGGGGTGGCCGCGCGGTGGAGATGGGGAGGGGGTGCTGCGTCATTTCCTTTTTCATTATACGGTATTTATTAGTTATTTACTACATCTAAATTATCATTAGTAATTAGTAATATTATTTGTTTAAATTGACAGTTGTTTCTTGCCTTGTGTATATTACAGATTTTAGCTCCAGAAACATTAGGAACGTATTTTTTTACACATACATACATACATACATACATACATACATACATACATACATACTGTACATACATACATACATACATACATATACATACATACATACATACCCCATTAATCTGATAAAAGAGTATGGTTCTCTCAGCGGATCAGTGAGTGAGTCAGATGGTTAGTGAGGTGTACAGTACAGGAGGTTAGGGAGCGCCTCAGTCCGTCTTGGTGAGTTACCCCGACCGTCAACACAATTTTCTCTAAAGGGCTACTACTACTACTACTACTATTTTTTTTTTAAAACGGCCCAGCCCCAACAGCCACACCGCCACCATTTACTACCTTAATATTAACTATCCTAATACATAAGCAACTATCCTATCTGTGTTAAATTAGTTGAGCCGCAGATCGATGCGGCATTCGGTGACTGTAGCCTCATAGTCGATATCTGCAGCAGTTGACGGAGTAGGGGCAGAAGCTCTCGTTCCCCTGAGGCAGAGCAAAGCCGACCGAAGGAGAGAGAAGGACAGTCGACATCTCATCCAGGCTGTGACATAACTTCTGGGCTGCTGCTTCTGTTCGGAGATCAGCTCCGCGAGTCTGGCGTAGAAACATCTTGCGCTTGGGCCCATCCCACCAGAGGTTGTGAACACTAGCGGAGGGAAGCTGCCTTGATCGACATTTTGAATTCTCTCCCCATATGCCCTTCTCTTTGTCGTTCTGTTCCTCCCATAAAAAGGCATCGAGAGCTAGGAAGAACAATGACAAAATGGCTGCGGGGATCAAAATCCTGATGTCGAAGGTTGCCTGCTGCTACTACTACTACTACTACTACTACTACTACTACTACTACTACTACTACTACTACTACTACTACTACTACTACTACAACAATACTATCACTACTACTAGAATACTCCTATCACTATCACTACTATTACTACTACTGTTTCTGCATCTACAACACTATCACTACTACTACTGCTACTACTACTACCAGGAACGAAACTATAAATTTACTTGACCGTATTTTTACTTAATGACCATCGATTAGACGTAACCATAGGTCTACCAGCCTCTGTGTGTAGACCGTTCCATTGGTGTACCAGCCTCTGTGTGTAGATCGTTCCATAGGTGTACCAGCCTGTGTGTAGACCGTTCCATAGGTCTACCAGCCTCTGTGTGTAGATCGTTCCATAGGTGTACCAGCCTGTGTGTAGACCGTTCCATTGGTGTACCAGCCTCTGTGTGTAGATCGTTCCATAGGTGTACCAGCCTGTGTGTAGACCGTTCCATAGGTCTACCAGCCCCTGTGTGTAGACCGTTCCATAGGTCTACCAGCCTGTGTGTAGATCGTTCCATAGGTCTACCAGCCTCTGTGTGTACAAGTATTTCCTTATGTTCGTTCAGCATGATAACTTGGCGAGCGTGTAGTTATGTCTCCTGGTGTTGGTGGTGCGTGACAAACAAATGTTATGTGTTTACGTTTTCCGTGGAAGGAATTTAGCAGTTATGTAAGATAGTGGCCAACAGTGGTAAGGAGTAATAGTTGTTTACTGGCTGTTTACACCCCCTGGGAGCGCTCTGTTTACACATAAGAACATAAGAACATAAGGAGTCTGCAATAGGCCTGTGCATGGCAGCTCCTGTCGAGAGTTACTACCACTCTCTATCATCCATGAATCTATCCAGCCTCCTTTTAAAACTTTCCAGAGTTCCCGCACTTACTACAAAGTTGCTAAGCTTGTTCCACTCGTCCACCACCCTATTAGTGAACCAGTTCCTTCCTATCTCCCTCCTAAACCTAAACTTATCCAACTTAAAGCCGAGAGAGATCTGTTTACACCCTATAAGAACTGTACTGCTATAACTTACTACTACTTCTTCCCTAGATACAGACAGACAGACAGATATTCACAAGGACAAATAAAAGCTACAGTAAGTGGATTAATGTTGCCGTCTGTCTGTCTGTCTGACTTCCTTCCAGACACAATTATTTTCCTATATCATGTACACCTTTCTCATCCCTCGCCTCTCCCCTGGGTTATTCATTTTTCTTCTCTCCTGTGTACGTATTTTCCTCTTTGTAGGTAGTTTTATATCCTGTGTACGTGTTTTCCTTTGCTGTCAGGTGTACGTATTTTCCGTCTGTCATGTGTACGTATTTCCCTCTAACGTAATGTACTTCTGTGCGTTATTCATTTGTTTTCCTTTTATTATCGTTTATTGGGTTTCCCTGGTTTATTCCCCACTGTGTGTGTGTCACCACGTGTTAGTAAGGGAGGGCAGGGGGTGCAGCGTCACACACACACACACACACACTCACACACACACACTCACACACACGCTCACTCACACACACACACACGCACGCACAAATACATCCTCCATATTGGCATCCAAATGGCGCCACCTGTGTCCCAACACCACCCCGAGCGAATAATAACCCTTAAACCCTTTACCCTTCTAATAAAAACTTCAAACACGTATATTATAAAACTATAATATATTCCAATACCTATACTACAATCATCATAATATAAAAAACACTAAAATATAGTTCCCCGGAGTGATATATTTGATATGGAGATGAAGTCGCAGCCACAACACAGAGGCTCGAACACAATCATGGCGGACTCCCATAGCAACAAGTGGTTGGAACTCGTTTATAAGGGGTCTACTCTCCTCCCTGGACTTTAATTCTCTCTCACTTCCCTCCTTCGTACCTGCAATGCAAAAAGATGAGATATTTAGATGATTAAATACCTCTATAAATAAGGCTAGTGGCTACAGTAGTGGAGATAAATGTGGGTTGGGTTGTGATGTGTTGCGCAATATGCTTGGCCGGGTGTAGTTTAGTACTGTACTATGTCCGTGTTCTGATGGTTCTTGTACGTGTTCTGATGGTCCTTGTACGTGTTCTGATGGTCCTTGTCCGTGTTCTGATGGTCCTTGCCCGTGTTCTGATGGTCTTTGTCCGTGTTCTGATGGTCCTTGTCCGTGTTCTGATGGTCCTTCTCTGTGTAAGTGTTCTGATGGTCCTTGTACGTGTTCTGATGGTCCTTCTCTGTGTAAGTGTTCTGATGGCCCGTATCCTGACGTCAATTACACACACACACACACACACACAGTCCAGGTGAGCTACTGTAGGAGGAGGAAGGTACAGGGAAGGTGATAGGTTCAGAATGGGTAAGGGGAGATGGATGGAGGGAGAAGAGGGGGGGAAGGACTGTTAGAACATGCTTGTAGGCCAAGGTGTGTGTGTGTCATTACAATACAACCACCATTATCATAACCACCACCATAACAACTATCACCATCAACCACCACTACCAGGACCCTAGCAACAACTATCACCACAATAACTACCACCATCACAACTTGCTACATCACGTATTACCCGACCTTTCCCCCCCTCCCCCCTCCCCCCTCCCCTCCCTGACCTCCCCCCTCTGACCTCTCCAGATTCAAGACTCCCCCAGTCACTATCGGTCATTATTTGATCTACCAATAGAACGAAGAAAAGAGAAACACGTTATTATTGTCTTATGTTTTCGTTCAGTTTCTTCCCGCGCTTTTCCGACCACGTGGTTCCGGGGGGGGGGAGCGGCCATCTTGGATTTGTCTTACCATATGGAGAGTCATAATTTTATATATATTTTTTTTGTTTCTTTTCTTATTCTTGTATGTAAGTTTTTTTGCCAAATGGTGGGTTTTATTTATGTGTTTATGGTGTTTTTTTTGTATAAGTTTTGTGTGTTTTTTTTTTAGATAATGGGTGATAAGTGTTGATGTTTTGTTGGTGGTGTGTGGCAACTGAGTAGGTCAACAATAACAATCATTGTTAAGGTAGTTATTATTATTCTACTACTACTACTACTACTACTACTACTACTACTACTACTACTACTACTACTACTACAATATCTGCCTACTACTAATACTACAATATCTATTATTACTATTATTACTATTTTTTCAAACAATGCCCTCCAGCCTCCCCCAATAGCCACACCTTCGCCACCATTATATTACCTTAATATTAAATATCCTAATACATAAGTAGCTCTCCTACCTACTACTACTACTATTACCACAAGAACCTCTTCAGTATGATGACAAACCCCTTGAGTACGATCATTTAACCCATTGAGTACGACGACTTAACCCATTAAGTACGATGAATTAATCCCTTGAGCACGTTGACAATCCCTTGAGTACGATGACTGGGCTACCTGACGGCTATAATTATCAACGGTGACTGACTGACTAAAGTAATTAACCCGTAGACGGTGTTTTTTTAGGAATCCACATCACAAGAGAAAACGGAGAGGGGTAACTATGATAATATTCATTGGTGGGGTATTTTTTTATAGAGGTTATCGCCACTCACACTTGTGCGCACCGGTCACATGTTAAGCGGAGAAACTGTTAACACCTTAGAATAGCTTACTAGGCAGCAGGGTGTACCCTAAGACAACGCATTATGCTTCCAGTATCTTCCCAGGCAGTGCTTCCCTGTTCATATTTTCCGCAAAGTATAACAGTCAAAGCAGTCTAGATTTTTCCTAAAGTCAAACATTACAGATTTCCCCTGTAAAATACTTCAGACTTATGATATATTAAAGTTTTATATATTAAAAAAAAACTAAGCGAGATGGAGCTGATAGCAGCTGTGTGACTGCCTGAGGGACAGACTACCGCCTTCTGCTGTAGAGGCAACATCTTGATTCTCGTCTACCAACAACCACTCACGCACTCACTCTCACTTCACCCACACACACGCGCGCTCTTCTTTTCACTAAAAACTAAAAATTATTTTCTATTAATAATTTACAATGACAACTTGAAGCATCTATTTATGCATATTGTATACCTGATCTGTCAAAATACATACTGAATCATTGTAACATATATGACGATTTTACTCAATATCTGTCTATCTCTGTAAATTCGCGTCTAATATTTACGCGGGTAAATTACGTCACATTGTAAACATAATGTAAACAGATCATAATGAGACGTTGTAAAGGTGAAGAATATGAAGTTGTTGTAGTTTATTGCAATCGTTGTGTTACTTGAAGACGTAGTACGGAGCAGTAACAAGGTGGGGGGGGGGAGGTTAAGAGAGAGAGTGGAAGGGAGAGAGGCGACACATTTCATAGCAACCAAAGAAGAACCAGAAGAACCTGTTCCTTAAAGGCTGGTGGTTGATATACATGTGTTGGTAGGGCGAGGCGAGGCGAGGGTGGCGTGGTGGTTGGTGGTCTCTGGCAAGGAACTCACCCGCCCACCCCCTCCCTCCCTCACCGAAGCAGCAGGCAGAGGAGTCAAGGTTAGTCATGGCCGGAGGCGAGTGTTGCACTAAGGCACCACCACATTTACCCTTGTCTTTCCTATTCACTTGTGCATTTCTCACCTCATCTTATCATTCTCACATCTTCCTCATCTTTTTCTCTACCTGTTTATATACCAGAATATATAATAATAGTTGTGTATAAGCAATAAATAGGTGATTAATATTGACGATTCTTTTAACTTGTCGTGGAGGAGGGTGGAGCTTGTTGACATTGCTCTTAGGTTGCTGTAAGGTCCGCCATGCCCAGTTAGCTCTTCCGTCTGGAGTAAAAATCACTCGCTTTTTTTTTTTTCTAATTTTTTTTATATTTTTACTTTCCTGTTATTTAAATGTTTTCTTGATTATTTTCTGAAGAGGGTGTTAGTGTTTTGTTTAGTCATTGTTTTGATCTTGTTAGCCATCTTGTTTTGAATGTTATTGTAATTGTGTTTGTTGGTGTTTGTGTATGACTGGAGGGTTTGTTTGTCGTCTTGTTTGTGTATTCATGTCAACTTCTCTTTGTTTATGCATGTGTAGCTGAAGTTTGTGTGTGTGTGTGTATGTGTGTGAGGGGGAGGAGGTCAATTTAAGTGTGACCTATTCTGACCTTGGCTGGGTTGGTTAGTATAGGTTAGGTTGCATTAAGTTAGGTTAGGTCAAGTCGGGTTATATGTTGGGTTAGGTTAGGTTAAGTTAGCTGTCATGAGGACTGAGCTTCACCTACTCATTCACCCTAGAGGAAGGTGTGTGTGTGTGTGTGTGTGTGTGTGTGTGTGTTAAAAAGGCTGAGGCAGTCACTTTATACAAGTTACCCCGCGAATAAATTTGATGTGACCATTTTCTATAATAATTTCAACGAAGAGAATTTAAAGCGATAACTTGTACAAATAATTAATTTACTTGCTGCTGTGTAGAATCTTTCCTCGTTCTTGATACTACATCTTTTTAAATTAGTGCACCGTTCTATCTAAGTTAACCTAATCAGCCCCCTGGACCCCCTTATTAGGTTAAGTTAGGTTTGGTTAGTTTTTGGTGATTTTCTGTATTTTTCTGTACACATATTTCTAATACCCAAAGAAATAAAGGTGAACGAATGTAAATTAACCGATACTACTACTACTACTACTACTACTACTACTACTACTACTACTACTACTACTATACTGACGATTCATATTACGCCCAATAGCCCATAAAACATGTAGTTATAACCTCTTTGTTGAGTCCCCCATCTGAGGCGTCCGTTTTCTCATCGCTTCAGTACGCCTGAGTCTCCGGTTTTCCCTCGAGTATTTGCACAGACTCTAATATGTCTTAATATCTCATATGATGTTCGGAGATTTGAAATTGCAAATGACTGCGTATGTGTTACATTAGGTTAGATATGTCTACTTGCAGATGAAACATTCAAGATCCATGGTGAGTGATGTTGAAAGCTTCATCTGTCAGGGAGGAATAGAAAAGTTTTTATTTATCTATTTCTTTCAATGTTTTTACTTATTTATATTTTTTATCCTTCTTATTCTTTCAATATTTGTCAGTTCTTAGTTATCATTCTTTAACAACACCTATTGGTATAATTATTATACTTAAAGGTTGTCGGCCACCACCCAGGCTTTTATGAGAATATTACTACCATCATAAGGTGTTAGGCAGCGTGGCAGATACGAGCTGAGACACGTGAGTTAGTGTTTATTTTCTGAGAAGTAATTGTTAAAAGGAAAGTAGCGGTGATACTCACAATTTACTAATTCAATATTTATTAAAGTCATAAGTGAATAAGATGGCATTTTCAACATACTGAGACATTAAACATCTGTTATATTATTTATTTGACACTAAAGATGGTTATTTTACACACACTTGCTAAGATATTAATACGTTCCTTATAACATCACGTTAATACTAAATGAACAACTTCGAAACAGGTACCAGCATCTCAGGTGGGAGTACACAACAAAATTTAACACTGGTAATGTCAATATTTATGGCTTCAATACTCATCTGGGACAATTATCTTTCTGCTAATTATGCACAATCATGTACAATATTAATTTACACATATAACCTATAACCCCTCACACTACAACTACCACAACAACCACCATTCTAACACTACAACAACCACCATCCTAACACCACAACAACCACCATCCTAACACTACAACTACCACAACAACCACCATCCTAACACTACAACTACCACAACAACCACCATTCTAACACTACAACAACCACCATCCTAACACTACAACAACCACCATCCTAGCACCACAACAACCACCATCCTAACACTACAACAACCACCATCCTAACACTACAACTACCACAACAACCACCACAAGATTTAAATCACCGTCATACACCAGGTTCTCAGCAATATAGACTATCTTTCCGTTCATTAGTTTTCAGTTCTCAGAGAAATGACGATAATGAGTATTGAAATAATTTAAAGGACTGAAATAAATAATTACTTTACTAAATAGCTGTTGTTTGTGTTCTCAGGCTCTACACATCCAAGGAGTAACGGGAACTGGACAAGGAGTCGAGCAGATCAACCTTCAGGAGACAGGTGTACCGGGGCCACACCTGTACAGTAGGTCTCAGGTTGTGTTGTTGTGGATCACCTCGAGCTTGGATACCCCAGTTTATATCACATGAACACTTGACCCCCCCCAGCTTATTTCATTGGAAGATTAAAGCCCCCCAGCTTATTTAACTTGAATATTAACACTTCAGCTTATTTCACTGGAAGATTAAGGCCCCCCAGCTTATTTTACTAGAAGATTAGCACTTCAGCTTATTTCACTGGAAGATTAAGGCTCCCCAGCTTAGTTCACAGGAAGATAAAGGTACCCCAGCTTATTTCACCTGAACACTACTTTTAAAGCTCTATTCTGCCTGAGCACTTCAGCACAGCTTATTTCACCTGGATACTAGGCACTATTTCCCTGAGCACTAAGCACCCCAGCTTATTTCACCTGAGCACTAGGCACCCAGCATTTCACCTGGATACTAGGCTCCCCAACATTTCACCGGGACACTAGGCACCCCAGCTTATTTCCCTTGGCTCAGCCACCCCAGCTTATTTCACCTGAACACTAGGCACCCCAGCTTATTTCTCCTGAGCACTAAGCACCCCAGCTTATTTCACCTGAACACAAAGCACCCCAGCTTATTTCACCTGAAGACGGCTTTGGCTGTTCCTTGAGCACTAACCACTAGCTTATTTCACCTGAACACTAGGCACCCCAGCTTATTTCTCCTGAGCACTAAGCACCCCAGCTTATTTCACCTGAACACAAAGCACCCCAGCTTATTTCACCTGAAGACGAGGCACCCCAGCTTATTTCACTTGAGCACTAGGCACCCCAGCTTATATCACTGGACAGGTGGGTACAACATTACCAAACATACATACTTCTAGGAATCATTAAATAAACACTCAGAGAATTATGAGTAGCTGTTATTATTTTTTAAAGTGTGTGTTGAGTAGAATATGAAATGAAGGTACAGTACTAACAAATAAAATATAGCCATTTGTACGATTTATTACAGTAATTAGTAGACTCCAGATTACATTATACAGTAATTAGTAGACTACAGACTACACTATACAGTAATTATTAGACTACAGACTACGTTATACAGTAATTATTAGACTACAGACTACATTATACAGTAATTATTAGACTACAGACTACGTTATACAGTAATTATTAGACTACAGACTAC
Source organism: Homarus americanus (assembly GCF_018991925.1). Lineage (NCBI taxonomy): Eukaryota > Metazoa > Arthropoda > Malacostraca > Decapoda > Nephropidae > Homarus > Homarus americanus. The sequence goes on along the minus strand of NW_024747997.1, from coordinate 1,775,002 downwards.
ATTATACAGTAATTATTAGACTACAGACTACATTATACAGTAATTATTAGACTACAGACTACATTATACAGTAATTATTAGACTCCAGACTACATTATTCAGTAATTATTAGACTCCAGACTACATTATACAGTAATTATTAGACTACAGACTACACTCTGCAGTAATTATTAGACTCAAGACTACTATTGGTAATTTATTAGACTCCAGACATTACCACAGTAATTATTAGACTACAGACTACACTATACAGTAATTATTAGACTACAGACTACATTATACAGTAATTATTAGACTACAGACTACATTATAACACTGATTGGTAAAACAGATGTGTTAATGAGCTCAAAAGGTATGACTCAGTACAGTGGTCAGCCATCACAGTTAGTCTTTGAGACATTTATTATAACGATTTACTGTATGATGAAAGGTGGGTTGATCCGGAAATAAGGTCAGGAGTTAGGTTAGGTCAAGGTCAGGTTAAGAATCCAGGTTAGGTCAGGTTAGGTCAGGTTAGGTTAGGTCAGGTTAGGTTAGGTTAGGTCAGGTTAGGTCAGGTCAGGTTAGGTCAGGTTAGGTTAGGTTAGGTTAGGTTAGGTCAGGTTAAGTGATACTCGTGTATATTTTGCTTCAGCTTTAATATTAAATAAAACAGACAGGTTCCAGCCCTGTACAGTATAATATTAACAATAAAATATACATATAAAAATAGTAAACAAAATACAATGTTAGTAGTTTAAATTAAATTATTTGTTATAAAAGTTAGAAATGGTTTTAACCTACAAAACGTTATGTGTTATAGGTACAGTATATGGAACAATAGAGAAGTTTGCCTGTCTGAGGAGAAGCCTGTTATACCTTGAGACAGGAGTGGGCGAGCGAGGGGGGGGGGGAGTACTGTCATTGCTCACCGCTAGATTGACAACTTATGTTCTCCAGTTTGGTGGAACATATACTTGTCACTTTCTCTGTCTATTATTTAACTGGGTGCGTAACTTTCTGTCAATGGAAAAAAAAAATCCTCAAATGAAAATGTACAGAAATGTGATCTTGATATGGCATTTTGTTATGTGTTGATAGGTCATGTCATGTGTACAGTCAATATTACTAACTTGTTGATAATTAAGAAAGAAGTTTTGTTAAGAGAATGAATGTGGAATTTTTTACTCTTCCAATTAATGATAATAATATACACTTCCTCCCCACTCGCCACACCTGAGTGACTAGACTTTTGTAAATTACATCTACTGACCATCATCAACTTCACATTGTTCTTCATCCCATAGAGTGCACGTGACCAGCCTCAACCAGGTAACACACTAACCATAGAATGTTAAAATATTAGTGACCAATTGTTAGGAAGGCTTTAAACCTCATTAGTTCTTTTGGAATTTTAACTCACGGGAGAGTCAGAGGTAGTGTGGTGGTGAGTTTTTCTTGACATGTTAAGTGTGTCGACCAGTGAGGTGTTTTAGTATTACTTATAGTAAAGTAGTGAGTGTGATGGCCATTGTAGGTGAGGCAAACTACTCGTGGTTAGAGGGTAGTTGCCTAGTGAGGAACATCTGCTGTGAAGCCGTGGTCTGGGTGAGCTGAGTAGTTCACCACCTGGAGTTTGCCATCCTTGTCGTGGAAGCCATAACGACCATGAACCTGTCCATACCCGTCCCTCTCCTCGTACCTAAACTGACGGTTGTACCTGGAGATGATGACAGAATATTGTATTACGTCACTGTTCTTGGTGTCTGTCCCAGGTGAAGGTGTGAGCCCTGGGAACATGTTTATCTACACACACACACACATTGGGCAGCTATCTGAATAAATAAATTCTATATGAAACGGAAATAGTAACATGGTAGCATTTCACTGAGCTACCCATTGATTATTTATAAATGGTAATGTAACGAGTTCAGTAATTTTACACCATGTTGATATAATTAGTCTTAATTCTTCACTGCTTTAATACCCGAGTCTGGATTCTTAAAGGCTTATAACAATATATTTTCCCCTAAGTGGTGTAATGAAGTAGCGATCTATGGCTGTACACTGTTCTCTTGTCCAATTATCAAACATATTTACAAGCCTTAAGATGTGATGATATATTGTACATGACAAAGTCGAGATAGACAAAGATTCTATTGATATTCTACGGACTAGTGCAAAGTGAACGTATCTATTAACTTTAGTCTGATTCTGAAGTAATTTGAATGTGTTTAATTTTAGCTTACGTTAGCCAACAATATGCATTCTTACATTCCATTTTACGAGGAAAATTCAGTTAACCTCGGAGAATTTGAGACCACATTTAGAATAATAATATAAAGTAGTATTGAGACCTGTTGAAATGACGTAATAGTTGAGTAAACAGTTTTCTGTAAAGACATTTTAGCTGTGGGGGGAAACTGAACAAAACGTACCTCCTTGCCTAGCCTCTGATAAACTGCAAGATGTTGTGGCCAATAATGAAACAAATCACCGTAGGAATGTGGTCGATGGACAGGAGAAGATACAAAATAATGAATAACTTCTAAGTGAATATTAGACGTTGGTCAGGCAAATCAGTTTCTCATTTGACGTAGCCTTTCCCTCGGTCAAGAACCCTGCCCGGTTACTTAAGAGCACAACGGCTGGCTAACTGCACAGGAAGACCAGTACAAGAGAGAAAAGTACGCCCGCGGTGGACAACTCCGTTACTTGAGCTGATAACATGTGCTGGAGAAAACTGAGGTAGTGTTAACTGCGCCAGAACTAGTGAAAGTCGGCGGCAACCTCCACTTGCCCTGAGCCCTGACACATTGTAAGTCAATATATTTATCCCTCTATTAATTGTATTTACTTAATATATAGGAATTGTAGTTTCGTATTTTATTTTTTTCTTCGTTTTCGTATTTGTATTAGTTATACAATGTTAACATACTAATCTTTCTCAACAGGTTACACCGCATTGCACAAAATTACATCTATTGACAGCTTTGTTATACACACCACAAATTTCCTCGCTCTTGTCATTATTTAACCCCCCCCCCAAGAAAATGTTCACACTTGGTAATGACTTAAAATATTCAGCGTCACTTCCCCTATTATGATCCGCCGCTGACATGAAGCGTGGTGATTATATAAGCTATATAATTTATTTCAGGACACGACAAACTAATTTTTTTTTGTACTTCCCAGCCGCAACAACTTATGGATAGTGAAATTTAAGGGCGATGGAGAAAGTAGGAAACTTATGATGTGACTCCTCGCTAAAAGTGACACGATGGAGAGAAAAATGTTTGGCAGGACTGGAGAAAGTGTCGCGGTTTAGTAAGTTTTCAGTGTAGGAAGTTAATGTCGGTTAGTTTCTCTAGATCTGTTTTGGAGCAGAAACTAAACAACCGGTATTAGGCTAACAGCTGTATTACTGTCATGGAGGAATTACTCTATACCATCAATTTGAACCCCCACGTATAAATAGAAAACAATAGTATGCACCAACCTATAAATACTTGCTTTAATACCTTACTTGTTTATCGCGTAGTAATACATTAATCAACATGTAAAATTAAAACCAAACCATACTAGGCTACTCTCTGTGAGGCGCCGAACACTTTCACTGATTAAGTCAACAATTTATGCGTTTCCTCATTCCTGGCTTGAGGCATCCAATGGCTAAATTCTCCTTTACTTTATTTTTCTTGAAGTATCAGTTCATAGGATCAGAGCTGGCTAGAATACTGTTTTTGTCGCCTGGTTATAATAAAAAAAATAAAGTTAAGATGTGGTCCCCGCAGTTATTAATGTGGTAAACGTTTTTGGCAATAAAGTCTTGGAATGAGTTAAGACATTATACGTTATTGTAAGGTAACATCACCGCGTATATCTTCCTAAGCTGCGAGAAGCGAAGATAAAGTAGATATATAAAGGAGAAGAAAAAAATGATAAGAGCCTCTGCGACACCGAGATTCACAGGGAGGAGACATAAACTCTCCCTCACTATATGATGTTTGTCGCATGGTGGTGGTGAAATTGACGACTGTGCCACATGTCAACATCCTGCGCTCACCATCTGCCGTTCATTAACACTACAGTTTGTACTTTTCACAGTATTTACATGACTTGTATAGTGTGTTTCGAGTGTAGGGAACGTATTTTTATATATTTTTTAAACACTTAGATAATAAAACATACCAGAATATACTTTTTAAGAGCGTATTGGTCCCAGGCTAACACTAGTTCTGCAAGTAGTGTGATAATGACGAGTTTTGTTGTTAGATTTTGTGGTACATGTTATATATATGTGTTTGATAAGACTGAAAGGCAGACACACATACAACACGATGATTGATACTAGACCTATGGGTTTTTATCATTAATGAAGACGACACTACAATTTTCGAGATAATTTTCTGCATCATTGAATGAACTTTGTTTACGTTACACTGTTATGTTTGTATTAATTCAAAACTACAATACATATTTATGGGAACTTCATCCTGTTTCATTGATCTTTCTCGCCAGTAAACCAATTACAACGGGGGATTGTCTGCTGTTGTACGGTGTGCTCATGAGAAAAAGAGATTGAAGATGGTTTTAATTACTGTACTAAGAAACTGCAGGAGATTTCGAGCCTCAAACGTGAGTCTGATAATGGAAAGAAAGTCGTTGTTTGCTCATGTCTTGGTGAGAGGTGACAGTACAGTATCTGAAGTGATCTGTTTGGGGAACGTTAATGGCACAACGCTTATACGCAAACACCTACACAACAGTTACGCAACATTTTTTTCCCAGCAGTTACTTAGCAAAATTACATAACTCTCTCTCATAAGAACGTACTGTATTTGTACGGTGAAAAGTGAAAGTATGTCCCGTAGACTAAGTGACTTCAAGGCCCATTAGGGTGTGTTGGTAGAGCACACCGTAGACTAAACCACACTGCACTTGACCGCCTTCATTCCCCCAACTGTTAAGCCTGGTACACCATCACATCTAGGAGAACTAATGGTGCTACAGGCGCTAACCACTGCTCATTAGGATAGGATGCGAGTACTGTATCCACTCGGCCGCCACTACCCCATTTTACAGTAACCACTCAAGTTTTACACTAGCTTCATAAACTCCCAGTTATTATTACGACACCCTGAACTATATCTGAGTCTAGTTTACCCATTACTCACACACTGCAGGGAGAACAACTGGACCTCTCCTTAAGCATAATCTAATCTTATCACAATCTAGCCTAACCTAACCTAACCGTACCACACCATAAAATAACCCTAATGTAGCCTAACCTAACCATAACAACTATAGCCTAACTTAACAGCCACAGGACTCACCCCTTGCCCGTGTCGTAGCCGAAGCGGTAGGAGTGAGGACCTTGTTGACCATGAATCTGGAAGGACAGCCGACCGTCACCCTTGCCGCTCTCCACCTGTGATGCGTCCGCCACGAACTGTAGGCAAACCAGGGCGTAGAATACAGTTATACAGTGGTGTTTGGCTACAGTGGTAAAGAAATACAGTGGTGTTTGGCTACAGTGGTAAAGAAATACAGTGGTGTTTGGCTACAGTGGTAAAGAAATACAGTGGTGTTTGGCTACAGTGGTAAAAGAAATACAGTGGTGTTTGGCTACAGTGGAAAAGAAATACAGTGGTGTTTGGCTACAGTGGTAAAAAATACAGTGGTGTTTGGCTACAGTGGTAAAGAAATACAGTGGTGTTTGGCTACAGTGGTAAAGAAATACAGTGGTGTTTGGCTACAGTGGTAAAGAAATACAGTGGTGTTTGGCTACAGTGATAGAGGGGCAGTGGTGTTGGGTTGTGGGGGGAGGAGGGGTGTTGACTAGGGTTGTGGGGGGGAGGAGGGGTGTTGACTAATACTGACCTGTTCTCCGGCAGAGTCAAGATGGGGGCCGCCTCCGTGAACCGCTTGTCTCTTCTCTTTCACGTCATCGTCATCTTTCTTCCCCTTCGCCTTGGGCACGAAGTTGTTGATGGCGGGGCGGCGGACGTCCTTCTTGAGGTGCTCCACAGGTGCTACTGTCTCCTGGGGCTGCTGCTGGAGTGAGTTGTCCTCGTATTGTGGGTGTTGTTCATACTGTGGGCGTTGTTCATACTGTGGGCGCTCTTCAGACTGAGGGAGTACTACATACTGTGGTTGTTCTACAGACTGTGGGCGTGGCTCAAATTGTGGGCGTTCTTCAGACTGTGGGCGTTGTTCATACTGTGGGCGTTCTTCAGACTGAGGGAGTTCTACATACTGTGGCTGTTCTACAGACTGTGGGCGTTGCTCAAATTGTGGGTGTTGTTCAAATTGTGGGCGTGCTTCAGACTGAGGGAGTTCTACATACTGTGGGCGTTCTACAGGCTGTGGGCGTTGCTCAAATTGTGGGTGTTCCTCGGAATGTGGGCGTTGTTCATACTGAGGGAGCTCTTCATACTCCTCCTCATACTGTGGGAGCTGTTCATACTGACGCTGGTCCTCATACACGGGCAGGATCTCATACTGTGGTAGGCCGTCGTACTGGGGGCGACCATCTCTCGGGTAGGTGGGTGGAGGTGGCAGGTAGGGAGGGTAGTCGTCGCTCAGAGGGGGTCGTTCCTCCTGGTAGCGTCCCGACTGGTCCTGGAAGAGTGGTCGTTCTTGAAGGGGGAGAGGCTTCTCCTCCACGTAGATGACGGGCTCAGATTGGTACTTGGGCCGCGCCACAAACACTGGCTTCTCGTACACGGGGTCCTCCCTGTAGATGATTGGCGTCGGCTTCTGCTGCGGTCTGAACTGTGGTCTAAACTGTGGTTGTGGCCGGTACTGAGGCACGAACACATCAGACTGACTCGCCTTATAGTCAGGGATCCTCCGGGAGGGTGGTTGAGGCCTCTGACGGGACGGAGCCGGGTGACGGGGTGGCAGGGGGCGCTGGGGCATAGGGCCGTCAGATCTATCAGATATGACGGGTTTTGTCCGCGGGATTTCTACGAAGTCATAGTAGTCGTACACAGAGGGCGCTGAGGACCGTGGCCGCAGGGGGGAGGCCACCACCACACTCACACACACCTGTAACAACAACAACACTACTCAGTTCAGGTGATCCCCTCCAGGTATTGCCACATTAATTAACGCTCTAGACGTCTGTTGTGTCTGGCTCCCTCAAGGTCGAGATTCACAGAGAGAGGACACGGCAGTACCTGGAGACTTCAACATACAAACAGAAATCATCAGACTACAAGGGTACCTGGTGACACAACTAGGGTCCCACTTCCTCTATCAAAGAATAAACTAATTGATCAGTCTGCCAGAAACGTCCAGCTTAATTAATGTCTGTTATTATTATTATTTGTACCGCCTCTGTTCACTATCGTCCCCCCACCACCACCACCACTACTACCACCACACACCACTACCAGTATCACCACTACCAGTATCACCACCACCAGTTTCACCACACCATTGGTAAAGTGTGTCGTGTTTAGTCAGGTGTGGAGAAGTGTGTTGTGTCGGACAGGTGAACCACTATTGTCTTCTAGCCGGTCACGCAACACCTACCACCATCGTCAACCACCATCACTAACACCTACCACCATCATCAACCAACATTACCAACACCTACAAACATTCCGTACCACTATCACCAACCAGCATTACCTACCATCATCATTAACCAACACCTGTCACTACTACCACTATTTACTACAACTACCACCATCTGCCCTCTACCACCACTACACCAAGTCACAACCATAAGAAAGACGTCAGGTGGCCACTTTGAGTTTCCCTGGCCAAGTGGTTTGCACACTCACCTCGTAATTAAGAGGCCCTGGGTTCGATTTCCCGCTTGGGATTGAAAATTAACTTTCTTGTCGCCGTTAGCCAGTGGAGTATGTAAGGTGTCCGGTGTTTCAGGGCTAGTCTTTAATCTCTTGAGTACGATATCTTAACCCTATGAGTACGATATCTTAACCCCTTGAGTACGATATCTTAACCTCTTGAGTACGATATCTTAACCCCTTAAATACGATGTCTTAAAAACAGGTCACATAACTCAGTATGAGCGTTGAGCCTCCCCCGTGTCATTACCCTCAACACAACCCGGTTTTAACAGTGAAGCTGAACGATTGGTCCTCATTGTCTCTCACTCTCTCTTTCAGTCTCCCACTCTCACTCTCTCTCTCACCCAACTCAAAAAATAAGAGGCTTCGTCCTCAAGTGGTTAAACCATCGATTAATATTAAGTTGGTAAATATATATTTTTTCGTCCATATTGTGAATGAGCATGTCGGGGTAAGACGTCAACATCGGACTTGGTAAATTTTAAGACTTTAGATAATGTTGATTTGCTCTCATCTTAATACTATTGTAAGTTAGGCTTAAGACCAGACTAACGTTAGGTAATTTCACGCTCCGTGGACCGTAACGTAAATAGCCGAACACCCACAGAAAGTGTCCGTTGTTTAGAAAGTGTTCGCCTCCACTCTCACAACACCAGCTACTGTCATGGCTGCCTCTCCAAACCAATAAGGGAAAGTTGCAGTGAATCGCCCTTGTGGGACCCATAACACTGAGCCTCTTTAGTGAAACTGTCATTAGAGTTGGGAGATGGAACAAATGGTGCGGAAAGAAAATTAAATTGTGGATAAATTTCTGACGAGGATGCCAGCTGCCGCCATATACACTAAACCTGACAGCAAAACATTCAATAATCAACAAAATATCTTGAGTATTCTCTTTTTTTTATGGGGATTAGCCCACCCGGACACAGGTCACTGACCCACATCGGGGTCTGGGGGGCGAAAATGTAATAATAATAATAATAATAATAATAATAATAATAATAATAATAATAATTCAGATAAGTAAAATTTTTAAGTTCCCCATTAACAAAATACTTCCTCTGTATCTTATAAAACTAACTATAATTCACAGAAAGTCTCTTCAAGTAGTGTGTTGACTACTACATATAATATCATTAATTAGATAATAACAGGGAACGAGTATTAATGCCTCCCGCTACACCATTAATTTCCGCAGTCATGAATCCTCCTCCTTGTGAACGTTAATTAATCTCCAACAATGAATGCGTCCCCTCTGTTATGATTAATGATTCTGCCATTTAAACCTAACTCCATTTAATTGTTTTCTTTTATTAAGTGGACGGAGACATCAGACCTGCTTGTTAATTCAACTATTATAAATATATCATTGTTGTTCTCATAGACCCCGCAGTTGTCTACTGTGATCTTTATTCCTTCCTATGGCTTCTCTCAAGACCACAATGGAATTTCTCTCTCACAGGAGGAAGTCTTATTAACCTGAATGATTCTCAGAAGACATGACAAGTGCCAGAATGAGAGGAAAGTGTTGACTGTAGCCACCGTCTAATGAGGTGTGGGACTGATTACATCTTGAGGGCGTTTGTCATCTAGGCCGTGACGTATAGACCTATAGAATTTTGACGCTTTCTTCAGATGTCAACACAAGTAATCGTAAACCACTCCTTTTAAAAGATAAGAGTTGAATTTGGTGAAGATAGGTTAGGTTAGGTTAACCTGAGTACGATATGTCAAACCTGAGTACAATGTCTTAACCCTATGAGTACAATGAAGTGTGTACTCAAAGGGGCAACAGTTAGCAGCACAATAAACTCCAAAATTGTGTTTCCTTGTGACAGCTCAACACAGGTCTTTATGTGACTTATTACACACACACACACACACACACACACACACACACACACACACATACACCACAATATGACGTACCAGCAAGAGGAGCTTCATGTCGCCAGTGCAGGAGTTACCGTGATAGTGATGATAAACTCCTCGCGTCTCGGGTTTTTATAATGGGTGGCGAGAGAGGCCCCGCCCACCTCCTGCCTCCGTCGGCATGGACACGTGTGAACTCTCCATCTATCGTTAAGGGCATACACACATAAGGATATAAATGTTAAAAGAATATCCTCATAAAGGTTCACATTGATTCATGATGTATATAGATATTGCATGTATCTAAACAGCGTATATAGTACAGTATTGAAACGGTAAACAGTAAGGCAGTTTAGCTTAACCCAAAGAAAGCTTATACACCATTACGCAATTATTCATCAAATTTAAACCATAATCTTTTAGTCAACAAAAGTCATCCTTCTCTTCATATGTCGTTAGATCTAATGGATAAATTGTTTAAAATATTCGTTAATTGCCCTCAAGATAGAAAGTAATGAGTAAGCAGAAAGGCGTCAAGGTTATTATCGTGCAAGAGGCAGCTGTCATGGCGTCTTGATGGCCTCTAGAGATTATTTTCAGTGAATTAACTTGTTATTATATTGTCTCTTATTTCTCTCTGTGGTCTCTTTAATTGTCTCTTGGTGATCTCTAATTAAACGCATCAGATTTCTTGGGGTGGGGAATTCACAGGTGAAACTTGGATAATGTAAACACGCACACACACACACACGCACACACACACACACACACATACACACACACACACACACACACACACACACACACACACACACACGCACACACACACACACGCACACACACACACACACACATACATCAGTTTTTACTATTTTTTTTAGATACATTAATTGTAAAAGGTTCTTGGTATAAACATGGCCTCTTGAAATATTAATTATTAAAGTTAGTGAAGAAGTGTATGAAGGAAATAATGTTCTTATTCTCTTATTTGTCGTGAACATTGACCAAGTTGTTGTCTAAATATTTTTCATTTATTGTCTATCTTGACCATTCATAAATGTTCAAACACTGGCCACTTATAAACGCTCAAAAACTGGCCACTCATAAACGTTCAAAAAATGGCCATGTATAAACGTTCAAAAATGGCCACTTATAAACGTTAAAAAACTGGCCACTTATAAACGTTCAAAAAATGGCCATGTATAAACGTTCAAAAATGGCCACTTATAAACGTTCAAAAATGGCCACTTATAAACGTTCAAAAACTGGCCACTTATAAACGTTCAAACTTGGCCACTTATAAACGTTCAAACACTGGCCACTTATAAATGTTCAAACATGGCCACTTACACACCCCTCGTCCAATCACCTCACCGCTTAACAGGACAAGTTATTAACCCACGCTTTCTATATTATCCAGTTCACAATACGAATTTTCTGCTACTGCTTTCATTCAGCGCTTTCTATTTATACTTTTTATCACCAGTGCTGCAAATCGTGAACGCCTAATATACAAGAGAACAGGTTAAGGGTCGGTTGTACAGGTGAGTTGAGTGTTTTTGTTTTGCTGTGACGTCATGAGGGGCTACGGAGATGTGGCGGGATTTTTTTTTATCTAGTGTATACAACGTCGTCAGATTTGGTGTGGAACTGTACCATAATTAAATTCAGTTTCTCTTAAGACCAGATAGAAGGGAACTCTTATGGTTGCTTTAGAATCCTGATTAAGAGCAGGTACTACAGGTGAAAGTTAGGTGGGTAATAATGGGTATCTGACAACCTACCTGTGACCTGCCCCTCCCCCCTCCCCCTCACACACACATACATACATACATAAATAAACACGTACTCACACACACACATACACTTACATAAACATACATACATACATACATAAATAAACACGTACTCACACACACACACACACACACACACACACAACCTCCTCACACACACACACACACAACCTCCTCACACACACACACACACACACACACACTAATGAACAGTGTTTCATCTAGTTTCTTAATGGTGTGTGTACGTGTGTAGGTGTGTGTGTCACGTCACCAGCTGGCCAACACTTCCACCTGGTGAAGCTGTTATCTCACGGACCGTCGCTTTCTACACCTACCCCACCTTCTGTCTCTACACACACTCCTCCATAACATCTACACATCCCTACACATCACTATACATATTCCACACCATTTACACATCACTATACACATCACCAATATTTATTTATGCCTATTTTCTTTTATTTTTTTCTATTAATTTTTGCTATATATTCCTACGCTATTTTGAGTAGCCAGAAGAGTATAAAATCAGTGTTAATATCAGACTCTTTAACACTTTCTCGTTGTTTATAGATTACGACATGAAAGTGGGTAATTTCTCAAGAATTAATGTTTAACTTTCCTGTTGTGTACTCAGTGACAGTAGTAATTTTAGAACTATTTATCGGTGCGGCGTCATGTATGGTGCTTCTGTCAATTTTTTTTTCCTGTGTTACACTTATGTTTATCTAAGTTAAAAATAAAATATATATATAAAGTACTGAGTCTGTGCAAAAGTATATAGAAATAAAACCAATAATATCTATGAGAAAATATGGCTGTTCGGTTGTGATACTGTCATTGGAAAGAAAGTTTTGTTCGTCTGTGTTCCCGAGGTGCGTCATCTGCCACCAAACGTTTTCTAGTGATCACTGTGGTGGTAATTGTCGGGGCGTGAACCAGTGTCGTGTCGCTGATGAACGTTTCTACTCTGTAACTCAAACTTCTTTATGTATGTGTTTGCTGGGTGATTGATGTCTGTGTTTACCGTCTGGACGTGACGCCCCTGGAGGATGTGGTCAAGTGTGTTTAATATATATTTAAACGCCCCTCCACACACACACACACACACACACACACACACACACACACACACACACACACCCACCTTACTAGGCTGTTACGTTTGTTAATGCTTAAAATACAAGAGTTTTTTATGATGTGTAGATAAATTGGTTGACTGTATTTTACATGACGTCATTCACCACAGTCCTTGATTCACTATACGTGTAGCCTAATTAGTTGACTACGTGACGTCACTTACCATACGTGTAGCCTAATTAGTTGACTACGTGACGTCACTTACCATACGTGTAGCCTAATTAGTTGACTACGTGACGTCACTTACCATACGTGTAGCCTAATTAGTTGACTACGTGACGTCATATACACAAACTTGGGTCCGTTAGATGTGAAACCCTCCATCAAATTCTAACGGATTATATATATAGAGAGAGAAGTCCGTTATATGGAGGTTTAACTGTACTAATACCTTCAGATAAGAGAAATAATTCCCACACAAGCTATTCTGAATATTGACTGATAATTTACGATAACTTAAAAGAATACAATTTCGTCGCCCTTAACCATGACCTTTATAAAAAAAAAAACTAAAAACATATCTTCATTTATCACTTAACCAGAAAACGCCTTATCACTGGACTCAATAAATTTTCAGAACAGGTGACGTTGGTGCCTTGTGGTCACCCTTCATGGCGTCTGCTTGTGCAAGATTGTTTAGCTACGAGAACTTTGTAGCTTAAGTAAGATAAATATTAAAAGAAATGTCCGCTGTCTATAAAATTATTTCTTTACTTATATATGTCGTGTGGGTTGGTAGTGAGAGCTGTTAAATGCTGGTGTAGTGTAAGAAATGGTGAAGTTTCTATTCGTTGAAGTGGAGTAGATGTCAAACATGTGTCTGTCTGTCTGTTTCTCTTTCTGTCGTTTTTTGTCTCTTTAAAGGGTTAAGTTATCGTACTCAAGGGGTTAAGTTATACTCCAGGGGTTAAGTTATCGTATTCAAGGGGTTAAGTTATCGTACTCAAGGGGTTAAGTTATCGTACTCAAGGGGTTAAGTTATCGTACTCAAGGGGTTAAGTTATCGTACTCATGAGGTTACGTTATCGTACTCCAGGGGTTAAGCTGAAGTGAATCAAGTGTATCTTAGAGTCCTTGTGTTAGCGTGTGGACTCGGCCTCGCGAGAGAAAACTTATGATGTTCTTCTCACTTATGTTTTTACAACTTATGACCTAAATATTATCACTCATTTTATTCTGTATTAATGATTTTCAAGTGTGAATAAACCAGTGAGTGAATGACTAGCGTACTGTTGTCTAAGTGAACCTATACTAGTTTAAATTATACACAGGGTGTCTCAGAAAAATATGTATCCTGTACATACACTACCAAACACATTTTCGTGGAGTTTGGGAGTGAATTCTTACATTACAACTGCAAGATTGTCTTTACTCACTCATTAATGTCAGAAGTTTTTCATAAGGACATTGTTGTGGTTGTAACGTGGGAACTTTACGGCGGCGCCATGACTAATGCCTGACAATTAAAACACATTGATGACGTCACCCACCTCGGGACTATTATTAAGAACTGTTGCCTAGTGTAGAGAATAAGACTTAGTAACTGATGCTTAAAGAACCCTGGCATTTGAAACATTAAAATGATAATAACTCGACACTGAAGGAAAAGTATGGAGTGAGTTTAATGTTTAACTTACGGCCCTCATTCAATATTGCTCCTCCTCGTATATATTTATGCCTGTTATACGTCATGTGTGAGTGTGAAGATCTGGAACAATGACACGAGAAGACTTATAAAAAGGTAAAATAATTAAAAAAAATGGATGATATCGAGACGAGTACTTAGAATACGACACCACACTAGGCTGAGGGCGGTTGGAGACTGGACGCTTGCCAATAGTACACACACACAAACTCGGCTCACCCACACACACTTGCCTCACCCACAAACTTTCACTCATCTCCGCCGTGGGTTATACTACTGTCGAGTTATTGAAATGAAAAGTTTATGGTCCTACAGTACACCCGCCAGGGCGCCACGCCGCCGCGGTCGTCTTAGGTAACGCCAGAGAATCTATATAATTATCCTCTGGATATTTACTATAAATACTGTAATTGATTTGTTCGCTTATAAAGGACATATATTTAAAATTACTGCCATTTGATAAGTTTTCCTCCGTGCTTTTCCACGTAATTTCCATCTTTCATGCCATGCCCATTACAGTATAGGTGATTTATGAGCGTAGATACATGGTTCTCGGATTGAGTTTATTAGTTATGTCATCCAAAGAACAACAGTGTGGCGCGGGACAACACGACCCAAGTATAGAACTAATATGACACTTCATCGTGAAGAAGACAAGCAGTATAGTTACATTCTTTTTAGGGTATAACAACTTTATATATATAAATATATATATATATATGTATATACAAGTAAATCACTGTAGGTGCGCGTGATCCAGGTATATGCTGATAACCACAAGGAAAGAAGAAAACACGAAGTTCCCAAGCGCTTTCGTGTAATTCACATCCTGTACTCATCCCTGAAGATGTGGTTTACACGAAAGCGCTTGGGAACTTCGTGTTTTCTTCTTTCCGACGAAAACGCTATAGAATAAATTTTTTATATATTTTTTTTGTTTCCCCATATAAGACTCAATGTACAGTAGCTAAAACAACTATCTGTGCATACTTTGTGGGAAACAATTTGATTCAATGGACGATAAATTTTGGTATATGAGAGCTGTCATTAGTCACGTAAAATTTGGGAGCACATCGTCCCCCACCTGCACTGATAGTTGTACAAGGTGCTGGCAACTAATAAATATTTACCATTGTTTGGTCATAAAATGTAAAATTTATTTATTTTAACTTGAATTTAATTAAGAATTAGATTACGTTAGATTAAGTATTAACCCAAAATAACTTACGTTATAATTAGTTATGTTAGTTTAAGAATAGTTATGTAAAAATGTGAAGTTTATTTATTTTACATTGAATTTTGTTAAGAATTAGGTTACGTTAGGAAAGGTTTAGTGTGGGCTATGTTAGGTTTAATGTGGGTTAAAGATATAATATTGTTTGTAATTGTTTCAAAACGGTTTATTTAAACTGTAGTACATTTAACTTTGTTAGTTTTATCGGATTACCTGAAGATTAGACATCCCAGCTTTTGTCACATAATTATTAAACACTAACGCCACCTAGGGGATTAGGTTATGTTTGTTTTGGTAAAATTAAGTTAGGTTAGGTTAAAGTTAAGTTAAGTTAGATAAGGATAGGTTAGGTCTTGTCTTAGGTTACCTTGCTTATTCATCAGGTGAAATAAGGTGGGGTGGCTAGACTTACAACTGGACGAAGAAACATCATTGACAGAGATCGACTGTGTGGACCTGGTGGGTGTGTTGACAATGAACTGAAGTTCTCGGGCCATTGTGAAAAAAAGGTGAATTAAGGGAAGCAGCTACGTAGGTCTTATAAGAAGGTCGTTCAGATATCTAGACTGTCCGTCCCTCGTGCTGTCACCCCGTCTAGTCCCCGAGATATGCTAGGGACTGTCAGTTGATTGAAAATGTCCAAAGCAGGACCACTAGACTGGTGCCTGCACTTCGGCACCTCAACTACCCTGATAAATTAGAACGTCTGCAACTGCCTAGCTTATACTACAGACGGGCAAGAGGAGACCTAATTGAAGTTCATAAACATCTCAGAGGGCACTACTGAGTCGAGTGTCCATATACCTGGAGTTTAGCCATTAGTGATGTATTGGGTATAGGAGGTACTGGCCACAGACTGACCAGGTGATAATTGAAAAGAGCCACAGTGTCATCACCCGTGCGTGAGACAACCATGTTTACCTCGGCGTCAGCTGACCACCTGGAAACAAAAAAAATAGCTCAACTGTTTACATATCTTCGTGTTTCACTTTCATCTCTTAGTCTGTAATAAAAATAACCAGCCAGCAGATTATACAACACCCGTAAAGATTCATGACTGACGAGCAAGAATTCCAGTGTTATATAAGGGACCTTCGTGGTAGGTTGGTGAAGTTACTGGTCACCTGAAGGTTAACCACTTTAACTGCATTTGGGGAGGTTAGGTTAGGAGTGGATAGGTTAGGTTACCTTTGAGGTGGGTAAACTGCAGGTGAAATAAGCTGGGGTGGAGATTTTTCAGGTGATCCATTTTTTTTGGGGGGGGGTGATAACAGTTCACATCAGCCATAGTGTTTGTGTTAATTAAAAAAAAGGACATTACCTGTTGGTTCAGGTATATTCAAGAGCCTAGATGAGTATGCCCAGTACTTTGCCAGTATACCTACACCTGTATCAAAATAAAGTACCACCGCCAACACCTGTATCAAAAGAAAGTACCGCCGCCAACACCTGTATCAAAAGAAAGTACCGCCGCCAACACCTGTACCACAAGAAAGTACCACCGCCAACACCTGTATCAAAAGAAAGTACCACCGCCAACACCTGTACCACAAGAAAGTACCGCCAAACATCTGTATCAAAAGAAAGTATACCGCCAACACCTGTATCAAAAGAAATTACCACCGCACGTATCAAAAGAAAGTATCACCGCCAACACCCTGTACCGCCGCCAACATCTGTATCAAAGAAAGTACCACCGCCAACACCTGTAAAGAAAGTACCACCGCCAACACCTGTATCAAAAGAAAGTACCGCCGCCAACACCTGTATCAAAAGAAAGTACCACCGCCAACACCTGTATCAAAAGAAAGTACCGCCGCCAACACCTGTATCAAAAGAAAGTACCGCCGCCAACACCTGTACCACAAGAAAGTACTACACCATCTGCACTACAGGTGGCTTAGCTGCGTCTGTCATGCTCTTCAAACACCAACAGCTTTCTATCCATCGTAAAAGTGCGCCCAAGAATCATGCTTGACTGGGAGTTCCGCCCTCTGTCATACGCCGATGCACAGAATAAATAAGATATCTATGTACCTGTGTTTATACGACAGTGCTACTCGGGAATGTTTCTTTGTCTTGTATAATAATGTTTGTTGTGTACGATACTGTTAACCGTGTAAGATAATGGTAGTTGTGTATGATAATGTTAGCCGCGTACGATAATGGTAGTTGTGTATGATAATGTTAGCTGCGTACGATAATGGTAGTTGTGTATGATAATGTTAGCCGCGTACGATAATGGTAGTTGTGTATGATAATGTTAGCCGCGTACGATAATGGTAGTTGTGTACGATAATGTTAGCCGCGTACGATAATGGTAGTTGTGTACGATAATGTTAGCTGCGTACGATAATGGTAGTCGCTAAGATAATGATGGTATAAGTGTAAAATAATGTTAAACTTGTACGATATTAGTAGTCGTGTACAGTAATTTTAGACGCGTGTACGATAATGAAAGTTTGTTGTGCTTGGTAATGTTTGTTTTTGTTATGTCCGTTTTGTGTCGTAATGACGGGAAAGTTCTGTGACTGGAGGAGGAAAGAGTTTGCTTGAGGGATCATTGAGTTAATCTTTTATGGTATATAATGATATATTTTGCTGTTGCGGGATTATTATTATTATTATTATTATTATTATTATTATTATTATTATTATTATTATTTCTGCTTTTACTTTCACTATTAAGGCTGCTACTTCTGATAATATTATTACTACTACTATTTTTTTACTAACTACAACTACTATTATTGTTACTTATACTAAGACTACTTGTTTGACTATTACTATAACTATAACCATTCCTCTACTTACACTACTATTACTACTGTTACTACTACTACAACCTTTACGTTATATATTGATTAACAAAGTATTCATATGATGTTGCCAAAAGGAATTTGTTTTGTTACACGATAGTATTTGTTATGAGCAACGAACACAGGTTTCTAGTTTAGGTCCTTTGTGTAGGTAGTGAGAATACGTGTAACTAATAGTAGGATTATAGAGCCTTACACAAGAAAATAAATCCAATCATGTAACCTAACTGAGAGAATATTGATATTAGTCAAACATACAAATTACTATTGGTCAAGTTGTGTTTCTTTAACGCAACAGTTAGCAACACTATTTCCTCATCACCTGTTCAACATGACGCTGCTCACTTTCCCGCGTATGTCACTTCACGGGCTAACCCATTACGTATGCATCTTTTGAGAACTATTTACCATGGTTCACGTAACGTTACTGTATATAGTTTTAGAGAGAATAGCAAGGAAAAAGAAATCTACTGACAATTATATACCTAAAATGTATTCTTCGTCTTTCTTTCCATCCAGTGACTTGTTGACTGTCGAAATGTAAACCGACCAGGCGACCCTCAGCCTCCTAGTATGAACAAGACGCCACTAATCACAAATAGCAAATGATTAACCATTAAACTGTGTCATTTTATCTTATATGTTAAATAAAGACATTACTTTCTCTTTGAAAATAATAATCTTAATTCATATCATTGATCTCAACAGTTGATTTCATTTGTTTGAATTCAAATTTGAGAACCGAGGAATGAGTGACAATTAACTATCTTGGAGATCATCAACTACCGCTCTTGTTGCACCATTAGTGAACAAAGTGAACCTTAACCTCAAGCTTTCTAAATACTGACTCTCTCTCTCTCTTTCACCACTAGAGGCGATGACTCCTGCTGACCACTTTGTTACTTCTTTTTTCTCGGATTTAACCTTTGATTTTGGTTCTGACTCCATGATTTACTTCTCTGTTTACCGACTTTGTTGGTTCTGACTCGTTCACTTTTGTTCTTATTCTTCATTGTCGATTCTAATCCTTTATATGTCGGATCAAATCATTTATATGTCGGTTCTAATCCTTTATTATCGGTTCTATTCCATTATTATCGGTTCTAATCCTTCATTATAGGTTCTAATCCTTTATATGTCGGTTCTAATCCTTTATTTGAAAACAAACCCGCCATAGTGCCAAGGAAGGAATATTTGCTGTACTTCGATGATTGTGTTTTGTTTTTTTGAAATAAATAGTTATAAACTTATTACAAAATTATTACTTATTCATTTGTCTCTATTTTATCCTTAATTATAATAAGTCGGGACTAATGGCCAGCATGTGTGTGTCATGGTCGGCATTCTCGCCTCGTAAGCCAGCGGACCCGGGTTCGATCCCCGGGCAGGGTGAGACTATGGGCAAGTTTATTTACGCCATTTGCCTCTGTCTACCGAGCAGTAATTGGGGACCTGGATGTTAATCGATTTGCGGGTCGTATTCTGGGGTAATGGTTAGCCAGTGCAGTTGGCGAGTTGTCCGGTCTTCTCGAACTATTCCTTGACACTGGCAGCTCGTTAACTTGGTGTGGTTGTTGTGTTGGCGACAGCTTCTCCACCTTAAACAAATTCACGCCTTGGTGACCCTTGGGCCGGCCATCCAACCAATATATATATTTTATCACGGGGTTACGACTGAATGTTAACAACCAGTTTCAGGGGTTGGGAGGGGGTTGTGGGTAGCATCAATAAGTACCCGGTTCTATTTTCGGTAAAATTCCCGAAATTCCCTGACGACATTTCCCGTTTTTGCTTCAGGTTTTGTAACGTGGTGTTGGCGTGGACAGAAAGCGGAACCGGAGAGTCGAATCAGTTAGCATGGAAAGTTGTCGAACCTCATTGTTATCTCCGTTGTCGCAAGATCTCCCCACGTTACCAGAACAACTTAGACATGAAGGCAAGGCTCTTTAGCTTTTTTTTTTAAGCTACAAAAACCAGTTCTGTGAATATACTTACAGTAGATCTCGTCACGTCAACTTACGATAGCAATTCGGGCGGTCGGTTAATCTCTTGTTTGACTCTCATGGCAAATACTGGCATGTATGGGCTCGTGTATGTCTGACAATAAACACTTAGCATCTAATACCTTCCGGGAGATGATTGAACAAACTGTAATTGGGTCCAGGATTTATGACTACAGATCCTGACACGAGTACAATATTTATGTAATCACGAACACGTCCGCTGTACTATGCTGTAACCTTAATACTAACTACCTCACCTGTTGATAATATTCCTCCACCTGATAACTAGACACTCCAGCTTATTGCACCTGAAGATTAATCAACCTGGGGGTTAGGTTAGGTTAGCGCTGGGGTGCTTAATCTTCAGGTGTTGCGGAGGAGGTGGTAGGATGCATGTGGGTGGTAAGGTGGATATGGGTGGCATTGTGGATGTGACTATAGGGTGGGCGTGGATAGGATAGTGAGTAAGGGTGGTAAGATGGATTTGGGACTGTGGGTATAAGTGGGTGTGGATGGTAAGGTAGATGTGGGTGATCAACTGACGCCTCTTATTTCTCTAACTCCTCCTCCTCCGTCAGTCAACAACTCACCTAAAACACTTCAATAAAACTCTGAGGTGATGTTGTATGGAAAGTGGAATAGTTTTACGGGAGAAAGGAAAGAGAATAATAATGGTCAAGTCAGGTTTTGGGAGAAAGTTTGGCCATTGGCGAGTTTGAAAGTTGGACAACGGTTGGAAAAAATTATCGAAGGATGTGTTTATCCTGGGGTGGTGATGATATTGGTGGGTGGTGCCGTGGTGGTGATGATATTGGTGGGTGGTGCCGTGGTGGTGATGATATTGGTGGGTGGTGCAGTGGTGGTGATGATATTGGTGGGTGGTGCCGTGGTGGTGATGATGTTAGTGGGTGGTGCCGTGGTGGTGATGATGTTGGTGGGTGGTGCCGTGGTGGTGATGATGTTAGTTATGGTGGTGCCGTGGTGGTGGTGATATTGGTGGGCGTTTTAAGTGGTGGTGATGATACTGGTGGGTGGTGCCGTGGTGGTACATTGTTGATATTATTGATGGGTGGTGCCGTGGTGGTGATGATATTGGTGGGTGGTGCCGTGGTGGTGATGATATTGGTGGGTGGTGCCGTGGTGGTGATGATATTGGTGGGTGGTGCCGTGGTGGTGATGATATTGGTGGGTGGTGCCGTGGTGGTGATGATATTGGTGGGTGGTGCCGTGGTGGTGATGATATGGTGGGTGGTGCCGTGGTGGTGATGATATTGGTGGGTGGTGCCGTGGTGGTGATGATATTGGTGGGTGGTGCCGTGGTGGTGATGATATTGGTGGGTGGTGCCGTGGTGGTGATGATATTGGTGGGTGGTGCCGTGGTGGTGATGATATTGGTGGGTGGTGCCGTGGTGGTGATGATATTGGTGGGTGGTGCCGTGGTGGTGATGACATTGGTGGGTGGTGCCGTGGTGGTGGTGATATAGATGGGTGGCGGTGGTGGTGTTGTCTCACTGTTTCGTCCTGGGTTCACTCCTCGGCCTGCAGGTATCCTCTGGGTACTCTCAGTTATATACAGTGTTGTGAAATAATATTATAAATCACTTCTTATATCTCTTGTAATTATACATACAGTTATATGTAAGAAGAATACATTAGTGATTGGTTAATAATAGTGTAAATAGATGGACGAATTAAAAAAAAAAAAATATATATATATTAATTTGTGACTTGTGCTTTAAAAATAACAACAAAAATATGTTTCCTTTGTTGCATTTCTTCGTTCTGTTTGTTTCTAGGTTATGAAATTAATAGTTTTATTATTCTGTGATGTTTATTATTGTGAGTTAACATACTGCGTAGTTAAAACTGCAGTTGTTTCTTATATAATGTAATGGGCACAGATGACTTCAAGGGGATAAAGATACAATAATCAATATTTTAATGTTCGTAATATGAATTTTATTTATGAAATATAGTTAAAATAATATCTATCATCTAATACTTATTTAGATGATTCATAATATAGTTTGTGGTGTGGGTGATCAATATATTTTTATGTGAGGGAGACTTATGCTCGTATCCCCACTCGTGACGCCATTTTACCCCTGGACGTGAGACATTTGAGCGTCGGGACAAGAAGGTGGAGCTTCATTGTGTTAATAGGTAAATTACTCTTAATTTAGTATTAATAGTATCACCTTTAACTATCATCCCATCATATAAGTAAATCCCAGTTGACATAAACACCTGGAAGAAGAGTTAAAGAGTATTTACCCAGCTTGACCCGACAGCCATTGTGGGAGACCATAATAAACCAGTCACATATTACTATTATCAATGTTTTAATATATTTCACCTCTAATAAGATGATTTTGTGTTAAAATTCTAAATATAATGAAAGGAAATGTGATGTAAAGAGAGAGTTTGATGGTATTGAGGATGTGTATAGAGGAAGCCGCTGACATTCCAGAGGGAGTCCGGCTCTTGTGTTTATCATTATTATTATTATTCACTAAACTCATCACTACACATAGATAGTAAAGTTATACAAATTATTATTCATAGTTTATTGATTTAAACCAAAGATAACTCAATAAATGACGTCAAATATATTTTCATTTGACCTTTAATATTAATTGTGTATAGGAATTTACCTGTATAGACGCTTAACACCACAAAACATCTATGGAATGGTTTAAATTTTTGTCCAAGGGGTTTAAAGACCTTAGTGGATAGTTTACAGGGAAACCAGTTGCCATATGAACAATGATGCCTTTGACAAATCCGACTGCGAGAGAGATTTAGGAGTAATGATAAGTAGGAATCTTAAGCCAAGTAAACAATGTGTATTTGCTCGTAACAAGGCTAATAAAGTACTTGGGTTCATACAAAGGAGTGTTAGTTACAAGACTAGCGAGGTCATCCTAAAACTGTATCTAGCGCTTGAGACCACACCTGGATTACGCAGTTCAGTTCTGGTCACCTCATTACAGAATGGATATAGAATCCCTAGAAAGAATTCAGAGGAGAATGACAAGACTAATCCCGGGCATTAGGAACCTTGAGTACAGAGACAGGTTAAAGCATCTTAATTTGCACTCCCTCGAGAGACGTAGAGTGAGAGGCGATATGATAGAGGTGTATAAATGGAAGTCAGGGTTAAACAAAGGGGACATTACAAAGGTACTCAAACTATCCAACCAGGAGCGAACTCGTAACAATGGTTTTAAATTAGACAAATTTAGATTTAGGCGCGAATTAGGTAAACATTGGTTTGGAAACAGAGTAGTGGATGAATGGAACAAGTTACCAAATATCATTATTAACTCGAATACGCTGAATTGCTTCAAACATAGGTTGGATGCTTATATGAGCAATAGGGGTTGGGTGTAAATGGGACTGCCCAGTATAGGTCAATAGGCCCGCTGCAGTTTCCTCCATTCTTATGTTCTTAAGACCTCGGTGGACAGTTTAATGACCTTAGTGGGTAGTTTAAAGACCTCATGGATAGATTAAAGACCTTAATGGACAGTTTAAAGACCTTACTGGATAGATTAAAGACCTTATTGGATGGTTTAAAGACCACATAAAGGGCCTAAGGGTCCCATAAACGTCTTTTCCTATGGAGTACAAGACTGAGTTTGCTGCCGTTTTGATGGAGTACTGAGGTCATGTAATGGAGAAATATGCTCCTGATTCTGCCTAACATTATACTATGATTTATCAAGACTCACTGTAAAATAAAGATCAACATGGAGGGATAAACGATGATTGTAAACCTGTAATGAAGCACCTTGTAAGTCATACGGTCAAACTGAATTGTGACATTAATGCTGGATATAACACATTAGTTAATCCAGGCCCATGTTTTTAAAGCTATCACCTTCTTCTTTTTTACGGAAATGTAATCGGTGCTGGCCAGTGTTTGTGTTGTCACAGTTACCAGGCATTATTGTGTCTTGATAGTAGGAATGAGTAAGACAATTGGTTAGTTAATTGCCAGCAGAGGAAACACAGGTTGAGAGACAACTATGACATGAAACTGAGGAATAAAGTTGTCTCTCCTATCCTGTGTTTCCATGACTGCCAATTTATTGTACCATGTTAGGTTTTAGTTTGATTTTTTTCCTCCATTTTGTTCTGCTTCTGTTTGATATTAAGCTTGCTTGGAAAAATCTTGATAATTTATAGGTTAGTTTCCTTATATTTTTTTGTTTTTATTAGGTTAGTAATTGTGAACGTGAGAATAGTGAACACCGGCCAGCACTGATTATACTCACGGAAAAAAAAAATAGTAATAGCAGTCGCGTCGTATTGGTGTTGCCACATCACATGAAGAATAGACACCCCAGCTTGTCACCTGATGCTTAACCACCTGAATACTCTATCTAACCCAGCAGGTAGCATTAGGGTGGTTAATCTTCAGGTGAAATAGGCTTTGGTGTCTTATCAGGTAATCTTTATCGTGTAGTGGATAAGACCTGTACGTATTGATTTTGGGGTCACTCGGTACACTACAATATTGTTCTTACAGGGACATATTTTTTTTTTTTAATGATTTCCTTTTCTTTTGACACATGACTGGGATAGATAAAGAAAGGAAGGGAATAAAGACATAGGATAATGGGATGAATGAAGATAAGTGGAGTGAGACAGGAGAATAGGAGAGAGAGGTAGGTTTGTGTGGAGGATTAGTGGTTGCAGGAAGTGACCCATCATAATCTGTTGTGAGAGAAGAGAATTTAACTGGGGAATTTCAGACTGCACTGAGTCCGTGATGAGGCCAGATGGTCACCACCAGCTTGTAGTGTAGTGCATGTCTGTCCATTGTTATCTCACTGGAAATTTTATGTTGAGGTATTGAAGGATTGAAGGGCTGATTGGAACTGTCTGCTGGGTTCATGTGTTTAATTTGAAGTGTGTGTAACAGTAATTGAATATATAAAGTGCTGTATTGTAAAGGTAGAAACATTGAAATGAAGCTCTTCCGTAATACTCGTTGTATGTCCGTTTAGTATTAGGTTATTTTCATTAATGTGTGTGTTTCTCTTGTTTGTCTGTATGGTATTAGGATATTTTTATTTACGTTTGTGTTTTTTCTACAGTATACCACAACTTCAAAATGGAATCACCACAGCCTGAAATGGAGATGCCAGAGTCTCCACTGTTGAGTGAGATGATAAAGGAAGAGATCCTTGATGGGGAGGCCACTGAGCCAGTTGAAGAAGAGACTGAGGTTCCCATGATTGAAGAGAAGGAAACTGAGGTATGTACAGTACTGCAGTTGATGTTGGCATAGACTGTACTGTACTGATTTTATTAAGTAATTTACGTAACCTGACCTAAATATCTTGTAGACCGCACGTTATAGTAGCAACGATCATTTGATAAATTGTCTGTGAATATACCGGTACTAATTACTGTCATATCATCAACCAGTGCTTCAGATAATATCCAAATCAATTAAAACTCTTTACAGAAAGGAATTACTGATACTCATGGCTTACTGTACTATAAGACTTGAAGTATAACCTACCATTATGATTTATGGTGCGGAAGTGTGTCTCTTTTTTGGATCACCTGAAGAATCTCCACTTACACTTATTTCACCTAAAGATTAACCACCCTAATGCTAACCTATCCTCATCCCTGAAACAGTGTTAGGTCTAATAAGCTAGGGTGGAGACTTCAGGTGGTAATTTGTTGTTTTTTCTTGACAATATCAAGTCATTTGAAGAAAACCTGTCAAGCTTGGCAGATATCACATAGTTATTGACATCTTAGACAATAGTAAATAGAACTAAATAAATATAAAGGGAGGATACTGAATATACTATCTATTTAATTTTCAGTTGAAGGAGGAAGAGGAGGGTGAGGGGAATGCACTGAAGCGACCAGCAAGTGCCAGCCCCTCAGAGGACGAGCCAGCCTCGAAAAAACGTTCTAACGAGGTTGACAAGCTCTGGAAAAATGTTCACGATAATCCTAATGATTTTCAAGCTTGGACGTTATTGCTGCAGCACATTGACCAAGTGGTGAGTAGCTACTGTACGTCAGAGACCACTTGGTGTGACTTAGTAGAGAGTGAGGAAATTGAAGAGAAATTGGAGCCAGACAGGAGCTTCAAACAGGTAAAGCTGAGGATGGATGGATGGGTTTACTTTTAAGTGATGTTGGTGTACTGTATGTCTTTCATCTCATTTAGTTTGGATTGAAGTAGGAGGATAGATAGAGCATTGAGATAATAGTTAGATAGTAATTGTGAGATAATAGATAGTAATTGTATCCATGCAGATATAACAAGGTTAGGTTGTGGCAAATATCTGAAGGTGTTTTTCTGAGAGTTTTACCCATTGTTGCTTTAACTTGTGGTGTTAATTGTCCGGGTGTGAGTGTTGTAGTCATATGGTCTTAAATGTTATAAACTGGTGGTAAGGTTAAGTTATGGAATATCTTGCCGGTTAGAGTTTTTTTTTTTATATGTTTTGGTACTAATTTATTCCTTGAAATTCCAGAGCGATCTGGAATCTGGCAGAGAGGCGTACGACGGGTTCTTTGAGAGATACCCTTACTGCTACGGTTACTGGAAGAAATACGCTGACTTAGAAAGACGCAAGGGCACCAAAGAAACAACATGCAAGGTGAGTCCATCTTGTAGCAACTGGAACATATTGATGATCATGTGATGTTAAAAATGAACACAATTATAATTCTTGCCTCTCTTACAGTGACATTAATGGTAGGTATTGCTATAGCCTTCTGAGTCCAAACTAATGATGGAAAACAAGTGTAATGGAGGAAAATGTTTGCATGCTTGGGTTCAATGGGATATATGATATTTACCTATAACATTATTAACCAA
This sequence comes from Homarus americanus, assembly GCF_018991925.1. Classification (NCBI taxonomy): domain Eukaryota; kingdom Metazoa; phylum Arthropoda; class Malacostraca; order Decapoda; family Nephropidae; genus Homarus; species Homarus americanus. The sequence continues at coordinate 1,747,826 of NW_024747997.1, read as the reverse complement.
GTGCATATTCTGTTTCAGAGAAAAATACAGAGAAAGGGTTTGTTTTGAATGTGTTTGGAATACAAATATTGTTGTTGTAGTTTTATAACTTTCTGCACATAAACTGTTTTCGTTTTGTTATAAATTGATATATGTATTGGGTATATTTGTGACTGCTTTTACATGTGTAAAATGGAATAAAACAGAGCAACAAACATTGTGTTGAGGATTGCTGCACTGTGTGTGAGGTTTTTTGTGCACTTAATTTACTCTTGGCGTTATCTGGCGAAGCGGCAGGGGTGTCGCGTCCCTCTCTCAATCAGTCATCTTGGTGTCTTCACGCAGAGTAGCGGTGCAGCGCCCCAGGGTAACAACAGTAGGTACTCCCTCAATATACCGGCCCTCACTACCCACTGGCACCACGATCAGGGTTCTTTGAGGTACACCAGCAGCACACACTCAGCCAGGGGAGCATCTCATGAGATATCCTCCCTGTCGTATAGTCATAATACACACCTCTTGCCACGCTGTCATTGTTTGGGACGAACAAGGTATGAACTTCTGGTGTACCTCATGGAACCCTGTTGAGTGCTTCATGCCTATCCGTGTGGGACTTGGGTCAGATGATGAACTATATGCCAACACTCTGTTGAATTGATGATACATTTAGAAGGCATGACTACCTGGTGTCTATAAACTCTGGATGGGGATCTTGTAACCTTTTTATTAAAGGAAATTTTGTCATAAATTTTTTATGGTTGTTAATGTGTCAGATATTTTTGTTTTGGGCTCTGGATATACAGGATCCTCTTTTTGGTGTCAGCAGAGTAGGCCAGAGAGTCAGTCATCAGCTCACTAGCATAACACACTTACTTCAGCTCTCTGTTTGATGGCAACAGGTATTTAATCGAGGGCTGGAAGCCATCCGGCTGAGTGTTGACCTGTGGCTCCATTATATGGAGTACATCACCTCACAGTTTCCCGATGATGAAGCCTTCGTCCGTCAAGAGTTTGAGCGAGCCGTGGAAACCTGCGGGCTGGAATTCAAGTGAGTTATATTATATGTTGTTATGGTCAGGGCATTATGGCACGATATATAAAGATCATTAATGCTTAATAGCCAAAGAAATGTTTTGCTCAGAAGAGTGATAGAAACAAGAGAGTAATTATAGTAATTGGTGTGATTATAGATGACCACCAAAGAAAAATATGAAAAACACTAATACCTTGTGGACTGTTTATTGTACATTTGTTTCAATGTGAAAAGATGAAAAGGTGTCTGGCAATATTCAGATGTTAGGAGCCAAATTTTGTCCTCGGTTTTCAATTGAAGTCTGATGGAGGCGATTGTGAATATTTATTATTTAAGGTCTGTGGTGGTGTGAGTTAAGTGGTCTAAGATGTCACCTTTTACAGTATATAATATTGGTTATAATCACACTGAGGCTCCAGACCGTGTTATTTATACCCCCACAAACAAAGCCTAGGCAGGTATACTGTTCAGCCTGTCTGTCCTTGAATAGAATAATTTATTATGCTAACTCTCCTTGTTCTTTATATCAACCATCATGAAATTTCAACCATGTTCCTGAGGTTGGGAAAAGTTCATCTTGGGTTCACTTCTTGGATGGAATTTATGGTTTATGATAAGATGTGTTGTACATAGTATATTCTTGGGTTTAGGGAGATCCTTGTCACATTTGAGGTCATCACTACTGCTCAATTTGAAGCACTTTTCCTACACCTATCATGAAGCTTTCGTACAATTTTCTTAAGATTCAAGAAAATGAAAGTCTCTTGAGTGAAAGTCTCTTCATTTTGGAGTTCAGTCAAAAACGATAACAAAAAGAAACCGAATTTGGCCCTGTACACAATAACACCAGTGCTCTGTGGTGTACTGCAGTGTGGTCACTTTATTTTAGGCTCAGAGTTCCGGTTCATTATTGATAGAAACCAGAATTTGGATTCACACAAAATATTTTGACTTAAAATTTACCGATCATCTCATATACTTCCATAGATGTTACTTAATTATTATCATTAGGAATTTTAAGGTACATTATTATTATTATTATTATTATTATTATTATTGTTATTGTTATTGTTATTATTATTATTTGAACCAGAGGAACTTTTAATAAAGATCAAGGAGGTAAGTATTAATTATTATGTACAGTTGTAAACATAATTCCGTGGACACTAGACAGTACAGTATCTAACATGTAAGTACTTAAGGATTATTTGGTGAGGGGGGAGTGGAATGGACGAGTTGGCTGGTCAATGGGTAAAGAAAATGCTTAAAGTCACTATGGTAATGATATTTTTTAATAAATTAGGCCAAAAAGTGTAAAAAAAAGGGTTAAAGTTGCTAAAAAGTCACGTGTCTGTGAAAAGCTCCGTGATTGGTTGTGACGTCACTGACTAGTGTGTGTGCCGTCCAGCCAGCTGTGGTGTATGTGTTGTTACCAGCAGAGATACAGGACTTGTGGCCATATACAATGTTGAGATACACGGGTATACCTTCTTTTTAGGTTAAAATAAATTACTGCTCAAGTATCATCTTGTGTATCTACTTGCTGGCTGCCAAAATGATGCAAAAAACCGATAACTCCAACATGGTAGTTTTCATCACTGTTCCCATTTTATGTCTGGATAATGTAAGTTTTTGTCACTGATGTCTATACAGTATGCCCCCAAGCTTGCAGATTTTTACTTCGCGGTTCTCGATTATTTGAGGGTGACACCCTGGATGTACCCAAGAATGTCTGTGGGTAGTTTTAAAGTTGCCGACATTTTCACACCGAGACAGGGAGCCATTTGTTCTAGAGACAGTAATTTCCTTTACCTGTATTGTAAATATATGTGTGTGTGTGTGTTGAGACACACATACAAAACACATACAAATAAATAATAATTGGAAATTCCTCTCACAAATAATCCGAAACAAATTTATTAAAAATGTGAGTCTACCCTCATGTCCGTTCTCTGTTACAGTACTTTATTACAATACCACAGTAAAGGAAATATACATTTCTTTGTACACAAGTAAAAATGCAAACCCCACCCCCGGTTCGCAAATGTTATTCGCACATTTGGCGATTCGCGGTCATTTTGAGAATCTAACCCCCGTGTATTTATTGTTGTGGAAGGACTGGGGACGACCATGGCCAGGGAATGGCTTGAGATGATCAGATGACATGTAATTAATGTGCTCATAGCTGGATGGCAGAGTTCTTGATAATACTGTACAATCATAAAGACATCTACTTTTGGTAAATTTCCTTAATCTGCCTTGATGAACCCTGGAAGAAGTTGTCCAACCTTCTCGGCTGATCGGCTCTGTAAATAAATATTATTGATAATTAATTGTGCTTTTCTGTGCAACACAATAATACTGTATTGAATATATAAATAGTACTAAGCACATTAACTAATTCAATGAATATTAGCTGCCCCTACTACAAATTTCATAGAATAAACATTCCAAACAATATTGGTATTATTGTGGCTTGGGTCATCTGGGGAACCTTAAGATTCTAACTATGGGATTAAGCATTTTAAACAATAAGACACATTATCTCTACGGGATTTCTGTCGCAAAACATTTTTCGATCACATAAGAAAACACAGGTCATATGATAGGTTGGGTTAGGTTAGGATGAGTTATAAGGTTAGCTTAACATACATCAGTAAGGGGGGGGGGGTAGTAACTCATGACTAGTGATTTCCGATATAAATGAAGGTCTAAATCGTTCATAACACATCACAAACCATCAGAAGAAAAATAGTAGTCTGCCTGTCTTAGTACAGGGATGACCAAAACTAAAGATTTACCCAATATCGCCTATCTCGAATCAAAGTCCAAATACTTATGGTAGTTAAAGTAAAATTTTACCCATTAAATAATATAAATGATGATATATCCCAGTGGTTCATTCGTGAATCATCAAAACAATAACAGCACTATGTTGTCATGTTTACCTAGCATCGGGCATTCTCAAAACAAAGTCCAGACAATGTCATTACTTCTAAATTGACTCGTATCTCCATCTAGTACTGTACTGATATACTCTGTAAATGCACTAAAAAAAAACAGAAAGTCTACCAGGTAAGAGTACATGACAGCTGAGCTGGTGTGAACATGGGAGTTTATAGCCATAAGAACATATGAATGGAGGAAACTGCAGCGGGCCTATTGGCCCATACTGGGCAGTCCCATTTACACCCAACCCCTATCACTCGTATATCCATCCAACCTATGTTTGAAGCAGCTCTTCACGGCACATATCTTCACTTACGAAATGTCCATGACTTAGACCATAAAAAAAACACCCTTATAACTTACCTGAACGTGGCATTTGGGGTCTGAAGAGGTTTTGTACTACCTCCGACTGCAGCTGTGAGTTTGATAGAGAGCGTCGGCTGCAGGGTAGGTGGTGACGTCATTGCAAATGGCGGCCCTGTTTCTAGAGAAATAAACTTATCTCTACTATTATAGCAGGACTTTTAACTTTTACTACAAATTACATACACCAAATCACTCTACGAACGTGGCAGAGTGTATTTCTTGTGCTTACCCAGAACCGTCAACTTGTCCATTATTATGTATTTTCTCAAATTTTTCTTTGTATTAGGGAGTGTTTTTCCCCCTTTGTGTGGTTCTGACCTATGAGATGAAAAACTGTTGTTAGCAGTAAACCAATCGTACTGTGAAACCTCCAGCTAATGGATTATATTGATAGAAAAGTCTGTTATATGGAGGTTTTACTGTATATATGACCCAGAAGTTGTGCCAGATATTATCAAATGTTCAGGGAGTTTTGTCTGCCTCTGTATACATGGCCTTATTGTTAGTACAGAGGAAGGTGATGTAACATTTGTTCCTGAGTCCTCTATAATATTTCACTTCCTGAATGAATTTACTTTTGCTAATGAGAAATAACGTGTTTGATATTGTGGTAAATATTCTTTTGTATGACACTATATTGAAGCTGCAGTGTTTTAAATGTTATTTCATTGGTAATATAAGCTGATACTGTACTTGTAAATTATCAAAGATTGCATAATGAACAATAAAGTTTGGGGGGGATTATTATTGAAATCGCGGTTCTCGCTGTCATGGAAAATACTGCTACTGAACTGGAAGAAATCTTGTCATGGCCAAAGTGGAATAACAAAATTACCATATTTGTCAACCAATTAAAAAAAATAGTACCATTTATCAAACATGTACAGTATTGAAAGTGTTTTTCTGGAAAAAACATAATATTTTATGCATGTACTGATATTTACAGTAAATTAGTTCTGGATATATAATAATGCTCATGCATTTACATTGGTCATTTGTGGTAAACAATGCTACCCGGTACAGTACATGCTTGTGGTAGGCTAACCTTACCTGTAAACTCCCTTTATCCTGGTCTTGCCTATCATACCCCTAGATTTCTTTGTTGTTTCATGAAAAAACAGAACCTCGTTCACTATATATACAGTATGTTGCTTTAAGTCTACAAATATCTTATACAAATGATGGATTTTCATAAAATTTTCTTTCCATTTGCATCTGTTTGCATCACTGTTGGGATTGTTGCCAAGTTAGACTCTTCAGTGTAGCCACATCCCCTAGCTCTCCCTACCAGGCCAAGCTGTGAGCTATTTTTAGGGTTATTTTTCAACTTGTTGCTATGGCGAGCATTTAGGCCGGCCAGCCAGCATTCCTGAGACTGTGTACTGTGTATGCATTTATTTTTGAAGATTATATTCCTTCAATTTATGCCTTGAATACCATACATAGCACAAGCACCAAACAAATTTAAGCCTAACAATATAAGGGAATAAGCAGACTTGCCACTCCAGTCTACCTGATCACCTGTGCTAGCTTCCAGTGCTGTGTTCTGGTTGTGCACTCTGCCTATGCAAATGGCGGTTGTGTCAAACTTTCACTCTGCTTTTCCTTAATGGTTTTAGCTTCAATATCTCATCCGGGGTTTGGTGTACATTTTCACAACAGCTTCATCAACATAATCCTCCAGAACCTCACTGCTGTACTGTACTGATGGCTATTAACTGGCGAACTAAGGCACCTGGGTCGCTAATTACTGCTACTGTGTCTTAGATCTTCAATAATTTTTTGTCTTTTCAGGTCAGACAAATTATGGGAAGCGTACATATCATGGGAGAGTACAGGCAAGAGGTGGAAAAATGTTACGCTTCTCTATGAAAGAATTTTGGCAACTCCAACAAGCAAATACATGCAACACTGGCAGAAGTAAGTTGTCAAAGAGTTTATGATTTTAACCGTCACGATTTAATTTTCATCGCTTTGTTGTGACCAATTGGGGACATTTGGAGTGCATTATAAAACATTTTACTTACCTGAGGCAACAGGTTATGTTTTGGCTGTTGGGAAATTAAAGCCCCCCAAAAGACTTCAAATTTAATAACAATAAAGGTCGTGCCTCCTGTTAAGTTTCCATCACCACCATTTTGTAGCCCTTCTACTTGCTTTTGTGAGCTAATCATGAATACCTGATAGCGTGGTGTCTTTGTTGCCATCAGTCAAATTTGAGGCAAGTTTTAAGGCTGGGTGCCCTTACTGTCACCCAACCCCACTATTACAGAATGGGAGCGGGGTATTATACTGTATAACATCCAAGCATCATCTAAGCTGACAGGGCAGGGTCACTACAGTACTGTCAAATGCATTTAGAATCACTTTTCTCATGTTATTTTACTTGTTTCTTTTCTTAGGTTCCAGGACCATGTAAAGAAACACCTGCCAAGTGAGATTGTTGGAGTGGATGAATTTCTTAGTTTACGTCGTGAAGTGCTGGCAGAACTGAATAGGTCAGACACGGAGACTCCAGACGAAGCACCTCCAGGTGTTGAGGCGGCCCCGGGCGATGAACAAGTCGGGACAAATGTGGTACGTGTACACCATTTATTGGTATGACATTGATAGTTTAGGAAAATTATGGAACAAACAATTGAATGGGTAATGTTAAAGATGTGTGTTGTGTGGTACAATATGTGTGTACGAAAAGCCTTAATGATATGGAGAGGTGCCAACCGTGGTTTATGTTGAAATTCTTGATGTGTTACCTTGGCTTGCAACCCTTGAAAAATTATGCTTAATGAAATTTGTGTAGGTTGCTGTTGACATCTAGTCTTACTGCTCGTGATAATGTAAGAAGCAATTAGGTTGGTATAGATCAGTTACTTGTGAACCACAGGAGAGAGAAATAAACGGTTTTTCTTCTCTGTCAACAACCCTTGAGACTCCTCCACATGACCACCACCTTCACCTTCCTTTGTAACAGCTCTAAAACTGAACCAGTGATCTTCATTTGTTATTTCATCATATTGCAACTGCCAAGTCCAGAGAACTAACACAAAACAGGGAAAAGTTAAGACTACACTATCTCAAAGCCAACCTGAAGAGGATTAACACTGGCATGGGAGACCTAGGAAGGAGAGACCCAAGTGACGTCACCACCTGAGATTGGCATTTCAAAATTCAAGAAGAATTGGGTGTTCCATGAAGGAGAGAAATATCGTAGAAGTAACAATTCCATGAAGCAGAGAAGGAAGGAGCACTGGGTTAGTTGAGAACTCACGGATCCAATGGGAAGAACATGTTAAGTTTATCACTGGACTCTTGGCTCATGAATTGGACTCTATCATCGCTGGACACATCAACTGAGATGGACCCTATGGTAGTTGTATTCTTGTACCTGAGAATCACCTATGAAGACATCACTTGGCCACAGTTACATGTGACACACAAGAATAAGAGAACTTAGGGAACTGTTGGCTTGCTTGTAGTAGTGTATTCCTTGCTCTCTATCAGTCAACCTTATGTCCATTAACACACCCCAGGCATTTGTTTCCCTGGCTGCACTGTTCATCTGATGAGTGAGTGCTTTGTAATTTCCACAAAATATTAAAGGGTTCCATAGATGAACCATGGCACATATTTCTTCCCTTCTGTTATGTGAATGAATTCATTGTCATTCACTTATTCAGCGGAAGAGTTGATCCCAATACGTTGATCCTCCACAGATGTTCAAGGTTCTGTACAAAATAGATATACATTAGGGAATTTAATTTCTAATGGGAGATATCGGGTAAAATTGAGGTTCAGTCGCCAACAAAGTACTCCGGACACATCTGGGAGCACTGCAGTACTCGTATAGACATTCAGATCGTGTCCCAATGTTTCGGCCTCCTATCCCATATTGTATAAAGTAAGACACACCAAAGTGTTACTTATAAACATGATTTTTGGCCTTTATGTATGTTTATGTTGTCTCAGATGCTACTGGACATGTCCAGAGTATTTTGTCGGTGACTACCTTGAAAATATGTACGTTTTCACACAATGCAAGTGTTTATATAAAGATATGTGCTTTTGAAGGTAGGTAAAGACTATTCTTTATAGACTAAAACGATTTATACGAGTACTGTACTGTACTCTGAACACAAAGTCAGGTCGGTGGTTATGGTGAAATGGCATCACAGCTGCCACCTCTTGGGAAGGTGTCTGAGATAAGTAGCAGGAGACTTGACAAAATTTCACCACTGTCCGTCCACGAAAACTCCCTGAATGTTAACTATCGTGTTTATTCAAGTAAAGTGTACGAGTATATGTGTCGAGCATTATGGATCATTAACTGTTTTGAACCACACATTTGTGGGGGATCACTGTATGTACAAGTAAATAAGCTAATGGAGGTTGTTCTCAATACATCAGCATCTCTATTCACAGCTATAGCTTCAGATATTGAAAGACTCAGTAGACCTGCTGGTGAATTATGTAAAAAGAGACGTGTTAGCTTGGCTGTCACATAAAAGAAGCAGCCAGCAAGTGATGGCAGTATAGGAAGCGTGTGTGTATGTGAAGAGAATGGCACTTGAGGAATGCAGGTAAATGACCGTTCATGAAAAAATAGTAAAGGAAAAGGGAAGGAGATGAGTAAGTTGAGATAATAGTTCAGTATTTGAAAGGTAGATTATTATTTTATCTCCTTTTATTAGAGTTGTTTGGGTTGAACCTTCTCTACTCAGTATTTCCTGCAGTTTACTGTCCTGTGGTTGGTTCTTGTCTTAAGGGTGTCTCACTAGTATCTCCAGGAATAGAACAAGCAGCTTTGATAACATTCACTGAGTACGGTATTGTGTATGTACTCTGAGCAGTTTGAGATCTGAGAAACTTGTGATGTATTACCGTTTATCTTAGATATTAATACGTTCTGTACACATAACAATATCCATATCTGTATTCTTCCTTGAGTGTCTTGTATATATCAGTGTCTGCTTCCTCCCACAACAGTATACAAGTTGGCTCCTGAGTGTGATGGGTAATGTGATATAAATTGGGTATCACAAGATGAAATGGCAGTTTTTCTCACCACCAAAACAAATGTATGGGAACTTAAAGTCTTGGTTTACTTACATGCATAGAGTACAGTAATTTAATGCAGTCATGTATCAGTAACATATAAATGATGATAAATTAAGAGTACAGTACAGAATCTCTTAGTTAAGATAATTTCCTATATTGCAGGTATAGAGTGAGCTTAACAGAAAGGATTGGCCTTGAAGAGATCCGTAATCATGGTAAATCTTAGATAATATATATGCCTCGGTCTCCGTTTTTGTTTTGAATAAAAAAGTCTGATATTTACATCAAGAAATACAGTACAGAATTTTACTCAGTGAAGAACCCATGTGGATGTTACCTTCTTCAATATTTGAGTAGTTTGTTGGTCATCCATACTAGACAATTAACATTATTGTTTGTTTTAGGATGAAGAAACCAAAGCCCTACAGAAGAACATCATATCAGCACGACAGAAGATCCACGATGCCAACGTGATTGAAGTCAAAGCCTTGTGGAGTTATGAAGATGCCATCAAGAGACCATACTTCCATGTTAAGCCTCTGGAGAAGAGTCAGTTAACTGCCTGGAGGAATTATCTGGACTATGAGATGAAGCTGATGAATGCTGACAGAATAAGAGTGTTGTTTGAGCGTTGCCTCATAGCTTGTGCCTTTTATGAGGAGTTTTGGATGAGGGTAAGTCATGTTGAAGGTGGGATAAACTCCTACTGAAATGGTTTATATATCTGTTAATGAAAGAATATAAGGGGGATGACCTCTTTTGTTCTTGGTCTTTTTTTTTTAACTATATTTACATATATATTAGAGGGTCTTCATATGCTAAATAATTGTGTCCAAAAATTACTAGGGAGCTGTGACTCTGCCTTGTCAGCTAAGAGGGTGCTTTGTAGTCCTTCCTGTAATACCTAATGCCCACTCTGTAAAAGTGGGTTAGTGATAGTAAGGCCGTCAAGCCATAAAAATAAACTCAAATTAACAGGTGGCAGCTGGGACACCATGCCATCAGGTAATGACAGCTAACCCAATCAGGCATAGAAAAATGGCATTAAAATGGTGATGATTTCAATTATTTTGGGTGTTATGTGAGGTGACATGGGGTCCAAGTCTGTGGCCAAAAGGTTGAAGGCTGTATATCTATTAAGTCGCTAACAAAAGAGCTATATAGTCCTTGTTTTTTATACCATGTCCAACAGAGAAGATGTGATACAATAATTCTTCACTTTACACACAAGTACTCCAAGTTATATCTTTTTAATTACCAATACTGTAACCTTAAATGTGATGATTTTTATTGATGTTGTTTTAACTTCCTTTCAGTATATCAGATACCTGGAAGAAGTAGGCGCAGCGGAATCAGAAATTCGATCAGTGTACCAGAGGGCTTGTGTCATCCACCTGAGGGAGAGGTTCCGTCCCCATCTCTCCTGGGCAGCTTTTGAAGAAGAGAAAGGTGAGGATGACCTGTTTATGTCTGTCACAATAAAATCCGAAGTGACAAATTCGAGTTAAGTATCAAAGGTTAAAAGATTTCATGTGATTGTCAACTGTCAAATTTGTCATGCTATGTGTTAGGGTACTGGGTGGTGGACCTATGTCTCCCACACACACACACACACCATTTGGTTAGTGTGTAAATGCTGTTCATTGATTGATATGAGTATGATGGAATTTTAGTTGGATTTTCCTCCAGCCTGAAAATATTTAAAGTGGAAATCACATGGAGACTACCCCTCCCCCCCCTTCTTCCCCCCCCCAGCTAATTACACCTGATGAGTAACTACCTAATGGGGGGAGGGGGGGGCAGGTTAGGATGTTTAATTTTCAGGTGAAATTAGCTGCTGTGCTAATCATCCTATTGGTCCTTAAAGTGAGATATAAGAATGGATTCTTTTCGTGCAGGTGACGGAGACCGCTCTCTGGAAATCCTGAGAGATGTCCAGAATCGGGTGCCAGGTAGCTTAGAGGCGTGGATGCAGGCTGCTGGGGTAGAGCGGCGCCGAGGCAACATGGAAGCGGCAAAGGATATATTTGTCCATTGCCTCTGCCAGTGTCAAGATCGAGAAGACAAGAATGCACACTCACACGTTTCTTTGAAGTTGGCCAGATTCTACACTTTCGTAAGTTGTGTTGTATTATTTACCCTTGGGAAGGTTGGACTACTAGTAATTCATATCTTAACCACTTTCTCTCTAATCTCTCTTTTCAGCTTTGTTATTAATAAAGCACGGAGTAGACTGGAGGGTAGACCGTCACATTTAAAACAAAAAATTGTGCTGATTATTTGTGAGGGTTTTCCAATTATTATTTATTTGTATGTGTTTTGTGTGTGTGTGTGTACACAGCACATATATACAATGCAGGTAAAAGAAATAATTGTCCTAAGGGCAAACACATAAGGGAATATACATTTCTTGGTACACAAGTAAAAATGTACCCCCCCCCCCCTGGTCAGCAAATGTTATTTGGTGATTCACAGTCATTTTGAGAACCTAACCCCTGTGAATTTGAAGGGCATGCTGTACTTTAACACTTTATCATATTTATTTGCTTGGAAAGTGCAGCTGACAGTCTCCTGTACTTGGTCTGGAGTTAGTAAGCACGGAACTGGTGACACACACACTACAGCTCTCGGAAATTGAGTATCATTTAAACGTGTCTTGCCATTAACAGTGCCCATATTGAAATCTGCTAAGCAGATAGGAAACTTGTTGACATCCAGTTGTTTGTAGATATTTTGGTTAGTTTTAATAAGTATTCTGGCATGGGAAATATAGCTCTTTATTTTGTTGACACTATAAGATGGGTATTAACTTGTGGATTCTGTAAACGTTTGTGTTATTTATTTTTTCTGATTTACAGTTTTGCAATGATCCAGAGAAAGCAGTAGAAATCTTGAAGGAGGGTCATGACTTCAACAAGGTAAGAGTACATACAGTCTTGGGTGGCATTATCATCCACATTGAGAATTAATGTTGATATTTTCAGTGTGTGAGTCTGTCTGTAATGAATAATTTGCAGAATGAACTTTTTTGTCAGATTTCAATAGATTATCACACAACTTGATACATAGGTTGTGGGTGGGTGACTGTGTTGGGGTCATCCCTCTGTGTACCTCACTTAATGGAACAGGTCAAGTCAACTTCAGAACATTCAAGTTATCATTCCCTGTTGTTTTCAGATGCATTTGATATTACAACCATGCAATTTTGAATGTACAATACAGTCAAATTAAAAAGTTTGACCCCAAAAAAATCCCCTGCCAGCATTGTGTCTGTTCATAACTCACAGATGGCGCTCTCCACCAACCGTTGACCTGCAGTTAGTGTAAAGAGCGTCACCAATATGTTATGATCAGAAGCATAATGGTGGCTGTGGATTCTCGGCAAACTTGTTATTTTGAGGAGGAGGAGATTTTCTTCATTGTACTGATAAAACTAATTAAAATACAGTCTTCCTGCTCCCCCATCTATATTACTGACTCCTCGTGGTGATCTTATATGTTAACGGACTAATATAAGATGCTAGGTAACATGAACCATTTTGTCCTATTTTCTAGTTTGATCAATGCATTTTTCCTGAAATTGTCTGCTCAAGGTTGGATATATTTTGTACTTTATTGACTTTGCCAGAAATTTTCACTTATTTTTGTTTTTTCTTTTTCACATAAAGGAAAATGGGAATGTTTTGCTTGCGTTGGTGGACCAAGCTCTTATATGTCGCCCACCCAAGTTTGATGAAGCAATTCTGGCACTTAGGGAAGGTGTAGAGAATTGCCAGCAGCCAGGAAACAGACTCATGTTTGCTCACAGATTCTTCCATTTTATGACTGAGTGTGGCCAAGACTCTAACAGGTGAGAGAATTGAGTTTGTTAGATATTTTACTTACTGAGGAACTAATAAACTATAGTACTTTATTTATATATACTGTATATATACTGTATAGATATGTATACTGTATTTAAGACTATAGAATAAGTTTCTTTTATTATATAGTATTATCCACATAAAACATGAGAGTAAGTGAAGAGAAATTGGAGTGAGGCAACTGGCTGTGTGTGTGTGTGTGTGTGTGTGTGTGTGTGTGGTGGGTGATGAGTCTATTTGTCCTCATGTGTTTGAGAAGTAAATTATATAGTGATTGTAGGAGAATTATGACACACTGAAGCTTATTTGTAGACTGAATAACATTGAGAGTATTAGACAATGAGGAAATGAGTTCGTGGAGAGCTAATTGGAGAAACTAATAACAGTATAACTAAACTGACACAAGTACTGTAGGTTTATTCTATGGTTTCCTTGGATACATGTTCATAATAGTACTTGTCCACTAATCCACTTATTCCTCTATTATACAGAAGCCTCTTGGTCCCAGATATATTACTGCATTGTTCTTTATTTCCTTCACCTGGAGGGTAATTTTACTGGTGTTTGAATTACTATGTGCCTCTCTCCCCTAGTAAAGGTTTTCAGTGAACAGTCACCACTTTTGATGAAGCTGCAAATTAGTCAGAGATGTACATAAGGGAGTTTAATGAATGCTTAGGTAGGTCGGAGGTTAAGGGTCATGTTTTGTGCTGAAGTTCCAGAGTGAGGAATACTGTATAGGTATTTTGAAGATCCCCTTTTTGACTTGAACAGCTATGTGATGGATATATGATCTACTGATTATTTGTACTTTGTAATAACACCATACTTTCTTTGTCTTGTGGGTGTATTTTTAACACACCTCAAGGGTACGTTTTCTGGTGTGCAGTTTACTCATGTTATTGGTTAGTGGAGGATTGGATCACGTTGTCTGAAAATTAATATGTAACAGGAAAAAATCTACACAGGTGCAGTTAAAACAGCTACTTATAATATTATATCACCTTACCATTCCTCCTTCCACAGCAAAATTCTATGTATGCCATAACTGTGATGTGTTTTTATTTGTGTTGGATTAATTGTTGGATATTACTGTCTCATTTAATTAACTTTCTAGGTGACTTGTATGAACTTCTCATTTAACGTCACTACCCTTGTCTTATTGAAAAATTCTCACCGCTTCTTATAGTTTAGTAAATTGAGAAGGGCACGTGTTCATATGCCTCTTTTTTACTGTAGTGTGAGTGAAGGATTGAGGGTGTTACGTCAAGTTCAGATGGAGATGCGGCAAATGGACTCTGCCATGGCGGAGATTGATACATCAAGCAACAGCAGCAAACCAGAAGTAGCAGGTGGTGGTATTGCTGTGTGAGTATTCTGATGATGTGTTGTTGTTATATTATTCTAACAACTTATTTTGAAGGGATTTGACTCAACTACAGTGTCAGTGTTGATTTCACTGTAGAACCTTGGAAACTTTATTGGTCACTTATTACCCTTTTGACTATTTTAAAGAGATACAGTAAATAATTGCTTATGTATTAGTATTAATAACCTTCTTGCAGGCTGGGGGTGCAGTACATATTATGCCTCTTCCCCCTTGCAGGCAGATAATGCTTGATGCATCATCCAGATGGGTCTCTTTATTTCTTGGTACTGTAGAGTATTTTGAATTTAATGTTGCACCACTCCTCCCTGCTAGTGACGCAGTGTAGCCAATGGACTGGCAGTGGGTTAAGCCAGTCAGCCTGGGGAGACACATTCCACCCTTATCTGTTTCAAACTCAGTTGTCCCAATTTGGCTGTCTGAGACAGAGCAGTTTTGGGTGTTCTTTTTCACAAATTCTTTGTGATTTCCTGTTGCATGTGTATTAGTAGTGGAGTAGGAATGACCAGTTATGGAGAAAGGTGATGGGAAGGAGAGAGGTAGAAAAAGCCCAACCTGCAGTAGCATTAAAACCACATGTGCGTACCAGCTGACACCTTCCTTACATCTTTGAAGGTGGATGCACTGTGTCGGGAATACAGTTGACTTCCCTGCTGTTGAGAGTTTTAAAAGTGACAGTGATAACAGCAGCAAAATTGAGGACATTTATTTTCTGGTTGTCTCCTGTTTTATTGAAGATAGGGAGGGGTTGGTGTGAGGTTTGAAAGGGTCGGTGGCCTGACGGTCACCACCCCAGGTGCCACACCACCCAGCACCATGGCCTGGACCACCAATCCTGCTCCATGCACTGTGATTCCTTTCATCACATGGTACCTAATGACTGTATGCATAGTTAGAATGGTGACTTGATTTTATCACCGTTGGCGGCAGGCTGTTTTACGTGCCAACAAAGTTATTCATGCATCATAATTTAGTATTTTTATTCATACAATTTTAGGTGGTGGTGTATCTTTGGGGGATTTTTGCTTCACAATATTGTAGATAGACTTTTGTAGATGTTTTGTATACATAAGATTTTTTTAATATTGCAACGGATTAGTCGTGAGGATTTGTGGAATGAGCGAGGGAGTCTGTGAGAGGGTTATAGAGTATCAAATTAAACACAAATTTGGTTTAATTAGTACAGTCCTGTATTTCCCTATTCTGTAATGCTGTATTAATGGATGGTTTACAGCATTTGTTTATATGCTTGTCTCTATAAATCCTTGCTTTATGGTGTTATGTCTTGTTGAAAATGGCAAAATTTATTCTTTTGATTTATCTGATGAGTGACATTTCCTCTATTGCAGGAGGAGGATGACTTGGGTAAAGGTTATCGTCAAACTCACTTGCTCTTAATTTTAGGAAATGTTAAAAAAAATTACTGATCTTCACTAGAATGTGGATTTGGTCTCAGGTCAGATTCTATGAGAAGGATCATACTCGTATACAGTACTGTTTGACATTCAATACTACAGGTGGCATTTCCCATAAGGTATTGGTCGTATGGCATGTACAGTCTCGCTCAATGTATGTGTGGTGGCAACACTTATTTTAAATAATTCAAGATAGAATTTACAATTAAAATTATTTCCCAATATATGTTTGTGTAAATGCAACGTTTTTGTTCAGGGTTGAATCACGACGAGAAAAGCGCGGCAGTCAAGACAAGTCTAGCCCAGGACCCATGAATGGCACCACAAATTCAACCAATCAAGCTGTGGTTGCCAATTACCAGGGGTACCAACAGTCAGGATATGGAGGATACAACCAAGGCTATACTCATGGATATGGTGCATCCCATTACCAAGGATGGGGTTACCCTAACCAACAAGGGGCATATGGGTATGGGCAACAAGGCTGGGGAACCTATGGCAATTATTATGGCCAGAGATAAAAAACATGGAGAGGTCCAGTTCATATTTTATTCTCCTGTTCCATTTCTCAAGTGAATAACATAGTGATGCTTTCATTGTTAGGGTTTCATGTTACATTGGACTACCACATGGCGCATTTGTTATAATGCTGAAGGGAATAGTATAATGCTTTCGTGCATTCCTGGCAACTCGGTCAGGAGTGTGTGTGGTATTTCATATACTGCTCGTCTAATTAACAATATGACAGTGGTGTTGGGAAGTGGTGACATATTATACTATGGATGTAAAGGAGTGAATATTATGGGTGTGCAGGGAAGATAATTTTAAACATATGAGCTTGAGAAATGAAAAACTTATAATTTTCAAGTGTGGTTGGTAAGAAAACCATATGTGTAGATGTCAAAACTTCCAAGAATAATTAGTAATAATAAAGGGTTGGTGGATGCTAAAGCTTTGAAAAAAATGTGTATGTCAGCTATTCACTTGTTCCATTTTAAATGTGTTGGTACAGTATATTGATAACTTTGTACAAAATGCTATTTTAAAAAGTTAATTAATAGGGAAAAAGTGCACTTTCAAAGCCTTTCATTGTTATATGCTTTTATTTATAAAAAGTTACACTTAAGTATCTTAAATGTTTAAAAATAATTGATATTTGTTTTTGTTTGTTTTTCTTCAAGTTTCTTGGTGGAAACAGTACAGTACAGTACAGTAGTCTGAAGTATTGGTGGAAATAGATTTCACCAAATTGTGAAAATTTAATTAAGTTTCATTATCTGGAATGTTATGCCTATACCAGATAGGGCTTCGTTTTATGATTTAGTTAACTATCTTCACCTCCAGCATGGATACAACAATATAAAGGTACGTCATAGTAGTAGAGTGCGTGCGTGCGTGCCTGCAGTCATAAGACAATTGGAAGTATGAATGATTTAGTTATACATGTGAATGACATTGCGTACAAATGTGTGCTAGGGGCCAAGGTATGTGAATGTTCAGGTTTCATGTTATATGACTGTAAATTTCTTAAGCATCTTCATTATCATAAATTGGTCAATGTGATAGTAGTGTGACAGCTTTGGGACAAGAGTCAGCCCATGGCCTCGTTATGCTCTAAATATGAAAGTTTACAATCCCATTATAATGTTGTGGGTGTGTAAACTGGGTAACCTATTTCTGCAATTTTTTTTTAATATAAAAAATGGCATTAAATTGAATGGTATTTGTAATTTTTTCTTGTTTGATGCCCATTACAGTACAGGTATGTTTGAAATATGCACTTCAATAAATAATAGTGGAAAGGAAGATGTGGCTGATAAGTTAAGTGCAACTCTTGTTCATGGAAATAATACAACAGTTTATTTCAGTGGCTAAATTGAGTCATGCCTTTGGGCATTTACTTGGTGAGTAGACATTGAATAAATCCTAGCTACCTTTATCTCCTGACTATCTGCTTCCATTATATATAGGTGGTTATTGCTGGTCAACAGTCTACTTTGAATAGTCCATATGAAGTGGCTGATTTGTGTAGTGAACATTTAATGGGAGTTGAATCTGATGTATTAAGAGTAATAGCTTTGCTTTTATACTCAGATTTACAATGGTGTGGTTGACATCTTGTGGTATGTAAACCCAACATGTTGGTGAGAATCTTGGTCACTGTAAAGTATTATTAGTTTTTTTTTTCTGCAAAGTCCCACAGTATAGTCCACTCACAGCCCAGAGCAATCTGATTCTAGAATAATGGTAGGCACATTTTCTGGTGTTAATGTTTCCATGTGATTAAAACAGATATGAGTACAGTAGGTGGTTATGGGACACGTTAAAATGAATCGTTGGGACGACTTGGTTATTTCAAGTGCAATTTTGGAAACTGGGAACCTGTGACCCCAGTTGGAGTTGATGATTAAATAACATTCTCTTATAAATTATATGTGTAACCTGTTGTTAAATCAAAGTTCAGTTGTGTGTGATGGGCATTTATAAATCAGAACTTCTATGAATACAGTACAGTAGTAGGAAGTAGATAATCAAGTTTCATTGAATATTAGTTTTGTAAATAGTGTGATCTATTTAATACAAAACTTTGTTAACATAGACAAAAGCATCATAAGTGCATTGGCAGTACCAGTAAGAGCTATTGATAATTTCAATATGTTTTGTTAGCCTTACCTTTTGTCTATCAGTGTGGCGTGAATCAAGTACATAAAGCTTGTTAAACGTTCATGTGTATTTTCAAGTTTGTTCAGTGTGATAAGAGGAATCATAAGGACTTCCAGGTTCAGTAGAATGCTTCACATTAATTCTTTCACACACTCAAAGTTGAGATTTTTAATAAAACTTGGGTGACCACTCATTCTTGGACTCCCAAGTAGGAAATGACTACTGTAGTACATGATCATTCATCGACTTCATATCCAAAAAAGCGACTTATCTCACGTGTCGTGTATCTGTGTCTCATCCCTTTTGACAAGCTGAACTGCGACTTATCTCACGTGTCGTGTATCTGTGTCTCATCCCTTTTGACAAGCTGAACTGATAAATGTAGAATTAATTTTGTGACAATTTAGAAATGGTTTTTGCATTGCAGTGACCAAGATTACTTTATTTTATATTGTTTCCTACATTTGAATACTGTATGTGGTTATCAGCTACAGATTAGTGAGGGTTTATTGCATTCATTGTTGAATTTACTCAATGTACAAAAAAAAAATATAGGCAATTTGTTTTCAGGTTTGAAAGAATAATCTTCCTTAAGGATGTCATACATTGGTCTAAACATCCTGTCAGAATAATTTAAGCAGACAAGTTGTTTGCCAAATTATTGTTAGATTATACATAAGCAATAGTATATATTTTATATTTAATGCTGTGTTTGAAATGAGCCAAATTATGAACTAGTGCAGTAGACAATCACCTCAACTAATGTGTAGAAATGTTACACATTAATCACCTTCGCTAGTAAAGTTTCACAAGAATTCTGAATCTGTAGTTTCAAGCACATTTTCAGATACTTATTAAAGTGCATAATTTTAAAACTCTTTCATTTTACACAATTATGTACTGCATTGGAAATGTTATGCATAAAAAAAATTTGACTCAATTCCATGGGCCATATACATTTACTGTACAGTGAACCCCTGCTAATTTGGACTTCCTGTGGAGAGCAGTTGTCCAAAATAGCAGATTGTCAAGATTATGAGGAGGTAAGTCTTCTACTGCCGTACATGGTTACCAAGTAGAATTATTAGTTATTGGCTG
Organism: Homarus americanus; assembly: GCF_018991925.1. Classification (NCBI taxonomy): domain Eukaryota; kingdom Metazoa; phylum Arthropoda; class Malacostraca; order Decapoda; family Nephropidae; genus Homarus; species Homarus americanus. The sequence continues at coordinate 1,728,017 of NW_024747997.1, read as the reverse complement.
TGTCAGGTGACCAAGGTGTTAGTCTTGGCTGTGTCAGGTGGCCAGGGCTTTAGTCTTGGCTGTGTCAGGTGACCAAGGTGTTAGTCTTGGCTGTGTCAGGTGACCAAGGCTTTAGTCTTGGCTGTGTCAGGTGACCAAGGCTTTAGTCTTGGCTGTGTCAGGTGACCAAGGCTTTAGTCTTGGCTGTGTCAGGTGACCAAGGCTTTAGTCTTGGCTGTGTCAGGTGACCAAGGTGTTAGTCTTGGCTGTGTCAGGTGACCAGGCTTTAGTCTTGGCTAAAGGTTTAGTCTTGGCTGTGTCAGGTGACCAAAGGCCCGCTGTGTCTGGTGACCAAGGCTTTCGCTCTGTGTCAGGTGACCAAGGTGTTAGTCTTGGCTGTGTCAGGTGACCAAGGTGTTAGTCTTGGCTGTGTCAGGTGACCAAGGCTTGTAGTCTCTGTGTCAGGTGACCAAGGTGTTCAGTGACCAAGGCTTTTGTCAGTGACTTTAGTCTTGGCTGTGTTCAGGTGACCAAGGCTTTAGTCTTGGCTGTGTCAGGTGACCAAGGGCTGTTAGTCTTGGCTGTGTCAGGTGACCAAGGCTTTAGTCTTGGCTGTGTCAGGTGACCAAGGCTTTAGTCTTGGCTGTGTCAGGTGACCAAGGCTTTAGTCTTGGCTGTGTCAGGTGACCAAGGCTTTAGTCTTGGCTGTGTCAGGTGAGGGTGTGTCAAGTAGTGATCATCAGAAGGTTCTAGTTATTCTGTCCAAGGCTTTAGTCTTGGCTGTGTCAGGTGACCAAGGCTTTAGTCTTGGCTGTGTCAGGTGACCAAGGCTTTAGTCTTGGCTGTGTCAGGTGACCAAGGCTTTAGTCTTGGCTGTGTCAGGTGACCAAGGCTTTAGTCTTGGCTGTGTCAGGTGGCCAGGGTGTATCAAGTAGTGATCATCAAATAATGAAGGTTCTAGTTATTCTGTTGGATTTAATCAAATCATAAATTGTATAAAAATAAGATACATTATCACCAGAAGAATAATTTACAATGTTTTTAACAGAGCAATGGGATATATAAATGCACACACAAGACAGATGTTCACAATGCGGTTTAATGACTTTTCATCTATATTCTGAAGATTTCGGTTTGCTTATTAAGAAATTAGGTAATGTGAAGAGTACTACTGTCTTGCTATGAACACTCATTATAGTATTAAACTTGACTGGCCAACACCTCATTATAGATTAAAAACTTTTGTTCCACCTTCATACTTGTGTAGTGTTAACCCCTTCAGTACAGTGATATCACTCTTAATATTTTATTTGACTAATGGCAGACGATTTTATTCTGAGAGGGGACCCCATACACAAGTTATTAACCCAGAGACTAAAAGGGTTTATGAGGGAACCTGCAGCATCATCGTTACAATGGTAACCACCTCTGTGTACACAAAAGATGTTTTCCTTTTAGCTTGTTACCAAGACAATTAATTTAACATTGTAAAAAGAGAATACCTAGTGTTTTAACTTGGAGAGAGGGGGAAAAAAAGACAAACAGCTTTGTAAGTAAATTAAAAATAAATAAATTTATACCTTTACTTGGGTGTAGTAAAGTCAGTACATGACAGTAAAGTAATCAGACAGCAGCTATTTTTGAATGATGTCCCGTGTAGCCACCAGTGCCACTATACGAAGAGGAACATGAGCCACAGGTGCATCTTGAGGCGGGGAGTACCACAGGTTGGGAAGGTACTGCCGCTCTTCTAGAGGGACCTCCCCTGGTTGTACTGTTGCCTCTTGATAAGCAACATTGCTAGGATGACCTATAATATTCAATTGTAATATTTGTCAAGGAATTTATTACTGTACATACACTGTTAATGGACTAAAGAATGAAATTTATCCCACTACAACATTATTATCAGTGCCTTCCATAATTGATGCAATGTAGAGTTAGGAATATAAGATAACAAACTAACAGCAGTTCAGAAAACAAAGAATTAAAAGGGACACAAGGAGAATCTTTCAAGCAACTGCCGAACACAGCTGCTGAGAGGAGTAACCTTATCATATTTGAGATGTGTCCAGGTGAAACTGACAATCATTAAGTGAAGAATGGTAAGGCACCAGTTGAGGGAGTTACTGTTGAGATGGGAGGTGGAACACTGAGAGAATGAATGAGTAACTGGCAGATTGTTCCACGAGTTCTAAACTCTCACTCGCAAAAAAGTTACCCTTCATAGTTTTCTGGATTTGTGGCTTCTTCAACCTTGAGCTGTGGAGCGGGCAGCATCCGTTAACTTCAGGTATGGACACTCGACTGAGATGTTTATAAACTTCATCGAGGTCACCCCTTGCCAGTCTGTAGTATAAGCTAGGCAGTTGCAGGTGTTCTAATTTCTCTGGATAACTGAGGTGCCATAGGGCAGACACCAGTCTGGTGCCCTCATTTGGACATTTTCAATCAGCTGACAGCCTCTAGTCTTGCAACCACCAGCTGGGTGTTTGGTGGTTGTGATCTGTACGATAAAAGCATTAGATTATCTCGAGGGTTCCTTGGGTTGAAATGAGTGGCCACAGTTGACAGCCTTTGTTTTTAAAATGTGGGTATTAATTCTTAATTCCTCTGCATTACAATACTCACATCAGGTCTTCAGTTTCATGTAACACACTATAAAAATTTATTTTTATTTATATTGTAGATTTTTATGCCGGTTCCAAAAATGTGATTCTTTCTTTGGAGAAATGAATAACAAGAAAGTTACATTACTTTAATTATAGTATTTTGTACATTTGGCCTATAATCAGAAATGCTTAATTTTTTAAATTCCGAAGTGAAACAAAAGCACATTAATGTTTAATGACATGCAATGCATAATGGAAATTTTTGGGAATATTTTTTTGTATTTGCTTGAAAAGTTCTTGGTTTTCATGCCATGCTTAATGACACATATAACACAGTAATGCTTATTGCTAAGTGGAAAATTTCAGAAATATATATACACACACTGCCTTACAAGATTGCATACATTTTATGGGACACCCTTACAGTATGCAGGGCATATGGAAATTCAGGTTACGTTAGGTTTGGTTAACACTTCAATGTAAAACATTGAAAGTTTAAAAGACTATAATTTGTTTGTTATTCATTAAAAAAATCGCAGAAGGTGTATTTGAAATCAGCATAAAAATCTACATGGGAAAAATCTGTTTTATGAGTGCGGTACATGAAATCGAAAATTTCCACACATCTTCCAAGTGCAGCTGAATTTCTGTATGCGGATAGTAATATTTATAATTAATATACCATAAATTTAAACAAATTAATGTTATCCTTGGTTTATTTTTTTTAACAACTTCGGTAACCCCATGGGTTCGAGGGTTTGGTGGTTCGGTATCACTGAATGTTTGCATAGAAACCTTAATATACTGTATGGTTATTTAGTGTTTTATAATATATATATATATATATATCAGGAATTAAAGTTAAAATATTCTAAAATCATGTCTGGTAAATCGTACACCTGAGGTTGGTGGTGTTAGTGGTGGCAGCAGACGACACCACAGCTGGCTGGGGCTGAAGGGTTCACACAGTCAGTCACCAACTTGTTGTTGTGCCGTGATGGTGTTGGTGAGCGTCACTGTGAGTACGTGATTATGTGGTGTACTTGGTGGTAGTAGTGAGTGTGGTACTGTGCCAAATTGTTGACCACCTTTTTTTTTATTTACGCGTTGTCATGGTGGACGTGCTGAGTTATTTTGAACATTGAGCTTGACCAGACAAAAAGGTTTATAAGCAGTGGTTTGGCTGGCTCCTTCACAACAACATGTACACTACTGACGAGCTGTTACTACAAGACGGCCATCATCAAGTTGTTTGTGGCCGTTATCATATTTGATGGTAGTTTTTCCTTAATTTTAAGCTGCATGTGAACGGTCAGGTCGGTAAGATCATTATTGGCCTATCAAGCACTCGTTATTGGCAGTTTAGTCATCTTTTTATGTATTTAAAGCCTCCCGTAAATAATAGTGATTATTATATTTTGTTATCAACTTTAATGTTAATCGGGAATTTTGTTTAAAGTAATCGTAAGTTTGAGTATTTTCCTGTGGTTGAATTCTAGTCTAGCTTAATTTGTTGTTTAAGTAAATGTAATCACTGCAGTGTTTGTGATATGGTTTTTGATAATAACTAAGGTCAGGGGTCTTTTCCTTAATCTTGGCATAACTTTTAGCTCGCATCCATAAGCCTAAGCCTCAGGTAGAGCCAGGTGACTTAATGATTACCTGTCCACGTCTGACTTCCTCACCAACCATTTTGATCAGTTGCCGAGTCGTCATTTACTTTCTGCTTCAATGTTTGATGAATGAAACAAGATGACTGTAAATTTGTCATTGCGGTATGTCGACGTAACAGCCACCAACCACCCATTTCCATGAACTGTAATGGTTGTTTAGGAAGACAGTGTGTGTGTGCAGATCGTAGTCAGTGTGTCGATGAAGAACTCCATGTACTTGCATTGTTCCACAGGACATATACAACTTGACCTAGAGTACAGGTCTGCCACGAGACACACGCAACCAACAAACTGAGCATTGTAATGTACAAAAAATTGGCATCCATTTGGAAATCTTACAAGTACCGCTTTGTTCCCTGGCTGGCGTTCAACTTCCAGAAAAGGTAAGTTTTTATTGTATTGGTGGAGTTATTCTTTATTTTAATGTGCATGATATAGGTACAGTACGTTGATGTCTATTGGTACGGCAGCTTAATGTGCATGTGTGGGTGGACTATACTGTACAATGTAACCTAATCTCTCTGCCCAAGTGGAAGGAAGCACATTTGGTTATGTGGGATTCTCTGCCATACCATTGACCACACATTACATCAATGCGGCTGCTGTACCTGCATCTAGTGTGTTATTTTAATGTGCTTACTAATAGTTAATTAGCTACTGTATTTTAAAACAAGTGTAGCAATTAACTTGGTCTAACCACACATGTCACTGTAAAATTATCACTTAGAATCAGTATTATGTACAGGTTTGGAATCGGGATTTACAAAAATTCAGTACAGTATTTTAATATTGTCCGCTAACTGTTGTGAGAATGTATCTAGTTGAGGTTGTCTATTACTGATAATCTTTTACAAAATTGTATACAGTATTTTTATATTAATGCACAGCCATAAGAGCAAACTTACAATACAGTATATACTGTCCAGTACTGTATACAGCACAGTATGAGTTGTAATTTTCATTCTTAATATAATTAGTTTGGAAAGCAAGTTAAGCAAAAAAAAAATCTGTAAAATTGAACACTAGCTATTTAACTTACTGGTAATTATCAGGTAAATGTAAATAAAATAATTGCACCATTTTTTTTTTACAATACTGTAGGTCATTAGTCTGCTTGTTAATTATCAATTTTTTCATGGTGTTTTTGTTCTGATATTATGATATTCTTCACTACCATGACATGCACACATGAAACTAGAGAGGTGGGGAACAGAATACTGTAGCTACATTGGGCTGTCATGCATGGCTGTACAGAACACCCACAGTATCATTTTCACTATTTCATCTGGTGCCAGTGCCACATTGATGACAGGTACAATATAGTACTGATAAAAATATATTCAATGCTTCTGCCTGCAGCCATTCCAAATATACAGTAGATTAGAGTCACATCAACTGTGGATCTACCAGGACTAATAGGGACCATGAACAAACTGCAGGCTAGTTGCTGCTGATAAAAGTGGACAAACACAAAAATATCTATCTTCTTCATGTGTTGTTCTGAGCTCCTGCTTATCAAGACAATTTTAAATGGCATTAGATCATGACCATTCACAGTCAAACTCCTTTCTTTCTTTGTCAGTAGATGAGGATGGTCTTCCAAATAGCAACATAGTTCTGTTATGGTAGTGGTGTGTTCAGGTGGCTATATTTATTGTATGAAGACTCAGAGCCCACCATTTCAGTGTTGAGTTTAATTCCCATAAGGGCACCTGGGCTATGACCATATAATAAATGTGGATTCTATGAACTTTTTTCTTTTTTCACTACTTAAATACATATACCCCCTTTTAGGTTCACTAAACATAATTAAGTATACTGTATACGGTACATCTTCTAGCACAATTAAAAGCACATTACATCTGCAAGAGCACCACTATACGGTAATTTGGGAGACCTTATAACCATACATATTCCTTAAAGGTTTCTTTGGCATTGGTTTGTCTATCTGGTAAATTTAGAAAACTGAAATTTTGTCTTGATTCTCTTCACAAATTAGGTACAATACTATATTCAGGAAACTGTTTTGTATTTGGCATCAATTATTTATCAATTCGGAATAAAAATTTGACAATTTTGAATGTCGGTGTTTATATTACAGTATTATTTTTAGATCTTTTTCCAGCATTTAAAAGCTATATATTTTTTGCATTCACTTCACTTTTCACTGCTTCCTTGTGTAATTTACTGGTGGCAAATAAAAAGGAGAATTTACAGATAGGCATATGTAATATTTTTGAATTCCACGGGTAGCCATTTTAAATCAGAAGCCATAACACACATTCTTCAAGGGTGCCACAGTAGCACTTGGCATCGTAAACCACCAAAAAACTTTATACAGTACTGTCCTATACGCCTAAACACACTTTTAGCTCTGGACACAAGATTAATGTGACTTTACAAAGGTATTAGAGGTATTGTAATCATATATGGATGAGGACTTATTAAAATATACCACATCTGTCAAAAAACATTATTAAACATTTTTGGAATTTACATTATAATAAAATTGCTCACCTACGGTTAGAGATTCAGTATGGTATTAAATGGGTTACATTACCGGGTCACGCTATGGACAGTCTTGTAATGTGAGGGAATAGTACCATCTCATTCTTCATCTACCCAAACCTAAGTGAACCAGAATTAACTTTTGTTTGGCCAAGCTTGACCAAATCTTACCTTAAACAAATTGTCTCTAACCTAATTTAGCCCAATTTTAAGTAGACCTAGCTGAACCTTAACCTAACCTAACTTTAACACATTCTGACCTAACAATGTTAACCTTACCTGAACTTATCTTAATGAAATTTGCCTTATCCAAAGCGGACTTAAACGAGCATCTTTACCCTAGCCAAAGGTAATGTCACATTAAAACAACCTAACTTGACCTTAGTCAATCATTACCAGATAAGAGGAGTAGCTGCTGTGTAATTTCGCAATTCTTAGCTAATTGTGTCCACCGTTAATCATTTATTGGTGCATAGTCTGCATACCCCAGTCAGTATCCTAGTTAGTTGCTATAAATTATGTACAGTACTGTACAGTAGTTTCATTTGTGGATTATGAAAAGTATTGTTCAGTACTGTACTGTCTATGTTAGGTACTGTATATTTTATTGAGGTTTACCTTTGAATACATAAAGGCATTAGATCACTCGTTACTGTACAGTACAGTAAATTTTTTCAGGGATCTATCACTTGTAAGATGACATGATGAATGTTGCCTAGTGATGGGGGGGGGGTAGCTTCTGTTACTGTGTCCGCCATGACATTTTCATTAGTTTTGAAGGAGGAATTATACAAAATAATCCTCGGTTCATATCTAAATTACAATTTACCCATATTGAAGTTTATAGTTATGCACAAAAAAAAATATGATGGAATGCACACTTATGTTTTGGATGAGTAAGTTGAAGGGGCCATGTGAACAGCAACATAAGGAAGGTGTGATTGTTACTGGGAGTGGAGGTGCCAAACAAAGGTACGACCAGAAATACTCGCAGGTGGACCAGGAAGGTTAACAGGTACATGTACGTTGTGTGTGTACAGTAGTTCTTTAACCCCAACTACTAGGGGAACGGGGTTATCGTCTTCGATTTGTTTGGACATATATTAAAAAAAATAGGTTGGCAGAATTGAATAAATATTGACAGAAGAATTGTGTATTAGCTAAGTATGAACAGATAAAGTATTGAGAAGGAAGGTCAGTTTTGCGCCGCACAAGCTAGTGTTTTGAAGAGTGTGCCCAGGAATAGTCAACGGGAAAACTTGTTCAGTATTGTATAGTTAATTATGAATTTTACACAAACTCTGTAGTCTTTGGGTTTATCATGACCCGGTCTCCAACGTACTTGTATATAGTCGTGGTGCAGGTAATAAGCCTAGTGATACTTTTTTATTCACCTTCGTTATATAGTATGCATATGCTACATTCGCAGGGACATTTAAAAACCTATCTTGGTAGTTTCATCCGACAACTGAGTTTAATCCACCTAAAGTTTATTCACTCCAACACTACCTGGCGGGGCTAATCTTCATGTGACGCTGGATCTCATAACTCGCTTGAAGGTCCCCCAGCTTAACCACCCACGACACTACCAGTGGGTGGGGCTTATCTTCAGGTGATTTCGTGCGGTGTAAAGGTTAGTAAGCTATATATACGGCATCTCTGGTCTAGACAACTATTCCTGTTAAGTCAGCCCGATGTATGTTTAGTCACTTAATTATGATAAGAGGTATTTAGGTTGAGCGTTTGTGACATGTAGCAGTAGAGGGGTAGTTATCGGCACCTGGGAAAATTGTGAGTTGTGTGCAGGAGTTAGGAATTGTGACGTTAAAAATCACTTACGTAAAGTCATAAACCAATTAACGACCAGGAATTGTTGTCATGGTTGTTGGGGTAACCAAACGTAAATTACTCGAAATGTGAATTATATAGTTTCATGTGTACCTCAAATATACTGTAAATATAGGCCTAATTCTTTCTCCCTCCTTACACACACTGATCACTACCCTTACGCTTCACAGTTCTTCTCTTAACACCAACAATATTAGAAAAAAAATTACTTCCTTCACCGCCAGTCACGTGACACTGGGGAATAATAACTTTTTTACCGTAACTTTAACTGAATATTTTACTTGTAACAACCCAGCGCCATAGGTGATTGGTAATACTTATGTAGAGTTAGTTGTGGTCTTTGATGTTTAAGATAATGTTGTTTGATAAATATGAATAGTGTCTTGTTACCATCTGGCATCGTCTACTTGAGGGTCATGCAGGAAAGAGTGATTGTGATTTTTTAAGTATTTATTCGGACCATTCTTTGTATTATAGTGTTTTTTCTTATTGTTAAATCTAATGTAATATATAATGCAAAGCAGCAGCGTTCACTAGCTATAAACCAACGCCATATGTCTCACAGGTAGATGCCAGATATTGCCAAATGTCGAGAATTTTGGCAACAAGTGTACCTACCGGCCGTGGTGTAGTGTTTCTTGACAGTATTGTACTAAGGTCAAAGTGTCAAAGAAGTTTTACTAAGGGGAGAGTTGTGTACCCGACTATATATAGACGTCGGCTCATATACATCTTACCTTACAGGCCCTGGCTCTTCATCTAATGTCATACAGGATGCAAAAAAAAAAAAAAAATCTTCGTGGGCTGACCAGTGGTGAACACCCATCCTCTTCCCTCCGTCTATAAGCTCCCCGTCCGGTGAAGTTTAACATACAAGCCAGCCAATGGACGCTGCGTTGCCATACACTGTCATTTACCCCCTACCTCGAGTTGTATGGCCTCAAGTGAACTTTTATATAAACCATGCAGTGTATTTTGTGATTAAGAGTGACGTTCACACGGTCAAGCAGAACGTTGTGTGTGTGATCTCCAGTGAATGACCCTGACTGACCACAGCCCGAGTTATTATGACCTCCGGTGAAATCCATTTATTGTACTGTGACCTGTGTTGACCCCTATGTCACCATGACTTGAGTTGTATGACCTTAAGCGAATTTAGATTAACATAGTTTGAGTTATTTGACTTCCAGTGAACCCTACAACACCATACATTGACTTGTATGGTGCCCAGTGAACCTCACAGTCTTGTACCACATTGTATTATATTACTGAGTGAACCCAGCATGACCACATAGTTTACTCCTCGGCCTCTCAAGAACCCTAACTTACCACATAGTGTGTTATCATGTCAGCTGAGATGATCTTTGACAACCTCGCCTGTCGTTTGTACAACACGTCATCCTCGTCTTAATTACAATACTGTGTCTCTCATGTTGTTGGATTGCAGATTTCTCAGTTGGAAACGTCGGTAAAATTGGTAGAAGTTGTTTTTGTGGTTCTTTGACGCTGGTGATGTAAATCTGCACAGTTGTCAGATGTACGGGGGAGAGTTGTGGCGGTAGTTGACGTCACGGCGTTAAATGTTTCCAGCTTCGCTTGACGTTATGTAATTTATTGGTGGCAGGTGGCGACACGGAGTAAAGTACTGTATATGGTAAAACACAGCTCGTCACTCAGTTTTTCCTAACTCGTGGGGTGAGAATAAGAATGATGTGTAAGTTCAGAACAGTCAACCTAGGTCGTCGTAACAAATTGTCAGTATTTAGAGAGAATGTTAAGCTACCATTAAGAAGTAAATAGACCAGTGTACACGAACTATCAACAGGTAGCCAATAAGAAAATGCCGCCCCTAAGAAAGTTAGGTTCTTTGACAGAGATCTGTCTGGAGTGTGTGTGGCGGTGGTTGCACCGCTGTGTGGGTCCTGCCGCCACCACCAGGAACGGTCGTCGGCTACAGACCCAGTACTTGGTGTCAGCCCTCAACTCCAGCCTCCGTCAGCGGCTCCTGATCATCATCTGTAACATCAAGACAGAACTTCTCATGGAGAGTAAGTGTAAGTTGTTACAGGCGCTGGGTGACAACAGTACACAGTGGATTGACTTCAGCGGGAGCGGCTCCGTCTTCTACGATGAGATAATGCGCCTGTACAACACCCTGTGTGTCGCCAACATATACAACCTCACGCGGCTGGGGGTAGTTTGTGATATGAAGTCAAGGATTGATCAGAAATATATATCCGCTGTTAACAGTACATTTTACTGGCCGCTAAGAAAGATGAGCAATTTGCGTTGGCTTACTCTGGGTGGTGTAGCTGATGGCACCATCCTGGAAATTTTAGGCGCCAACTGCCACCACCTGCAGTACCTCGATGTGTCCCACTCGTTGAAGGTGGATAACGACGCCGTGGCAGCTTTTTTACTCAAGGACCCAGGAGCAATACAGGGGTGGAACCCCCAGCAGGTAGGTCATCAAGAATTACCAACTAGTACCACTCCCTGCTGCACCACCCTTAACCAGGTGTGTGTGAGCGGCACCCAGGTGAGCATGATGGGTGCTGTTCTGCTGTTGCGTCATGTGCCACAGCTGAGGTCCTTAGGCGGTTATATTCACGACTGCTCCATCTGTCAAGTCATCGAGATTCTCCAGCCAGAAGGAGGAGTGACACAGTACAAGCTAAACCACTTGTGGGACGCCATAATCAGGCCACGCCACACTTCCCTGCTGAATGCCACGTGTCCCTCTATTACTGCCGTCACCACCTGCCAAGCCTCACTGCCTGTACTGTACCTCCTCCAGCCCCTCGAGTCCTTGTCAGTTGATGTAGACTTTAGACACTGCACAGAAGCCTTGTATGACTACCTGGTGGTGAGAGGAGACACCCTGAGACAACTCATCCTCACTAATAGTGTATACTACCCCCTCGACCTCGCCTGCCTCATACAATTTACCCCGAGGCTGGAGCGGGTCGAGGCCACCGTCACAGTGAAGCAAGAAGACATCAACTTCCCTGTCTGGACGACCCTGAAAGTGGCGTCGGTCAAGGTGGAAAATTCAGCTTCCATCCTGGCCCTGCTGACCCACACCCCTGACTTACGTGACCTCGACCTGGCCTTCCTGGAGGGGATATACACCGAGGAGACGTACGAGAGCATCAGCGACGACCTCCTCCTGCAGATCTTGACGGGTGGTGGCCTCAAGACTCTGGAGAAGTTAAGAATAAGTCGTTGTATGATCAGCAGGAAGGGGGTGAACTATCTGCTGCTCGCCTGCCCTAACCTACACTACCTGGCGCCCCTCATCTTTTGGCCCAATGTTTCACTCGTCGACGTGGAGAAGCTGCGGGCGAGAGCAACACAGAACAACTGGGTGTTGAGGATTGTGATGCGTTCAGACGAGGAGTGACCCACGTCTGGGGTTGTAGTTACGTGTGTGGGCACTGTGAGGTGAGCTGGGCACGGGGGTATTGATAGGTTGGTGTTTGTACATATTTGTCTGTCTGCATGAATGTGTTGTTTTTATATACATTTATGATACATACCGGTATATACATTCCTATCTAAATTACATGAGTTCTCAGAGTTCCTGTCGAGAGAGGATCATGTAATTGGTGAAGAGGATGAAAGAAAGTAAGGCTTGGTTTCTGACATTATTGTGTATGTGTTAAGAAATGAACTTAGAATAGGAAGTCTTCTTTCACTGACGAAGAATTATTCATCTTACCAGGGAGTATATTCTTTTTACAAGTCTTGAGATAACATTGTGTGATGTATGATGGCATGTGTTGGACATTGACGTTTGGCACGGTGGCCGAGAGTGTTTGGCCATCTGCCTACTTATGTGGCCACACACTTGGGTCTGAGCCACTCTTGCTGTGTTACTGTTACTTATGTGGCCACACCCTGGGGTCTGAGCCACTCTTTGGTTACTGTTGCTTTTGTGGCCACACCCTGGGTCTGAGCCACTCTTGCTGTGTTACTGTTACTTATATGGCCACACCCTGGGTCTGAGCCACTCTTGCTGTGTTACTGTTACTTATGTGGCCACACCCTGGGTCTGAGTCACTTGCTGTGTTACTTAGGTGGCCACACCCTGGGGTCTGAGCCACTCGTGCTGTGTTACTGTTACTTATATGGCCACACCCTGGGTCTGAGCCACTCTTGCTGTGTTACTGTTACTTAAGTAGCCACACCCTGGGGTCTGAGTTCGTGCTGTTACTGTTAGTTATATGGCCACACTTGGTGTTACTGTTACTTATGTGGCCACACTCTGGGGTCTGAGCCACTTTTTGTTGTGCTACTTATGTGGTCACTCACTTGAGTCGAGTCACTTTCTGTGTCACTTATGTGGCCACACACTTGGGTCTGACACGCACTGTGGCAACTCATTAAAAGTAGTTTGTAAGTTTGGATACTGTAAGTTGGTTACAAGATCGCACTGTGCGTGTGTGTCCAAATACCAGTGCCATGGTAACATTGAATCCCTAAACTGACATTTGAGTTTGGACATAAATTATATGAGTTAGGGAGATAAACACACTCATACCATCTGTGAACCTTTCCAGTGACACTTTACCATATTTTTCGTGATATTCCTCGTCTGATTGATGTGTCATTATATCTAACAAAATAAAACAGGTGTCAGGTATCTGTGTCTGTTAACTTGATGAGTGTTTTTCCTGAGTTACTGACTATTGACCAACTAACACACTGAAAGATTGTTTTTCTGAACAGTCTATATTAAGTAATTTTAGTTTCTGTTGTGATGAGGAGGTTAATATTGTTTTGGTTATAAACATTGTGGATGATGTAGTGTGGGCACCTGTAACTACTCATAGATGGAGGAGTTAGTTATAATTACTGAGAGAACTTTCTTCTTGCAGACTCTCCAACGTGACGTGTAGCGAGTCACTTGAGGAGAGGCCGGGCACGAGTGGTACTGTACTGTACTGTACTGTCAAGTTGGTTTTGTCAGCCGGTGAGCCCTCGTAGTGTGCTAAGCTCATAGGTTTTGTTTACTGTCAGATGAGGAAGTTAGATACTGCCGTACATCAATTTCCTCATTACTAGATACAAGTTAAGTTATTACCTACTTGTGCTTCGGCAACACTAAGTCAGCAGGATGCCTCCCTTCAAGACCATTGGCTCCCTGACGGAGATCTGCACTGAAAGGGTGTGGCGGTGGCTGTACCACTGCCTCAACTACCAGGCAACGCCCCGGGACCGCATGAGACAGCGTGCGTACATCCTCGCTACCCTCAACTCAAACATTCGTCAACAGCTGCTCAACTGCATCCTCAGAATCCACACACAGGAAGTCATGCTCAGTAGTAAATGCATGTTGTTGGAGCTGCTGGGTGACCGCAGCACACAGTGGGTCGACGTCTCCCGCAGCGGCTACAGTTATGTGGACGAGGTGTTCCACTTCTACCGCACCCTCACCCTCAGCCTTCTCATCAACCTCACACGACTGGGAGTCATATGTAATGTGAAGTCAAAAATTGACAGCAAGTATTTATTGGAGATAAACAGCACGTTCTATAGAGTGTTAAACCAGATGCGTCACCTGCAGTGGGTCACTCTGGGTGGTGTGGCCGACCAAACTATCTTAGCCACTTTGGGTGCCAATTGTCACCAGCTAGAGCATCTTAATGTGTGTGGCTCTATAAGGGTAAATGATCAAGCTTTGGCTGCCCTGTTGCTCAAGGACCCACTGGCTGTGGAAGGTCGCAGCATGAAACAAGTTATAGATAAGAATATTGCGACCAATCCTTGTTGTGCGACTCTGACCTTCGTGTGTGTGAGTGAAACAGAGGTTACTCTCATCGGCGCCGTCCTCCTGCTGCGTTGTGTGCCCAACCTGACATCCCTCGGTGGCGCTGTTGAGGATGGCTCCCTCTCTAGTGTGATCCACATGCTGCAGCCAGAGGAAGGTGTGGCAAGCTATAAGCTGAACCACCTGTGGGATGACAGAATTTCCCCAGATCAGGCCTCGCTGCTTAACGTGGCATGCCCTGAACTGACCTCTGTAACGACTACTGTATATTCATTGCCTTCACTCCACCTCCTCTACCCCATAACATCCCTAACAGTCGACCTCTACTTTCGTGGTGGTTCAACTAGCATATACAACTACCTCCAGTTACGAGGAGCCAACTTGAAGGAACTGGTGCTAAGTAACAACATCAGCTGCCCTCTCGACCTTGGTTGGCTGATGGAACTAACACCCAACTTGGAGAGAGTTGAGTCCAGCTTGTACCTGGAGGAAGGGTACGAGATCCTTGGTTGGAAGAATGTCCAGGTGGCGTCGGTGAGGGTGAACTCATCCAAAACACTGATCGCCTTGTTGTCTCACATCCCTAGGGTGAAAGACCTGAGCATAATCTTTGAGCCGGAGCCCTACACGGAGACCTACGAGTGTATCAACGACGACCTGGTCATCAACGCTTGCATCTCCGGGGGCCTCACACACCTGGAGACGCTAAGTATCGCCGAGTGTGCCGTATCCCTCCAGGGCTTAAACTGCCTACTCCTCCACTGTCCTGAACTGAGCTATGTAGCGCCACTTCTTTTCTGGACTAATATCACACAAGACGACATACGCCACCTACAGTCACAGGCAGCTCACAGCAACTGGCGGCTAAAACTTGTACTACGTGAACATAGCTCTGGGAACATCACCTGCAGCATGTTAATTTGATGAAGTATAAGGGCCTCAAGTGGCATGTATAAAGTGATCACTCGTTGGCTGTGAGCAGTAGCTATGTGTCACAAGGAAGGAACATTTGAACCCAGGTTATACTGGTAACTCATCTTTCATTTAGCTAATGTGTATAGGTAAACAGTGTTATTACCTTGAACTCACTTCATTTTCTCTTGCGTATATACTGTACTGTAGTTTGTTTATTTACACTGTGGCTCTCTGGTGACTGATTCACCCATTTGGTTAACAACAGATGGAAGTGATTGTATTATGGGAGTTTATTACAGAGCTCTCCCCAAGTACGTGGGTATTTGGTGCCAACGGAGCGGCACATACCTGGGAACCGTGCACTGTACTGGGTACTTAAACTAATGGGGGATAAAACCATTGGTTCTTGAACCTCTCCAGATATACACCGTGAACCCAAAATTGGTCTTTCAAAGAAGTTTTTCTGCACATAACCTCTGTAAAAGTTACCCTCAGTTATATTTGTGTACCTTATTTATATAAGGTGAATAATAAAACAGAAATAAACCCTTAAATAAGAAGAATACCGTAAACATTTTCCAGCCAGTCTATTATCTCCTTGTGTGCCAGGGTCTTCGACTTCACTCTTCTGCCTGGCTGGGGTCCCAACAGCAGTAGGTGGGGGTAGCTGTAGCAGCCAAAACACCTAAAAAATACAGGAAAAAGCAAGCTGCTGTAGTGTCTTAAGGAGAGGAGCACTGGGACTGGCGTCTGCATCGTTGGTGACGTCACAGTCAGGAAGTGATGTCCTCGTCTTTTATTGGTTGGTAGTGGCCACTCGGCCAATCAACAACCAGCTTTTCTGCTTATGTCCTCTCTCCCTCCCCCAATTGGCCATGCCGCACGGAAATTTATGCCCGTGTACCTTGTAATTTGGATTGCATGGCATTGATGCGCATAGTTGGGTTCCGCGTGGTTAAAATCAGCGTACTCGGGGAGAGCGCTGTATAGTGTTGCTTCACCTGACACACTTGTGTGTTGGCGTGATGGAGGATGGATGGCCCTTCTTACTTTACTGTATTTCTAGACGTCATGTTACGGGAATAGGATTGGCACCAATGTATGTGTGTGTGTGTGTTATACACACATATTGAATAAATATTATATTGTAGTGCCAACTTTGAACTCTTGATATAACATCTTGAGGCTATTTCACATGTCATCATCCAGGTGGTCGTTTATATACTGTACATGATTGAGATTTGTTTTGATTTTACTGAGGGAGGAAGGGAGGGTGATACATAGTGGAAATATTTTCATATTATATAAAGAGATTATAGATACAGTTCAGTACCCAAATACCAGTAGATATTTTATAGACATTTTCATCTTTAGTCAAGGAAAAGGGGTTCTTAATGCCTTCAGTTATGTCATGAGTTATATATTTAACTAGTCCAGCCATGTGTTGATCACTGACTACCTGTAGCTACTGTACTAGTGAGATGCAAGACTACAGTAAGGTAACTTGTTGAGTGTGTTGGTCTACCTCCCACCATGGCGGCTACTCTTGTCATGCTCTGCTTCTAAAACATGCTACCCAACCTAGCCTGTGATTGGCAAATATATTAAGTATACAGTACAGTAGTTTGAAAAATCTTAAATTTGATTGGTTATTGGGTACCAACTAGGGAGCATCGTATAAAGCATAATCAAATGTCAAACAATATGGGCTTCGAGAGCATATACACGCAGCCGGGCATATTACCAGTCCCTCACTAATTCATCCTCGACCATTTCCTGTTAAATCTTGTTTCATGTTACTCGAGAATAGATAAGTAAATTTAGTATCTTTCCCTATACAGTATTCTCTATTTACTGTCAAAGATTACACCTCGTGGAGGACATTTTATATCACCTTAACATTAGCCCATCTGCTTATTTCACCTGATGATCGCTTAAACAACCCTAACTTAACCTCAAAGCCCCAGGTAGCTTTAAAAGTTTAGGGTATTTAGGGTAGTCCCCATTAGAGGTTCACGGCGCCATAAGCTCGTTGAACAGGCTTTGTGTGAAATATAACAGAGTCTAGGACTGCTTTTGTATCCTGGTGGTCCAGCGGTTAGCGTTCCCCGGTCACAGTCGTGGGCCGTGGGTTCGAATCCTGGCGGGTTGAGGTGTGTGTGTATATATATATATGTGTGTGTGTGTGTGTGTACACCTCAACCTGCCAGGATTCGAACCCACGAGCCCATGACTGTGACCGGGGAACGCTAACCGCTGGACCACCAGGATACAAAAGCAGTCCTAGACCCACCGAGATGTATTGGTAGATGTTAAGTGAGAGGAAAAATGATTTATTTGATGGTAAAACTTTGCTGTTAAATGAGCTCAACCGATAATGTTTATATGTATAGTTAGTACCGTACGTGATATTTTTGGAAGACATCCAACAAGAGTTCACTGGGTTAGTCTATTTTGAGATGTGGGTGATGCTGTGGTAACCTAGCAAGATGCCACAGGGTTAGGTTAGGATGCTAATGGTGCGTGATGTTCTGGTGAATATCCAGTGAGATCTTTTAATATATTTATAGTGTAGTTGGTAGGTGAAGTGGGTAGATGACCAGGAGGAGTGTGAGGGGTTAGTTTATTTTGGTGGTGAGGTGCAGAGGCAGGTGAAGCCACATGTTATTCACCTGCTTCTGGACTAGCAATGGGGAATTACTCAAACAAAATCCTTGAACTTCAGGTTAAATTCCAGATCAGAATTAATGTTGACTATTGGCCAAATCATGTGTTAGCTTTACAGGTGAAATCTTGTGTTAAATTAATCTTAAGTTCAATTTACAGGTAGTCTTGTGTTAGATTTACTAGTCAAATGTTGTTAAATTTACAGATGATGTCTTATATTAGATTTTCATGACAAAAACCACATATTTTAAGATAGATCGTATATTAAATTGCAGGTGGATAATGGGCATTTTTTGTAAATATTAATACTGTACTGTATATTACATTCATTTTACGGGGTGGTTAGTTTACTGGTACACACTGTTAGCAGTTACAGTACAGTATACTGTACTGTGCATGTACAGGTTTTTGTGTGTACATGAACATGTAAGTGATGGTCTAGTCTTGATGTAAAATTGTAGTCACTTTACCTATTGTGTAGAGTTTGTGGTAGGTGCTGGTGTTTCAAATGAATAATACTAAATACTGTTGATGTGTGGGAGTGCAACCCGTGTGAAATTAGGGTTTTTTTTTTATCTACTGTACTGTATAATTTTATATAAAGTGATATTTTGTATTACATTTATACAGTAAAATAGTGAAGCTTAAATGCCATTTTATAAGAACCTCTCCCATGTGTTAATAAGTACTGTCTGGTGATAATCTGTCTCGTGTTAAAACAGAGTCAGGGGCCACATTCTGAAAGGCTCATCATATTTTTTCCCCATAACTGGAGACATAAGACTGATCTGAACGGATAATTTAAGATACAATTTAGAATATAGCTGCAAAAGTGGTTCTACGACCAAGGATCTTCCCTAATTATTTGCAAAAAAAATTATAATAGTAAATCTATCAATAGTAAACCAGACTTTATTTTGTTGTTGAGTAAAAATACAGTTTTTGACGTCTTAAAATGAATATTATGTGCTATCAATAAAGAACAAACTCACATGTGGGGAAGTTATGTCAGGGTGTTTAAAGATAGTCGGTGAAGACCAGTAAATACATTATACCATAAGCCCAAGTCAGGAAGTGGGGGAAGACAGTCATCCACCACCGTAAATACATCATCGGTGTAAAAATATCCTGACATGAACAGGTGTAAATATGGCTGAGCACCTCTAATACTGTATCTTATGTGCTAATTAACCCCTCATGTGTTATGGCTGATAAAGTTATTTATGACTACATAAACATAATGAGTGATATAGGAGATGGAGTGAGCACTGTGAAATAAGGTTTTGTCTTGATTGATCTTTGTTTTAATCAACTTAATGTTCAGCGTTGTCTGTATACCCGATGAACCAATGTAAACATTTATGATGATTTGGTTAATAAACCTACCCTGACTAGTGCCAGACTCGGACAACATTAGATGACAAGGTATGTGACAGCTCTTGGGGGCCTCAGCCAGCAACAGTGAGGGTCGGTATATGTGTTGCAACATAATCTTAAAAGGAATGCGGTGTATTCAACAAGGCCAAGCAGTAATTACTTGAAGACTTGTCCCTTCCTCTGACATCACCCAAACTTATTTCACATGAAGATTCCCCCCTAGCTTTATTTCACAGTGTGTGGTTTATAGCTCAAGGCAGAAAAAGGTACAGTACTGTATAGTATTGTCTGAGGGAGACAATACACAGTGCAGAAAAGGCAACATCACACCGAGATATTTATTCCAAGGAAAGAAAGCATCACATTGAGTAAAGTAAACATCACATTAACATCAGCTTGTGAAGTGTAAACAGGAAGAGCAGTGTGTGTGTCTGTATGTATGGGGAGAAGTATTTGTACCAGGTGGGCAATGAGCCACTTGGACAACATCACCGTGACCTTCACATAATACACCCACCATGTTGTCACCATTACTTGCTCAAGACATTCAACATACATGTAACTCATCCATTATGTGTTAGTTTACATGTCACTCTTCGCCTCTCTTATGATTTCCCACAATTTTAGAATCATTTTAGTGACCAGTTTAGTAAATACAGTACCCCTACTGTGTTCAGTCAGTGGTTCACCTGAGAGAAGAGCCCTTTCATGTACACCTGCAATATAATACTGTACAGTACTGTAATAGGGAAGCATCAGGGCAATAACGTTTATGGCTAAAGCATCACATATCTAATGAGATGATGTGCGTGTGTGTATGTGTGAACAGGACTGTGCGGAGTGTAGAGAACGTGGGGGCGGACAAGATCATCTCGGAATGTGTACTTTTAGAGCAGCTGAGAGGATTAACTTCAGCCCTCCACAGTGCACGCTTCCACGCCCAACAAGGATCACATCACCACTACTCAAGCTATTGTCTTGCTCTTCAGGTCAGTGTTCCTTGTACGGTACACCAGTTAAGGCAAGAGAGTCTAGTGTACAGTAATTATACTACAGTATCAGCAGAAACAGTAAACCATTTATTTTCCATAAACATAAATCATAACCTAACCCAAATTATTTAACCATATTTGTGTTAGGTTCATGTTGGCAACTTTCAAGTGTAATAAATGGTTTACTGTTTGTTCATGGCAGTGTTTCAGTAGTGGCCATCATATTGAGTCGTGGGTATTTAATATTTTAGTACCTACTGTACTTGCCAATATTTCTTGGAGGGTAAAACACGGGCAATTTTATGATAATGATTTCTGTCTGACAGTGTGCAGTATGTACTGTATAGGGGGAAAGTTTAGAATATCAGAGTATAATATCTTGAGTTAATCTGTCTTTACAGTAATAGCAAATCTGTAGTATATTGTTTTATTGAAGAGATGTTACAGATGTACGAGTTGATGCAGATTAAAGGAGCTTAGGTAAGAGAGCAGACAGAGGAAGAGAACTGTTTTCATCATTTTCTAAGTCATCCTTCCCTTGGTGGCTAAGGTCAATCAACTTATTACAATAACAATTATAAAAATAAGCTAAAAGAGTTACTCATTCACAGGTGATGGAAGAAACTTATGGGTTCCACGTGTACCGAGCTCCAAGCAGTTTAGGCGGTACAGGTGTCGTAGCAGCAACGCACCGTGAGTGTGATGTGGCAGTCCACCAGGGACAGTTGGTTGCTCTGTACCCTGGAGCCATCTACCTCCCAGTTCAACCCATTTTCTTCCAGAGTATCAAGAACCCCTTCATCTTCCGCTGTATAGATGGAATTATGGTTGACGGTCATGACAAGAGAATTTCAAAATCTCTTTTTAAGTAAGTGTGAACTTTACAAATGTGTCAAAATAACTTATGGTACATTCTTCTATGAGACGTTGGGGTTCCTTCTTTTATGGACCATTCACTCAGCTAGACAGACAGTATC
This sequence comes from Homarus americanus, assembly GCF_018991925.1. NCBI lineage: Eukaryota > Metazoa > Arthropoda > Malacostraca > Decapoda > Nephropidae > Homarus > Homarus americanus. Next base: position 1,706,696 of record NW_024747997.1, on the reverse strand, counting down.
TTAGTCCAGGATAAAGGTTTAGTAACTGAAACTTGAGTTGTGAAAGGGAGCAGAGATGAAGGTACCATATAAACCTTAGTCAGTTGGAAAGTGTTTGTGTGGTATATGGAAGAAACTGACACGTGTAACATCTAGGTCAAATCCTTCCTTTTCTTTCCACTTTTCCCAGACCTTTTTCCACTATACTGCAGGGTGGCTGGAACCCAAAGCAAACAAAGAGTCTTATTTCACTGACAGTCGATCACTCTTCCCTGCAGATCTTAAATTAAAACTTCTAAAATAATAGATTAAAACTGTAAGTAGCAGGAATGACTATGCTATGAATAATAGAACTGGTAGTGTATGAAGGGTTAGGTGTGAGCAAGAGACATTTGGTCTGACAAAATTATTAATAAATTATGTAGAGTGAAAGCAGAGGGACATGTAGAAGACTTGTACAATAAATATGGGTTGGTGAAGATAAGTATGGTAGTAGTATATTGCTGTAGTGATATAGTAAACCCTTGATAACTCGGCACATAAGGGGCTCCGGCCTTGCCGAGTTATCCCAAATTCCGACTTATCGAGGCACCCCCTCCCCCCCTTACAAAAATACAACAATAAAAAATTATCGACCCATATACGTGTACATGTAATTACTAAATGAAAAAAAAAGTAACACTTACCAGCACTGCAGGTGAAGAATGAAGCATCATAGTAGGTGACAGGTGGTCAGATATGCAGAGATTTTCACAGATAATTTGATATATGTTGGCATTTCCTGAGTTATACTATAATACATTCAGAGACCATATCCATGCTGAGTTATATAAAATTCTGAGTTATCGAGGGTTAACTGTAACAAAAGTATGGATACATTGACAAAGACAATTTAAATACAGAGTAACTAGAGGAAGCATGACTAGTGGCAACACATATTGGAGGGACCTTGTATGGGAGAATGTAATTGGGACAATACAGTACATATAGTATACCAAAAAAAATTCCTGTTTACTGATGTTAGTGAATAAACTGGATGAGTTTTTAGAACTTAGAAAAGGTTAAAAAATATTTAAAATTTAGAAGAGTTAGAAGAAAATAGTTATTAAGTAAAGTACTGCATTGTTAATCTCTCTTGCAGGTCCTGCGTGAACCGCGATCGTGTTGGGTATTTTTCTATAGCTGACACCACCTGGCTAACAGACCACCCGGCCAACCCTCTTAATGTTGGCCAGTATGTCAACAACCAGTCAACAGGTTTGGAATCTTAGAGAAAGCACAGGTTTTTTTTTAACGTGATACTGTAATATGTTGGTAAATACTAATACTGAATGCTTATTTAAGATCCATGTCACAAATACTTCCTTTTCTAGAAACATTTTACTTATAATTTTTAATGCTAAAACTTCATTCACGTCTCCATTTCTTTTTATGAATCCAAGTTTCTTTTCCCCAAGTACAGTCTTTGTTTTTTGCTCCAGTTCTTTCAATATTAACTTGGCCATACATTTTTCATGGTGCAGTACAGTATTCTTAACTGATTAATTCATTTAGTATAGGTGATTCTCATTTTATCGAGTTGGAATATTTCCTATATAATCATCCCCCCTTACAATTAATGAATTTATGTACTGTAATTCTTAATAAAACCATTGCAATTCCCCAAGCTTAGTTCAAACTTCCCACTTATTGGAGCATGTGTCTCAGGCTGCATTTGAGGGAAGCGCTCTGAGATTGAGAGTTTCATTGGCTGGCTGATTCCACCATTTTGAAGGAACATCTAATGAGAACCCAGAGATTTGAAAAAAAAATACTTTTGTGCGTAAGTTGCCCAGGAGAGGACACCATCAGTAAGTTCTTATGTTTTATAATGGGTTTTAATATTTTTAAGCACAAAAGTAATTGGTGGACGTTAATCCTGGTAATTTTAGTGATGAAATAAGAGTAATGTAGAGTAATGTCAAGCTTGTATTAAAAAATGCGTTGATTGAGGATTCAGGAAATTTTATGGTTTATCAAGTTTTGTACCTTGGCTTGCCAGAATTATTTTTTTGTATTGTAAAACATTTGCAAAAATTAGAATAAATGCCTTCTTACTTTTGTAGCTTCTTTTCAGTCTAATAAACATGCTTGAAGATATCTAGTTTTATGTTACATAATACTGTATATTTATATTCATAGAAATATACAGTACACTTCATTTACTAGTCTAGGAAGTCACAACAAATCTACACCATTGCCTACAAGACCTTACAAACTCTAATTGCATCATGGGGTCTTAAACTCTTCACATATAAAACCCAGCCTTGGTACTCTAACCTTTACTCATTCATTCTCTCAGTGTTCCACCTCCCATCTCAACAGTAACTCCCTCAACTGGTGCCTTACCATTCTTCACTTAAAGATTGTCAGTTTCACCTGAACACATCTCAAATATGATAAGGTTACTCCTCTCAGCAGCTGTGTTTAGCAGTTGCTTGAAAGATTCTCCTTGTGTCCCTTTTAATTCTGAACTGCTGTTAGTTTATCTTATATTCCTAACTCTACATTGCATCAATTATGGAAGGCACTGATAATAATGTTGTAGTGGGATAAATTTCATTCTTTAGTCCATTAACAGTGTATGTACATTAATAAATTCCTTGACAAATATTACCAATTGAATGTTATAGGTCATCCTAGCAATGTTGCTTATCAAGAGGTAACAGTACAACCAGGGGAGGTCCCTCTAGAAGAGCGGCAGTACCTTCCCAACCTGTGGTACTCCCCGCCTCAAGATGCACCTGTGGCTCAAGTTCCTCTTCGTATAGTGGCACTGGTGGCTACACGGGACATCCTTCAAGGAGAAGAGCTGCTGTCTGATTACTTTACTGTCATGTACTGACTTTACTACACCTAAGTAAAGGCATAAATTTATTTTTAGTACCACGCTCAGCAAGAATTTTTTAAACAATCCTGCAGTGTGTGCTGCACTGTATATGTTCAGAGTAAGAGTTATAGTACAGTAGTTTGTAAGTGTACCAAGTGAGTGCTGCACAATCCAGCCCAGATATTGTTGCCTCTCACACAGCTGTTTTGACATTGCCACATGTTTGTCAATAAATAAAAGTTCATGTGAAGAATTATTTTTTTTTACCACCCATCATGAAAAAATATACCTGGACAGTATATAAATAATTGACTGAAGATATAAAAAGGGGAAAAAAGAACTTGAGGAATATGGGGGTGAGAAGTGAGGATATGCCAGTACAGTGGGTTAGATGGCTGACATCCTCAAAAAATCCAGCATAAAAACTGGAATAGAACAAATCAATTCTCCTTTTAAGTGAAATTAAAAAAAAAAATTACCCATTCTTTTGGCATTTTTTTTCTTAACATCACTACACCTGACAGCCAAGACTAACGCCCTGGTCACCTGACACAGTCAAGACTAACCTGACTTAATAAAACATCCTGCATTCAGAAAATGTTTAATGCTTAACGACTGCACTAAACTTGCCCCCATCCTAGATGACTAAGGTAATTCTCAAGTATGGTGGACAAGATAAACAAATTTCTTTGTAAACTTAAAAACAAGATTGTCATTAATGATTTCTCCCTTTTAAAACTCTTTGTTAGTGGATCTAAACCAGGTATCCTGTACAGTCTACCAAAGGCACACAAGGATGAGTGCCCCTTATTATTGTCCGCCCTCGGCACCTTCAACTATAATCTGTCCAAATTCCTTGTTCCCAATAACCTATATTCAATTTTCTGTTTAAAACTCTTTTAGTTTTGTTAAGGAACTAACGGCACCTCATTCAACAACTGTGTTATGGCTAGCTTTGATATACAATCTCTATTTACTCAAAATTTTGGGAAGATTGACGTAACCTTTTTATATATTTTTTTACTCAGTTACACACACTCCCATACACCATCCTACATACAGAATATTCATAAAAAAGTGCTTACCTTAAGATCAAAAGCATAGAGGGGATAAACATATCTTTGCACACAAAAGTTAGCGTGCAATGTATGACAAATATTTCACTGTCCAGCAGCGAGAGGGTTAATCATCAATAACAGTCTGTTCAGTGTTGTCTTCAGGCGGGTCTTTAATCTTAGGTTTTCTTCCTCGTTTCCCTTTCTTCTTTCTAGTTTCCTCCATGCTGTCTGTCATTTCTTTAATATGTTCAGCCTGCAAGAATAATGTTGGGATTAAGTTTTATTTTCACTTTTACAAGCCCTTCCCTGCAATAACACTGTGGTTTGTGCCATTCATTCAATCATACTTCTGTAACAAGTGTGTTCTGTTATGGTGTTCCCCTTACCCAACAATGACTCAGGATATCTGTGAGGTGTATAGAGGGATATCTCCATTGGTTCATACAAGCCAGCATAACCCATCAGCAGCTCCCCATCTCTCCCAATAAACCATTTCAAAGTTGTACAAGATCAAAAATTCAAAATCATCTTGTTAATATAGACCATGATATTGTATACTGTAATAAATCCTGGACATTACCAGCTGGGGATTACGACGAACAAGAAGTTTCACGTCATCTGTGCTGACAGTTGTTCGGCGGGCATGGCTGAAAATTAAGTTAGAGAAGTATAAATTAATTGTATTTTCTCCAATACTTTATATTATTGTATACCAACTGATGCTTGATGAGGTATTTTAGAATCTTTGATGAACTCAAGTCTGTTTCTTAATCAATATATCTTCCTCTTGGTCTTTATATTTAACCAAGACACTCCATGTACACACTCCTCTGTATCTATATCAGCGTTTACAGAGACAATTAATGACACCAAAGTACAGGAGCTAACTGAAGGATTAAAAGAATTGCCCGTTTGACAAGTTAAGGATAATTGGTGCATCAGGTACAGTAGTGTACTTTCTTTTACTTTTATCCTCTTCACCACTGATCAGCTTGTTAGCCACTTGGGGGATTGGTCACGTCTCTGTTATGCACTGTTGGCAAGTACTGGGCATGCACTGGATCCTGAATGTATCTGAACCTGCTCCAGTGTTGGTAAAGTCTGGTCTTGAATGAGCTCACACTCGATGCCGTCACAACACTCGGGCAGATTTGTGAATGATTTCACCATGTAAATATGTTCGAATTTACTAAATGATATTACCAATAATATAACTTTAATAACTAAACAACTTAAAAATCTAATACAGTACTGTATAATAAAATATATCAAAGGGTTTTATAATAAAACTAAGTACAGTCGGCCCTTAACGTACGTGGGTTTAGCATACACGGATTGCCCCGCCGGAGGAATATTCTGTACATTGAAGTAATTGAAGTACATTCAAATCGTGCGCCATTCAACTCGCACCGAACACGGGACACCGCCCGCTCCCGCAACCTCACACACACACATAGTTCTCCCTCACTCAGTCAGTCTCGCTGTAACCACGCTTGTGTTGACATCAGCATTGTAGTTGCAAAAATAATACATTCCGTGAATGTTTTATATCAAGCACAGTATGAATAGAATATCACTAATATCAGAGTATTTTAATTGAAAACTACTAAAAAAACGAGTAACATATCTTGAACATCGGAAGGTTAGGTAAAGTCTTTTGTTTTCATGTAGTTTATCCTAATTTACATTGAAATGCATTACGTTTCAGCAAAACTACTATTTATTTCTGAGAATATGGAAATGTAATATTTTGCTGAAATGACGTACGTATTACAGTGGAAAGTGACGAAAGTAATGACTCACTTTCTTTCGTTCAAAAGATGTTACCGTAATCGCTTTTCGAATGGTTTTCATTTAAAAAACTGTTGTATTACAATAATATTCTATCCTAATTCACTTGTGATGCAACAGTTTTTTTAACTGAAAACCATTCGAAAAGCGATTACGGTAACATCTTTTGAACTTAAGAAAACGAAAGTCATTGTTTTCGTCACGATTTTATCCCACTTTCCACTGTAATACGTACGTCATTTCTGCCAAAATATTACATTTCCGTGAATGTAGTATATCAAGCACAGTATGAATATATCATTGTAATATAACAGTATTTTAACCGAAAACTATTAAAAAACGAGTAACATCTCTTGAACATTGGAAGGTTAGGTAAAGTCTTTTGTTTTCGTCATGTATTTTATCCTATTTTATATTGAAATACATCACGTTTCAGCAAAACTACTATTTATTTCTGAGAATATATTCATTCAGGCACAGTTTAGGTAAAATATACATGTGCTGTAACATTTTTTTTATTGAAAACGATTCGAAAAACACGTACCCTCTAGCCCTGTTCAAGGAGAAGACTGGGAGGAGCTGTTTGGTGCTTAAGACGATGACAAGGAAAATGATTTTGATGGATTTTAATGAAAATATTCAGAAAGACCCTGGCACTGTCAAGGAAAGTGGCTGCTGAAGGCTTCCGGGACATGGCAGAGGACGAGATTAGGGAGCTAATTGAAGAGCACGACACTGAGCTGACCGAGGAGGATCTTGTCTCTGTTCATGCAGCGATATTAAGGGCCGACTGTACAGTATAGTCTGCATTTACGCGGTTTTTGTTTACGCATTTGGTCATTTACGCGGTGCCTTGCCAAAATGAAAATGCTTTAATTACGCAGTAAATTTGCTAACTTACGCGGCGAGCGGCTGGAGAGGTCCAGACCGCCGCGCCATTTTTTACCCACGCGGTCCATTCCTGACCATACACGGGAAGCGGCGCGGTGAGTGGTGCGCATTAGGCCGCTCTTACGTTATCGCTGACGTCATATGACGTATTGGATTGTGATTGGGCCACGCATCCTTACCACCCACGCATTCCCTCTGCCGCTAGCTGTGATTGGTCTAATGTAACATGACCTGCCCTGCTTCCAGAGGGTAGAAGTCACTGACCTAGCCGGGCCTGTCTCATTGTTCGCAGTCCGCGTTTCCAGTTCTCTCTTGTGCCCGCTATTCCCCTCACAACTCATAATGGCTTCCGCGGGACCCCCACCACCAGAGAAAAACCTTGAATTACCTGGGCCAAGCCATGATAATGTGAAGGAAATCATCGAGTTGGGGGAGAAACTTAAGCTCATCCTTGACAACGACCCAGACAAGCATCGGTATGAAGCGTCTAATAACCATCTGACGAAAGTTATGGAGCTATATATCCAGATCTATCTCGACAACATCAATGCTAGTCGTCAACGTAGTATTGAGGACTTCCTCGCCCGCAACCCACCACAATCACCGCCTGCCCAAGTCATTGATACTGACAGTGAGGATATGGACTATGAGAGGTTTGTCTGGGAGGCCCTGCAAACCTCTGCGAGTAGTGAAAGTGATTCATCGGAGAGCAACTAATCTGCCCTCTGCCTCGGAACAAGCCGCCATCCACGTGTGCTGACCCAGCTTTTCTACTAACGTAAGTGTTAAAAAACCTAATATTATTGATATTTTTCTTAATTATTAATTGTGTATGCATACCATCATAAAATTATGATGTTATTTTTACTTCAACGTACGTATTGTGTAGGAAAAAGTGGCGTTTGGTGGTCGGCCCAGACTCTATTTCAATTAATCCCATATGTTCTGTTATTTCATTTATGCATTTCTCGTTTTACGCGGTCCTCCATTGGTTCAATTGACCGCGTAAATGCAGACTATACTGTACAGTACTTCTGGCCACAGAAAGTTCTTCATATGGTTTTACTGATAATTTCAAACAATTATATAAGAAAAATAATCGATCAAATTTAAATAATAATGAAAAATTAAGGATACAAGAAAGATAATATCAGATTAATTTTAAATCAATTTGTTAAAAAACCAACACCTCAATGTTTAACAATTAAGATAATGTTTGTGTATCAGGTATAGACCTAAAAACAAAAATTACCTAACCTACATTATATATATCCATGAGAGAAGTGGGACATCTCAGAGTATCAGAAGACAGAGGAGATGGTGATAAGACATTCAACATTTAAATAATAGTGTAATGCCCACAGCCACCCTGACCCTTTAAAACACTTCAGTACAGTTCAAAACTTATATTACATTAGTTTGCTGTTAAAATATAAACTAAAATACCTGTACTGTTTCTCCATGAGTTAGTTAGGCACTTACTTGGAAAAGGCTTCAACATCAGTAGCGTAATGTTCAAGTTGTGAGCAGGTAATCTCTGAGAGGGTAGCGATGACCTTCCTGTGGTAGGTCAGCCCCAGCTCAGCCCCGACCTCCTCACAGATACGACCCACAGTGAAGTGAATCGCTGCCTTTAGGGTCTGTAACAATAATAGACAATAAACACCAAGTACCTAGTCCTAACCAAATTATTACTGCATCGCATAATATAGGCATTAAATAACACATGGTAATACTTACAAATTCCTCCTAACATGAGATGATAAATTATCCTATTATCAAGATGTACGAGTTACTAAAACATTATAGGAATGATAAACACAACTTTAATTCATCTTACAAACCTAATATTATACAAGTTATGGTGATATAAGGTCCTGGCAGCGTGTTAATACCTGTAAATGGTTTAACTTCTCCTCCTCGTCTGCCTCCATGGCCGTCACCAGTCAGCTGTAGTATGACACACAGACACTGACAAACCAAAATAAACACATAACTTGTTTATATGTCTTTAAGTATAATTATTCGTTGTAATACCAAATACATAAATATTATTATTATTAAACACATAAATATAAATATATATATTATATTTTTCAGTGGGTTATGAGGTTAAGTAGTAGGTATAGGTCTATTGTATCTCTAGATGGGGAGGAGTGGTCACATTTTAAGTAAATAATGTTTTCTTCATATATTTTAACTTTTATATTATTTATATCTATTTCTTATTCATGTGTATTTTATTTCACAAAATACTGAAGTAAGTGATTCAATATATACCACTATATTCCTATACTATCTATGTTATTTCAATCTATGTACATGATGAACCAATATGAACTTGTATATTGATTTCATTAGATAAAGGTTAATGTATTTATGTATAAAGAAATAAGGTAGAGATTGGTGGTAGAAGGTTTAAGGGTTGGATCAGTGTGAGGTGTCTTGCCCTCAGGTGCCGCCATGGTCATATGTGTTCGTCTGGCCGTCTACTGTTGAAGACTTTGCGGTGAGTTAATACCATTTATCTTCACATTACATTGAACTTACACACTAACATAATTACCTGGTGGTCTCTAGTGCCTAATTGAGTATTTAGATATGGAATTAGGAGAATTGGAGGCCGGAGAAGTGGATAATTGTAGTGAGTTGCATCATCTGGGGAGCATCGTAGCTAAACATATCTTCTGCTGCACAATATTAATCTGATGTAATTATATTTATAATAATGGTTTAATTGGTGCTATTTTGAGCCTCTGTGTGACATAACTTGCTCAAGATAAGACTCTTGCATGAACTGCCTTTCTTAGCCACTGTAGAAGGTAAAACTATTATTTTATCCTATACCTTATACGTTTCTTTTATTATTCTTATATAAACTCGTTAATATAATGCTAAGTGACGCTAAATCACCATATTTAGTTATGGTGATGGTAATAATAGCAAGATGTAATTTCTAAAGATAGGGATTTAGTGAGAATTTTGTTATGGAGAAGATTATTATTATTATTGGTGTTATTCTGCTGTGTAATGGGGGAACTTTATCAATGTTCTTTATTTTTAGAAGAGAGTTTGATATCTGACACAACCGGCTTTTTATATAGATACAGTACAGTATTTATAAAGTTAGGGTGATAGTTATGAGTTAGGGAGTCATATTTTTGGTAGTTAACATTTATTTCACCACTAAACTTGCAAGACTTTTTTTTATTTAACATGTCACCACTTCTCTTATTAGATGTTCTTTGTTCAGTGTTACTACAGGAGGAAACTTGAGTACAGGTAGAAGGCGTGTGATGTATGGTAGAGACACACTAGGTGCTGGCTCCTCTGGGGGGCGATAAAGAAAAGTTACAGTTTAGTTCTTGTTTACAGCATAATGGAAAAGATGTCTAAATAATATACTTAAATTAAAACTGCCTAAATTAATGGGTTTTCATTGTGAAGTTGTGTGTCAGATGATATTATTTGTAGAGAAATACAGTCCTTGAGAAATGCTACATTGTTTGTAATTTGGAGAGAATTTATATCAGTGTGTATTATTATTAATGGCTAGGGGAGCGCCCAGACCACGGCAAATCCAGTGTGGGAGTTCACCTTTTTCCTGTTACTTCTCACATTTGTGCCTAAGCATTTTTAAATTCGTTTTCTATGGAAAATCAGCAACTGTGAAGTCTTCAATAATTACCTCTGATATGTGCTGAAAGAATCCAGAATTGGGATCAGTACTTTACCGTTATACTGTACCTTCATAAATGATAAAATGTGATTGTGGGCACGTGTGTTGTAATTAGTAAGTACAAGTCTTTAAAATATATTTATTTATTGAGCAGTTGTGTTTACATGATCTGATACAGTAATCTGATAGACCATAATCAGGTAACTGGGTGATGGTGCTGGTGTGTTAGTCAGAATTTTCTAAAATTTTATTTCAATTATTTATACATTTTATCCTCCAATATGTAATCCAGGGTTCTTAACAGTCCAGGTGTTTGGGCATTTTGAGCACACAGTTTCACTTCCTTAAAGGGATATTGTGTAAAATGTTTGTCATGCAGGGAATGAAGCATTGAGTTAGTTACACACTCAGGTAGTTACCCATAACACCCAGGTATCATTCTAGTTAATGGCTCTCCAACAAGTAAGGTGTACTGTAATGTAACAAATTATTAAAAGTTCTTGTTTAGTGTTGAAACTAATGCTGTGATCTGTGCTTAAGAACTTAGGTGTTGAAGCTTGTTAATACATTTTAATAGTAGCCTTGACACATTAGGTAGATCCTTTATCACAAGACTTAGTTTATCTCTCTCATATATGGCAGGTATAAGTAATAATATGCTTAAAATGGCTATAGACACCTCTAGGTCACCTGTGTACTCACATTAGGTAGTTCAGGTGAGTAAGGAGGTCACGGCTCTGTTTGCTTTCCTCCAGAAATGTTCAAGAAAAGATTCTTTTGGAATCACTAATTAATTTGGTATTTATCTGATTTTTTCTCTGTGTTGAAGAAAAACACCTGCATAGTATAATTTACTACTGTACCTGTAGTTTAGTCTTATAGACGTGTGTTATAACTGTTGGTCGTAGGAACATAACATCTTTTGTACCTTTAACGCTGTACGTACATGTCCTCTTATAGCTATGGTAGAGGAAGGTTGCTGTAACATTTGAGTGCTGTTTACTAAAACCTAATAATTTCTAATGTTTAATGCTATTTACAGCCACTCCTCAGGACAATGCATCATAAACACCAGGTATGATGTGCCTGCTTACTACTCCTCTCTCCACCCCATGGATGTCTTTACTCATGAGATTCACTTCTCTTATTTTCTACCTGAGTAATATTTTAGTCAGTACTGTACTGCCTTGACTCCTGTATCATTATTGCTCACTGTATCCCCTATGGGTTCTGAGTTTCTGGTGTGTGATTTTTTTCTCTTCTCACACCTGGTCAAGTTAGAGTATAGTCTAAGAAAGTGTCCTGCCCTTGAACTGTGTGGCAGTGAAGTATAGGACAGTAGTATATGCCCCCTGGCTCCTCAGCGAGTGACTTACAAACTTGTTTTTGTGAAGTTGGGAGTAATTTTGTGACCTCTAACATGCCACACTACAGTACCTTCATTGGGCATTAATTGCAGTTGGATTGTAGATATAGGATGTATATTGTATACTGTACTGTATTATTTTTCACTGGTGGGTCGTCCTGTTACAAAAAATGCCAAATGTTTACAAAATTAATTCCGTTGCTACCCCATAATACTACAGTACAGTACTATACCTACAGAGCTGCAGTTCAAGAATTGTTCTTTTAGGTCATAACTCTCCATCTGAACACTCACACAATATGGGTGTTGTGTAACCAGTGCTACTGTGGTCACCTCACTCTCTTACATGTGTGAAATATGGTTCATTTTATAAGTGGTGTTCAGTACTGCCACTAAAGAGGTTTACTGCATGTTGTGAATGAAGGTCAGGCCTCGGTATACATTGGGCTGTCGTTAAGTCAGGTGCTGGGATGCATTGTACATACTAATTAAACTTTCACCTGCTCCCTCGCATCAGTCTTTTCACTAGCTATTCATTATTAATGATTATAAATACAGTACTGTAGTCTGTAACTGTTGCATGAAAATGTTTGTGTCAGAAGTTAAACATTACACATACACAAAGGGACGACATCATCCTCCTCCATATATATCTGATAGATTATTAATATAGACACTGCCATACAGGTGTGGTCTACACAGGTCATTGTAGGATTTGCTTCCATTTGGCTCTTCTGTGTTCTCTTATTACAGATGTGAGTTGCCTGAATCATATTTTGACTGTACTGTACAATTATAGATGGAAGCCACAGACATGAAATACAGTATTCTTCACAACTGTACAAGAAGAGAGAGGCAGTACAACCTCTTCAAGTAACTTTTGATCTTATACTTGGCATATAGTGTGTCTTGATTTTTTAATAGTAACGTGGGTGTTCGTGGAACTAGATGCTGTAACACAAGAGACTTGCCATCTTTCTTACCCAAAATTTACTGTTTTTTATTAATTTAATATTGTGGTTTTTTATTAATGTGTTTTTTTATTGGAATACTGTATCATATAACTAAATTCTAATTAGTTTGGAGCATTTTGGTGTTATCAGTGTTATCAATGCATGGTCCTCAGTGATGAAAATTTGGGCACCTGTTCAGTCTTCAAGATATTACCATACTGCTTGAGAAGATATACCTGTACATGTGTATAAACAGTACCGTACGTATATGTGTATTGGGTATATTTACGAGAAGTACCATAAGAGGAATGGGATCGTGTTTTGTACCTATGGCCACCAATGCTCTCTTTTATTATTGTTTTCAAATGTTTTTCTTCTTTAGTTTTTGGTTATGTTTATGTTACCAAATTTTGCACTCCGCCCTATAGTGGTTTATCTCGCTCAACTCCTTGTTACTTTACCCTCTTGGCATGTACTGTACTGTGAAGAGAAGAATGGTAAAGATATTATGTTCATGGTGATGGAATCTAGGCTAAACTACCTCTTTTTTAAGGAGTAACTAGTTTGTACTTTTAACAGATAATAACGCTCTACTACTAATACGATCAGAAATTTCCTAGCCGGCTTAATTCTTGTATCGATAGAGTTAACATATTATAGGTACAAGCTCAACAGTGAGGTGTAGTAAGAGCAGTAATTAATGTATCACAGAGTAACCTTCTTGTAAAATGAATGTTTTGTGTGATGTTACTTGACAGTCATTTGATTTACCAGTACAGTACAGTAGTTTCCCATGATGCTCATTGTCCCTCTCTCTCCATCCATTATACAGTAGGGAATGGCAAAATCTCAGTGTAGCAATAGATAACCTTCAGATGATTTGATATCATTTTGGTATTTTTCCCAAGATTATCTGATTGCATGGATTTACAACCTGGCTTTCATGATGTTGCTTTGCCAAATGTGTTCTATAGTTTGGGCAAGTTTTTCATTAAATAATATCCTCATTGCTTTATTATTAGAAGGAAGATTAGTATGCAGTGTTGTTGTATATAAGAGAGGCATGTTGATGTGATTTTAAGAGATTGTATGAATTTATTAGGTTATAATACAGTACTTGAAAGCAATAAGTCTGAGTTAAGTATCAAGAGGAAAATTTTTATCAGAGCTGTAATAAAACCATGATAAATGTCTGGGTGTGTTCCTCCACTACATACAGTACTTATGAAGCGTGGAAAACATACACCATAGATTTACTTCATCCCAGTGCTCCAGGAGGGGAAGATAGGGATGCCTGTTTACCACTCATACCTAGAGCTGTCTCCTATAAACACAACTTATCTTTAACAATTAATTAGCTTTGGATTTGAACTAAACTTGGTATAGTAAGTTTGGATATATCACCACTTGATGTTATATAGTTCAAGAATTAATATTTTCTGTAATTATTGACCCATGTCTGGCGTTTAGTGTGGAACAGCTGCTTACTTGTCCACCTATGCTGACAACTCTGATGTGTGTAGCAATATGGAAATTTATTGTGATAATTAATAGTTAAACCAGAAATTCTTAGATCATATCAAACAAACTCACAGTAACGAGTGCCTTTGAAACACAGCTCTTGAGACTTCATATAATTTAGCTCATGATATCTAGTATTTAATTTCATATTGGTATTATAGTATTACAGTCTTGATAGATGTATAGGAAGGTAGTACGAGACGTGTGCATTATAAACCTCAGCTTAACTCTGAAAAGGTGAGTCTGAAGGTTTAATTAGTACTGTATGCTTACCTCACCTTTTCGTCCCTCACAATGCTGAGTATATAAAGTTTGTTTTAAAGGCAATATGTTATCATGGTATTAAGAAGTTATATGATGTAATATCAGTGGGATGTGTCTGTTTGGTAGCACACAAGACCACAGGTTGGGTTGTGAGTGAGATGTAGGAGTGGAAGGCAGGGTGTGTCTTAGTGGTAGCAAGTGAGGTACTGTACTGTATGAAGTAGCCTGGGGTCTACCTAGTACTGTATTCCAAAAGCTGTAAATACTGTACATTTTCTGGGGACACGGACTATCTTGGTGTTTATTTTAATTGTGGTGCAGAGTAATCGACTGTTTGAAATGACTAAGATTACTATAGTTTGTTGGCTAGGGGTTGTTGATACTACTAGGGATAAAAATAACTTGATGATGAAGAGGAATTTGACCTAGATGTACCAGTAAACGTTGTAGATAAGATATAGTAAAGATGATTTGACGTGTGAACTTTACGTGGAGTGAAAGTGGTTGTGGGTCCCGTAGGCATGACTGCTCGACTGCCTTCACTTCCCCACCTTGTAAAATCAGGTACCCATTTACAGCTGGCTGGACTGGGAGTGCCTCGGATTGACCACACTGTCCCATAATACAACCCAATGTCACAAGTACTCACTTTAAGTTTAATTGTGGTGGATTATTGCCTTCTGGAGGGTTAGTTAATGTACCAATGATGTAGGTCCTGTCTTTTAGCAGATGTAGGTTTCAAGGCAGAGTAAAGAGGGTCACCTAAAGATTAGATCCCCCCCCCTCCCCCACAGCTTTGACGATTAATCACTTATGCAAAAATGGCTAAAAGTAATGCAGTTTATTTCCCGTATGTTGTCGTTGAGTTCAGCCTCTATGAATACTGTAATAGATTGTAACATAAAAGAAGAGAAGATAAAACATGATAACAGATAAGCAACATTACAGTACTAGACTCTGTTGAATGACTCAATGTCTTGAACCTTTGATCTAGAAAATAAAACTAAGATTAAATTATTTGTGATCCAGGACTAAAGTAGGTTAGTAAATGTATTCAGATTAGTCAGTAAAATTTAAAATGAGGTGTAAGTTAGTCTTCATCTTGATAATACAAATCAACGAAGAGGAGACTAGTTTTGAGGTGATCCCTTTAGATATACTATACACTGTTCGACACATTGTTTACTCTGAAGTCTCTGGTTTGCTGGCGACCCCAACACTCTAAGAACGTTCCAAATTAGGTAAATCTAACAGGGAAGGGATATCAAATTGTCCTTTACAGTAATTGGCATCTCCCTCACTGGGGTCGAAGTAATTGGTGGTGATAATGAACAAGTACCTTGCTGTGTGTTGAACGATGACATGTTAGATACGGATGGTTATAGGACAGTGCTTGAGGTTATTTACAGTGTGCTAAAATCTATAGGCTCTTGATACATGAGTGCTAACTGTACACTAAGCTGTGTTGATGTAGCAAGAGGCAATTATAGCTTCTTCCTCCGGGACTTCAGCTGTTGGAGAGAATCGTTTGTCTGCATTATTAACACGAGGTTTTAAAGACTGGTTGATGGTCTAAAGCGATGGTGGTTTGATTTTTCTGGCGTGCATGTTTGTCCGCTTTATCTTGTGGTGTATTAAGTGGTTGTTTGAGGTTTGGTGATGGGAAGACCCGTTGAAAATCTAGTTAGAATTTTACCGAAATGTCACGAGAATTTAACCTTCCTTGAATTTTAATGAATGAAATGATGAAAGAGTTCTTGTCTTCTATACTGTGCACATTTTATTTTATTATTTTATTTTAGTCAATTATTTTCTTTTTTTTTTGTTTCAGTTGAGGGCGTTGGTGTACCATGTCGAGTGTGCTTAACCGGTCGACCTCCATGATGAATGGTGGAGAGATGTACTTAAGGGGGGCAGCCGGAGTAGGTAGGAGTGGAGATGGTGGGGGGGGTGGCGGCGGTGGCACGAGCTTGCGGGATTCGTTAGCGGGAGTGATAGGAGCACGTCACTTGAGGGAGTCACCCACCTCCTCACCTCTGCAGATATTTGTGCGGGCCAAGAAGAAGATCAACGACATTTACCAGGAGATTGAGGAGTATGTTGCTGAGACCACCCTCTTCCTCGAAGGTCAGTCGGTACTCTTAGGGGTGTATATTATCTCATGACGATAACCTGGCAGTTAGTTTGTTTTTTTTGCAATTTTTTTGTATTATTTATTATCATTATAGACAGGATAATGAGAGAATAGTGATCTCATAACACTATTCAGTACAGCACATTATACCAGAATACATATTGTGTTACTCATACTTTTGTAACTTACATAACTGATAAATAAAGCTTGTGTGGCATTATTTGTGATGAGAGTCAATATGATACTGTATATATTCCCAGATTGTCAAGATGTAGTGTTTACCCTCTAAATTCTGTGTCTCTCTCTTCTCGATGTTTACAGGAGTACACAATGACAAGGGCCTCATCGGCGATAAAGACTTCCAAGACTTCAAATCGTACAGTAGCAAAGTGGCGGGGATCAAGGAGGTGCTGGCTAGGGACCATATGAAGGTGAGAGGAGAGAGATTGGTGATGGTACAGGACAGGTGTAGCATTGAGGGACGTTCATGGTCATTTTATTTATTTATTTTGAGAGAGACGGAGGGGGAGAGAGAACCCCAAATAATGACTATGTTTTAGGATGGGCAATTGACAGGAACCTAAAAATCTGTTGGAACAGCATTTGGTCATTGTGAGGAACAGCATTTTGGTGACTAATCGGGATAAATTTACCAACTTGCTTTAGTCCTGGGCCACGTTTATGTTCTTTGCTTTAAAGGAATAATTTGCTTTAAGACGATACATTTAACTCGGCCGGTTGAAACACGAAGATTTGGTATGAATAAAAAATAATTATAATCAATATCATTCTTTAGTGTATGACAAAAACCCCCACAATAGCAGACAAAATATTTATTCCACATTTCTTGCCATTGTGGGTTTTTCACATATATTGTCATTCACCTTATGGCGACTCCAGCTGTCATTCCTCAATTTTAATTTTTCTATTTCTCATTCCTCTCACCAGGTGGCATTTTTCGGGAGAACGTCCAACGGCAAGAGTACCGTCATAAATGCCATGATGGGCGACAAGATTCTACCGTCAGGCATCGGACACACGACAAATTGCTTCTTACAGGTCAGCTTCACATACTACATGTAACAGAGGCACTATGTAGTGTACCAGGGAGTGACCTGAAAACTTTAGTGTGAGGAGAAGTAAAATGATGTTAAAATATTCTATGTTTTTATGTTTTTGTGTTTATATATTTTTATTTCTTATAGATTGAAGGTATAGACACTAATGAACCGTACCTTACCACTGAGGGATCTTCGGAGAAACAAAATATTAAAGGTATTGGACAGTTGGCCCATGCCCTGTGTAACAACAGATTGGGTGACTCGACACTCGTACGCATCCACTGGCCTAAGACTCGATGCCCACTCCTGATGGATGACGTCGTCCTCGTAGACTCTCCGGGGATTGATGTGTCCGTGAGCCTCGACGATTGGATTGACAAGCATTGCCTGGATGCCGACGTCTTTGTGTTGGTTGCTAATTCAGAATCTACGTTGATGAACACAGTGAGTTCTTATGCCCGTAGTTATTCTGTTTAAGTATCGGCACACTGATGTTGTTGTTAAGAGATCAATACTAATATGGCTAAAGCTTTCACAAATGATATATTGTATGTAGACTTAATGAGAAAGGCATTACCTCCTGTACAGTGTATGGTATTTGAGTGATCACTGGAAATGTGTTCCATAAATTATGACGAGTAAAGATGAGGAACAGTCTTGTGTCTTAGGCAGGGTGGTTGAGTTTAGGTCACATGTCTGTTGTATTACTCTTCTTAGTGTTCATTGTTATATTAACCTCCATTTATATATATCACACAGTAAAATCATGTGATCACCAAGGTGTGTGAAAACATTTATAGATGTATCACTTGAGTGTTATAGGTAACTACAACAGCCTGTGGTGTGGTAACAGTGAGGTCCATCATGTAATGTAAACAATATCTTAAGAGTTACATTACTGTACATTAATATGATACAATTGTTTCTGTTTCAGGAGAAGAATTTCTTTCACAAAGTTTCAGAAAAACTCTCCAAGCCCAACATATTCATCCTTCAGAACAGATGGGACATGGCCGCCTCAGAACCAGAATTTTTGAACGAGGTGAGTCATGATTTGTCCCTTGTGGGTGTATATCACTCTGAAGCCAGGCATATGAACTAAACCAATAGTATATTATATGTTGTAGTGATGTACACGCAGTAAAAAAGTACCGCACGGATTATGTGCTAAACAACATTACACCACGGATGAACAATGGTGGAATATGCGTGTAAGATAATGGTGTTGATTATATTATGCTGGTCCTGTGGGATGTAACGAATATGGCCCTACAATAGGTAGGTTGAAACCTTTGCCATACAGGCACGCATACCAACCCTCCCAGCACATCAGGTGATATATGGATCATTACTGAAGTCAGCCGACATCCCCCCCTTCTGTGCGATACTATTTTACTGTGTGTACAGTGTAAAGGCATTCAGCTATAACCATTACATAGTAAGCTACCATTTAGTGTGTTGTCTATATCCTCTGTCAGAAATATTGTGACCACAGTATGGTGTGTTAATAAAGTGTAGAAACTCTATGTATTTGAGCAAGTAACATTTGTATGACAGTACAGTATATTAATATGGGGGAATAAAGTCACTAGTTTTTTATAATGTTGTTGGTTGTAAGAAATATAGGTTTCATATAGAAAAGACCCTCGATATAATGGACTTTCCTCTCCATTTAGTCAGTTCAATAGAGGTTTCACTGTACACATTGGCTTACAGATTTTCGTGGAGATCACTTAATGCTCGTACAGTATTACACCAACATTGTCCTCGTTCATCAACAAGTGAGGACAATGTTGCTGAGCTGTAATACAAACATTCACATGATCTTAAAAATGTTACTTTTTCTGAGACGCCCTGTATTGTGATGGTGGGGTAGACATAAAACAGTGTGACTATCCATCACCTGTCACTGTTTGTAAATAAAGAAGGCAGTGTGTAGGTGCTGTGATACTGTATTAGTCCTTTACAGTAATGTATTGTAGACTCAGAAGAACATTGTTTGATCAGACATCCATCATGCATAGGAGAAGGTTCAACACTTCAACTTTATGTACAGTTTTTTAAAGTA
Source organism: Homarus americanus (assembly GCF_018991925.1). Lineage (NCBI taxonomy): Eukaryota > Metazoa > Arthropoda > Malacostraca > Decapoda > Nephropidae > Homarus > Homarus americanus. The sequence goes on along the minus strand of NW_024747997.1, from coordinate 1,687,062 downwards.
ATGAGTTGTATTTAAGCAGGTTTTAGTAGGTGTATTAATGTAAGTTTTAGTGTGTGTTATAGATTCTAATTAATCCTTAATTTACTGGGGCTGGTAGCCTAACACCGGGCTGAGTGAGGTAAGCTAGTTGGCCTGCCTCTCTGTTGACTGCAGCACCAGCAGCAAGCTTTTTATTATATCTTCTGCTCATATCGAAAAAAATCTGCATGATGATCACATTTCTTCATCAGTTTTGTCTATAAGCACAGTAGTCACTACGTATAAATTTATATTTTACATTTATAAAAGTTTTCTTATCAATAACCTTTTGTTTGTAGAAGTGTAGATTTATAATTTTATTGGTTAGGAAAGCTAAACAAATTTTGTTTTTGTGGTAATGATCATTGAATATGTGTGCCAGATCACTACCTGTTTTATTAGAAGTATCATTTCTGCATACAGAGGTGCAGTGCTTTTGTAGAGGCTTATGTACATGTTTCATTTAACATTCAGTTTTACACCTTTTCACTGTATTGCACCAACTACAGAAGCGTATATGCCACACACCTGTAATTGTAGTTCTTATTAGCATTATCTCTTGTTTAACTTTTATATTAGAAATGTAATATCTACCGTATGTCCACTGCAGGTGAAAGCTTTGTTTTATAAAAGATCCAATCGTGACCCTCGGAACATTTGCTGCAGGATACTGTACTGTATGTGTACCACAGTAGTAAAGCTCTTGAAGTGTTTGGGTCAGAAAAGAAGACATTATCTGTGACGAAGTGAGTGATGTCATAACACGTACACTAATTAGCTAGCTGTTGGGAACTAATTACTGTAGCTAGTATTTTCTGTATGGTGCATTAGTCAGGACCGAAGGCATTGTCAATTTATATTCAGCTTGGCATAACAGGAGTACTTGGTAATCATTCTCACTTATTCTCTGAACACCTCATCAATCACTCTCTCAGTATTTTAAAGAAACATGTCTCTTATACACAGTCATGTCCCTGGGATGATTTGTTAAGCAGACACATTCAACTTTGATCACCTGTACATTACCTTAGTTCTTGAGCAGCTCACAAAGGGTTACAGTTCATGTACAGATAAGACACCAGATCATGTAAACTTGTTTTGTTTTAGTTGTTCAATTTTTTTTATATTTTAATGTCATTTCTAGAGCCACTGGAACTCAGGGCCTATATTCTACCTTTAAATGAGTTGACACAGTATACACATGCACCATATGAACTGGATAATGTCTTGAAGGGGTTGGTGTTCACTGTTCACAGATAGCATAGTGACCTGTGTACTTTTTATTTCCTGATCTTGACCAGTTTTGGCTTACTGCTTCTGGGTCCTGTGAGGAATATCTTCAGGGGTTGATAAGAGGTGCACATGCATGTATCTTTCCACAGCTCTGAGGGCCAATTGCAACAGAGTTATCAATGGTGTTTTTAGAGTGGATGGATTATAGGCACCTTAGTGACTTAGAGGAGGTAAAATAGTGTTGGATGTTTGTAATGATCAAAAGGAGGATATATGAGGATTTAAAGGCTAAACATCCAAACTCAGTTAATGAAAATGATAAGAATTATATAAGCGAGAGTTAGAGGTTGAGTAAGCAAAGTTATAGAATTTCTTGTAAGGTAATGACTTGGTAAAAAAGTCAGTGTGCAAAGATACACAAGAGTGAAGTTATTCATCAGTTTATTGTAGAAGCACTTTTGCAGAAATAATAATTAAACTAAAGCAGTGATTTAGGTAAAGATGGAGGTGTGTGCACAGCATGTTGCCGCCACTTGCACTTTAACACTGGTCAGTGTCTTGTTAGCCAGGAATCCATCTTATATTTACTCTAAATGTTTGATTAAATCTGTTGGAGAATTTAGGGATATTTTTAAACAAGAGATAAATTGTAATTTGATGTCCATTCAATATTAAATTTTTATAATATATACAGTACAGTACAGTATATAGAAACTTTTTTTCAAGCTCTTTTGCAAATAAAGATTAACTACAGTATTAAGAATTTTTTAATCATTTTAATGAGAATCAACTAGATACTTTGAGTGGACATGGTCAAAGAATCCACTTACTGCCCATACACTCAAGATTCATCAGGCGAAACTTTCTCCCAGGTCCGCAAACAACACTTGGAGAGGACCATAGGCTTCTTAGTAGAGGAACTGAAGGTGGTCCAGGGTGCACAGGCAGAGCAGCGGGTGTTTTTTGTGTCTGCCAAGGAAACTCTTCACCAGCGCCTCAGTGAAGCCAAGGGACAACCAAACAACAGTGAGCAACGTGATGGATCCATTGAGTAGTGTCCTGGAAGGTATACAGAGTCATTGAATACTAAGATTTATAATTTAACTTCATAATGATTTTCCACCGGTTAACTCGAGTGTTTCCTTTCAGCTGCTGGGTATCCGGAAGGGTTCACGAGTCGTTATTTTGAATTCCAAGATTTTGAACGCAAGTTTGAAGAATGTATTTCCAAAACCGCCGTCATCACCAAATTTGAGCAGCACACACAGCGCGGGAAAAATATCGCTAAGTACGCAAGGGATATTAAGTTTGATTGGGTAGTTGTGGCAATTTTTGTTAAACTAAGGCATGGAAGAATAAGATTAATACAAATTATAATATAATATGCTAACATTAGCTAGTTAGAATGATATTACATCTTATAGTATAACTTAGGAGGTTACAGTGAATGTTTGAGGGCTATAGAAAGAAGATGAGGTGAGAGAAATATGAATGATCTGACTTGCTGAGGCTCTTGGTGTAGATGAAGTAACATAGTGACAACAAGGAGTGAGGTGGTGTATGAATAGTCTTACATACAGTGTGGGAATGTTTGATGAGAGAGATTGAATGGATGGATGCAGTCAATGTGTTTGTTTAACAGTACGTGTGTGTAAACAATACAGTATCTACTGTTATTGACATGAATAAAATTTGACAGACTCTTTTTGTATGAACTGAATCTATGTTGAAAAAAATTTCTGTGGGTCAACACAATAGTGGATGAAAGTGGAAGGATTTTAGTTCAGAAAGCAACAGTGGAATTAAATGTTGCACTAATTTGATTTGGAGAGAGAGAGAGAGAGAGTGAGTGACTTTGAAGCAATTTATATAAGGAGACCTAACGTGTTCATATATGTGTTTGGTGGAAAAGGTAATCCAGTTAGTCTTTGTGATGGTCTTGGTGTACTCATTACAAAAGGATTAGTATTGATATTGAAATAGATTATTTAGCCAGACAAATACAGATATAGTGTTGATAATAATAACAATATTGACATGGCTGAGACAATTGAAAGCCTGAGGAATATTTGTATTGTCCTGTCATTTCAGCAGCTGCATTTAACTACATGATTATTTTACTATGAAAACAGTGAGATTGGGCAAAATGTTGGGAACTTGATGGAACGAGCTTGGCAGGAGCGGGATCAGAAGATGGGGGAGAGGCAATCACTGTGGGCACGTCTGGACCACACGGAAAAGGAACTCCACGACGTCACCACACAGATGAAGGAGAAGATTTGCTCCATTGTTGAGGACGTGGAACGAAGAGTAAGTGAACAAACTTTAACAGCAAAAATATTACTGTTGAATAGTACTGTACTAGTAGTCTCCAAGGTTATGATACTTAAATATTCTTTATTGACTTAGTTGGAGTACAGTACATACTTTATCTGTTAATTTAGATGAAATAATGGAAGTTATTCCTGAATTGTTGGGTGAATTGGTTGTGAAGGAAGATGAGGAAGCATTAGGTGTGGATGCAGAGTACACTTATGTTTGATGTTTGGCCAAAGCCAGTCATAACTTTGATCTTAATATTCAAAGGACAAAGGTAGTCATAACTGCAGCTGCTCAGAAAGGGCTCATTATTGATACTTTTTAAATTTAAAAAATAAAGTATGTTCTCTAAAATAAAGTACTTGACTTCTTTACTATTTATATGCTTTGAGACTTTAGAAAGAAATAGTGTTGATTTTTCCATGGTAGATGTCTTGAGTGCAGGTGGAAGTTTGTCTCCTAGGTGAGAGAATGAGTCATGTGAAACATACCTCTGTGTCGAGCACCTCACAGGCAGAACCTGTGATTGTACATTGCTTGACAACAGGGACACTGTCCCAAGGATAATATATTGTCACAACCTTCCAACACAATTGAATACTTGTATATACAAAGCCACACAATTCCAGTGGGTGTTTTAAAGACCAGGAGGATATTGTGTTAAGACTCTGACCTCACTGGTCCTTGTGATAACTGAATTCATGTGGAGTCAGCTGGTGGGGTTGGTTGCCAAGGATTCATCCTGTGCAGCAAGCATTGTCTGTGAGGTGCTTAGCAGTAGTGAGTCTCAAAAGGTCTCTTGTTCATCTCCTTGATTATAAAATGAGATTTCATATTGTACTGCAATCCTGATTCTTTTTTTCTTCTCTCAAAATTTGTGACCAGGTTAAACATTTTATTGTTCTCTTGTCGGTTTACAGGTTAGCTAATTCTTGTTATATTTTACAAAACCGGCAGCAGAAAGGTGTCATGTGTTGTTATATGTTAATACTTCTCACCCAGGTATCTAACGCTCTGAATGAAGAAATTCGTCGCCTGTCTGTGTTGGTGGATGAGTTCAATGAGCCATTCCACCCAGATCCTCTTGTGCTGAATGTGTTTAAGAAGACCCTACATGCCCACGTGGAGTCAGGGTTGGGCTCCAACCTGCGAGCAAGACTGTCCTCAGCCTTAGCCCTCAACATTGAAAGCAGTCAAGCAGAAATGACAAGTATGGAATTTTAGTCGATTTGTAGTTCTTCATAATCATAATCTTAGAATTTAAGTAACTTCTGTCAGTCTGTTACTTGATTCCTGTTGTTTCGTTAAAGAAGGGCAACACTGTAAACATGAAGTATGTTTGATAAGTTGGTTAGAGAGAATACATGTCAGTGAATGAGAGGAGAGTCTGTAATCCAGCTCTGTATCACAGGGTAAAGATTTGAAGAGTGAAAACAAAATTATTCCAGTCTTGTCACAGCATTAAATGAGGAATGTGGTGAAGTTGATTTTTATGCTAGATAACATTATTTTAAAACTGGGAATGATAATGTTGTCTTTTTGCTGCTAGATACAGTACAGGTGGGTACTTTTCCCTATCCTTTAAGTCAAAACTTTCACTCACTCTTAATAGCATAACATGTGGTCTTATTGTGGTGCTTCCCTTCCACTACAAGACCACATTATACCCATCTGGTTTATCCTCTCCACTTAACACGACCCAGCATCAGGCATCAGCAGCACCGACTCCTCCAAAATCACAACCTGTTTATGCAATGTTCTGTGGTCAGTCATGCTGAGTTTAAGTCACCTAATATAAGCAGTCAGGTGTTGCCGACCCGTGGAATACTTTAGCCAAGGATTATTATCATATCTCCGGGCTCACCTCCCACCTGAGTTAATGTGTATTGTTTTGGTGTTATTGTAGATGAAATATCACTTTTGTGGGATTTGTTTTTATCTTTCCTTCCTCTTTTTTCGCTTCTTTTTCTTCTTTCTGTTCTTTTATTCTTCTTTTGTTTTTCCATTATTTCTTCATCTGATCACTTTTAAACACACACACACACTCACACACACACACACTTGAGTTGCAGCACTAAGAATTATCCACATTTCTGGGTACTTCTTTCAGATCGAATGTTGGCGCTCCTTGGCCCCGCGAAGCGTGAGATGGCCAGCACCATGCTACCCCGACGGGAGCCATTTGAGATTCTTTACCGACTTAACTGTGAGAATCTCTGTGCAGATTTTCAGGTAGGAGAGAAAACAATACCAATTACTGTCTTGTCCATATGATTTTCATGAATTGGCCGAGTTCTCATGTTGGAAATAAAAGTTGGTAATGCTTGATTTAGTTCTCATGTAGGAAATAAAAATTGGTAACACTATTGATTTGTTCATTGCAGGAGGATATAGAGTTCAGGTTTTCCCTGGGGTTGGTGTCTCTTGTCCAGCGAGTCTTAGGGAAAGCAAGCAGCCGGATCACTAATAGTAGACACAAGGAAAATGTAAGTCTTTTATGTGTGTGTGTGTGTGTGTGTACATACAGTACTGCATGTTGTATGGCGACCTGTGGTGTAATGGTCAGCATGCTCATCTCATGAGCAAGAGGATCCGGGTTCGATCCCCGGGTAGAGTGAAACTATGGGCAAGTTTCTTTACTCCATTTGTCTCTGTCTACCCGGCAGTAATTAGGAACCTGTGATGTTAATCGATTTGCGGATAGTGTTCCGGGGTAATGATTAGCCAGTGCAGTTGGCGAGTTGTCCGGTCTTCTCGGACTATTCCTTGACACTGGGTCATGCAGCTCGTTAACTTAGGGTGTGTGGTTGTTGTGTTGGCGACAGCTTCTACACCTTAAACGAATTCACGCCTAGGTGGCCCTTGGGCCGGCCATCCTCGTTACACGAGGGGCAACTATTATATGTATGTGTGTGTGTGTAATGCCTAATTGTTCTTTTCAGTTTCAACTCTGATGATGTGTTGAAGGAATGTTAGTTATGCAGTTAAGTGGTAGTACAGTATTTGCCACGAAGAGTAAAATATCCACAGACTAAAAACTAAAGCTCTGTACTGTATTAGGTGAAAATGTGTAATAGTTTTCTCACTGATAACTTGGTGTTGTAGAAAACTTACCGAGATTAAATAGTAACAGATTGTAGATTGATAAGTGTTACTGTGTGTGACCAGCAGCATCCCTCACAATAATGCATAGTTTATTACATTGTCTTGATGTGACATTGACCACATGAGTCTATACCTGCCAGCTGTGTTTCCTATCAGGTATGGTGTGCTATGGAGTGGACTTATCCCTGTACTTGTGTGTCACCTAGAGGTTCCCTGTGTGTTTGTGTTGCTGATACACAATAGGGACTCACAATCTGCAAATACTAAAAATAAAATTGCTTCATGCAGTAAATATGGTGATGGTGCCATAAACATCAAGTACTGTAATGATATACAGTACAAGCTTCCAGGGGTGGTGGGAGAACAGTTTGATAGTCACATTGGGCCATTTTTTTAAGTGAACAATCTTATAGTAGGCATGAAGTTGGTCAATAGTACAGTACTTCATGTAGATAATGTCTCATCTTCTAATATACAGCAGAGGGTGAGGAGGAAATAACTAACACATTCACAAGGCTGTAGAAACCCACTAACCTAACCTAACCTAACTGTACATTTAACACATTTTCAGATTCCCCGGAGTGTACCTATGACACCACTGACGCCCAGCAATGAACCACAGTTTGGCCTACCCCAGGATGATTGGTCCATTATCAGTCGCTTTGCTGTTGCCAGCGTAGGCTCTCAGGGCACCATGGGCCTCGCTCTCACATTAGGCCTTGTAAGTGTTGTCGGGTGATTTTAAACAGTATATTCCCTGTGTTGGTATGAGCAGGTTTATTTTTCATATAGTGGAGTGTTGTCTGCACATTAGCTTGGTACTGTTCCCCTCCCTTGTCAGTCTCATTATATGCTGTTGTATCTTTGTTGCTTTCATCTTTTAGTATTATCATTCATAATAATTAATCTATATTATGATAAAGGCGTTGAGCCAGGTAGCAGACAGGATGACCTCTCTTATGGTCACTTAACACACAAAAGCTCCTTTAACTTACCACTATTTTCCCATTTGTTCTTCCCATACTCATTCCTTTTGTCAACATGAACAGCAGTTATATTTATCACTGAGAAGTATAGCTACATACTGGTGATGTGCATGAGGAAAGGAACACCAATATCTTAGTCTCGAACACCCTTAAATTTTTGTGTTTACATCTTGTATCCCTGCTGTGCGAGGACTATTGTTTTGCAGTCCTTTTTAACCTCATGTTTAAATACTGAATGAAAAAAATTGCTCCAAATTCCACACCTCAAGCATAAATAAATATATATCATGCCTTCAGCAGCAGGTTTAAGCTGATGAAATATATATTGACAATCTTTGTTTTTTCTTTTGAACTTTTTAGATAACAGGATTGACTTATTTACAGATGTTCAAAACAGTTGGTTGGCGCTTGATAGTGTTGACCGGTGGTGTGTATGGCTGCCTGTATGCATATGAACGTCTCACATGGACCAACAAAGCAAAAGAGCGCGTGTTTAAGAAGCAGTATGTTGACCACGCTACACGCAAGCTACGACTGATTGTGGACCTGACATCTCACAACTGCTCACACCAGGTCCAGCAGTAAGTCCAGCTCATGACAAGTTTTTAACTAGAAAGTAAATAGTTGCCCAAAACAGTTATATAACAGTGAACCAAAATACAACAAAATACTCCGTAACCTTTCTGTATTAGGGAAGGAGCTTTAGAGACTGTACTTTCCCTCCATTGTGTCAAATAAGGCACCAACTTGGTGCTTTTCAGCCACCAGTGATGCCCTAAAAGCAGAGTCAACACTCCCTGGCTGCCACACAAACAATATAAAAAATTTCTGCTAATCAATAATATTAAGAGTGTAGATATAAACAACTGCATCACTTGATCTTTGTAGGAACTGTCACACATTAGCCACTGTAGCTGAAAGTACTGAGCATTTTTCACTTCTAGTTTCTAAGCAAGAATTTGATTGTTGCCAGAGGTTATTACAACTGATATTTTTAAGTGATAATTATATATACACTTGTATTATACATTACTGTAGTTGAGTTACCCAGTTTCAACCAGGTTTAAGTAGAATATGTGTTTCAGGGAGCTCAGCGGCACGTTTGCTCGCCTTTGTCGCCTGGTTGATGAGAGCACCAGCGAGATGCAGCGGGACGTTCGCTCTCTGGAGAGAGAAGTTCAGCAGCTGGAGGACATCACAGCGACGGCGAAGAAGCACCGCAACAAGGCCCACTACCTGGTCAATGAGCTGGACATCTTCCAACAGACATATTTATCATCAGATGAGTAAGAGAGGCTGAGTTTATCTTAGGTAAGTGGGATTAAGAAGGATGCCAACTAAGTTTAGATATTTAATGCAGTTAGTGGAATAACTTAATTGGAATTATTAAATAATATTTTCCATGTTTATTAAAATTAAGGTCTATTTTATGTAAGACCTGTTTGATTGAGCCTGGAGGATCGTAGTGTAATATGGTTAAAAGAGTTTGGCTTTAATAAATAAGAGGTTTTTCTATAGGAACTTCAGTTAGAAAACAGGTCTGCCAGAAATGCATTTTTCAACTAGTTTTATTCTACATTTTATAATTGAGGTGCACAGTGAAAATTAAATCAGAGATAACTTGTTTATTTGGCATATGATATACAGTATTGTGTGTAATGCTTGGCTAAACCAACACTATCACTCATGTTGGAGGACAGCTGAAGGACATAAACATGTTATTTAATTATTGGTACCTGGATGATAACTTTGTTTTTAGTGTTAATTCGTGATGACTGAATATCCTTTTCTGGCGTTTAATTTGAGGAATTTTGTATGTGGCTTTACTCAAAATAGTCTTCTGGCTGCATACAGTAGTTTCCAGGTGCTGCACTGATAACTGTACCTACTGTACTGAACTCAAGAACCAACTCAACAGGTGTTTTTTGATGTGTATTTAACAGTTTGTTAAATTATATATATCAGAAAATTTCTAAGCACATTTTAACAGATATTGTTAATATTTAATATCTATATAGAAGATACGAATTTATTAGATTCTTATATATTACAGTAAAAGGTCGTCTATTACTTCTTTTAACATTACTGGTATGCTCAATTTGAAGACACCCATCCAAGCCCACGAAGAAAACAGTCTCTGAATGAAATGAAATTGATATGTACAGATAATTGTTAATAAGTTCACTAAGTTTATGACATATTTTCTTGTATATGAGCCTCCACTACACTGAGTAATACTGTACTCAGCATTATTCAGCGGATGTGCATAGTAGTTTTGTACAGGTTATATCTATTGCAAAGTTTTCAGAGTTTTCTCACCAGTGGAGTGGCCTGTTTGACTCTCCTGCGTTCAGTTGCATGAAATATTGTGCAGTACCAGGAATTTGGTACATGTAATAGTTAAACTTAAATGTATATACTGTATTATCATAAGAAATCATGGTGTTTATTATATACAGAAACTGATTAGTAAGTTCTGTTGAGAGGATATAATTATTTTTGAAGTTTCAGTTGCAAATGATATATATATTTGGTGGTTATTTGTTAATGGAATGCATACAGTTAACCCCTTAAGAGTTTTTATATATTTACAGTTATGCTTTATGTTCAACTTGGACATGTCTAGATATATGTTTTGATGGTACTGTATGCTGGACTATGATCCGCTACATCAGTAATGTTTCTACAGCAGAGAGAGAAGTCTATGATGGTCACTTTAAGAGACGTTCTAACTCGGTATAAATGGGAAGTTTCGGTGAAGTGAAAGTGACAGGTTGTTTGGTTGTGTTTTGTTCAGCAAAATAAGTTTAGCTTTATTTTATAAGATTTTGTTGCAGTGAAGAAACACAAAACTTGAATTACAGGTGTATAATAATAACTATTGCCATAATAGTGGCTCTAATTTTTGGATAATATAATTGTGACCCCAAGTTGTTAGTGTGAGATGCGAGTAAGTGCTGCATAGAGATGTGGATGGGTCACAAGCTGAACTGGGTCATCTGTACCTCTACACTAACCTTGCCTGCTTTATGCATACAACCAGGGTAGTTTTCCTTGGGTTAATCTATTTAAAAATATTTTAACCAAAATTAACAATTTATTATTCGTTCTAATCAAATGTTACTCATTAATGTGTGAGTAATGTACACTACACACCGAATAAAAATTATGACGTATCAGCACTGTGTAGTACAGTATATACAAACTGATTAATCACTCTGTATTCAACAAAGTGGAATATTTATCCTTACAAGCTCATTAAATTTGCATCAGCATAATAATATAATGCAAAATACACATGAATTTTTCTTTTCATTAATAAACTTTTGTTTATCTCATTTGAGTAATTACTGACTTTTGTTATTGCTGTGGTTAGTTAAGAAACCACAACAGGGACTTATTTTTTCACCAGTCTGGTTGATGAAAAGGTTATTTACCTTCGCTTGTTTTAGTTAACTTGTGTGGTGTATCTCACCTGATGGTGGAGAAGTACACTGTCCACCCAACTCTTTATTAAACAATGTCTGTTAAGGCTTTTTGATTTTCTAAGTAAAAATATGCTAAGAGTAAAATTATAAAAGTCCAGTTTTAAACGGTATTAGTAGCTTTATACACAAAGTTTTTAAAAATTAGTTATTGAAAGTAACTAGGATCTTTTTATACTATTGAACCAGTTACTTAATAATGCCTTCTTTTCAGTCATCTCTTTTGAACAAGAATCATGTTTTGGTCTCAGTAAAAGGTTGCATGTGACATAATTTATATAGTTTACTGAATGTTGATGTTGGTAAAGATTACTGTACTAACAGTCTTAGACGTACATGGCATATCAAATTCATTCATAATTCCTGGACAAACCACTTTACTAAACAGAAAATTGGTATGTACAGTAAACTCGATTTAACGGAATTCAATATAACGAACTCTCCGTTTGCGGAAGGAATTTTTTCCGTTATTTTTCACTCGATTTAGTGAGCTAGTTCGCTAAATTGAAGTTGATTCCATTACTGCGCTCACACCTACGAGACACCTCAGACACATGATATGTACATAGAAACATTATTCATGGCTCGCCTTAAACTAGGGGGTTCGGTGTTTGTTTTCTCTTTTTTCTTTAATTTCCAAACGTTTTTCCAATTGATAACTGCATTCTTTTGACTTTCTCCCCCCCCCCACACCACTTTCTTTCTGTGACTTCTGAGAGATATTTGGTGTGATGTGTAAGCACTGTTGATCGAGTGGTAGCAGTGAACAACACACACGGTGGCGGCAGGACGCAGACTGAGCGGATGTAAACAAACCCCACATCCCAAGTGGCGCATTTGGTGTGGAATTTAACGGAATTATGCTCAATTTAGCGGAAATTTCAATTTAACAGAAAGGGGTGGCTCAAATTAGTTCATTAAATTGAGAAAATACTTTAGTTGATGAATATCTAAGGCAAATATATTCCAAATTACTGTATATTCATCATTTACCATCTTGGTTACTTCCAGCTGAAGTTTAAATACCATTTGAGGTTTGCTTTACTTCTTGCAAAAACTCGAGGCTCTTGTTTGTAAAGTTAACATCTATACACTCATACTGTATATTCAACAACTTTCATCTCTTTAGTTGTGAATCCTATCATTCTTGGGCACCATCAGTCAATATCTTCAGCTTTGTAGCCACACTTGAGGCTGCTGTGGAAGGAAGTACAATGCAGTAATCTGATATTATTGCATGAAAAAAATTCTAGTCACAAATAATACATCAGCTTGTAATGTGCTGGTCGTATTTAATAAATTGTCATTTCTCGGGTCACTGCAGAAACTCGCATCATCGTCATTCTCATTACATCTTGTGCAGCTCTTTATCTGAACACGTGTTGACACTAGATTATTTCTAAGCCAGGAAGTTAAACGAGAATGTGTGAATTGAGTTTGTTTCAGTTTTGTTAATGAAAGTAATACTGTATATTGTATTAGTAAAACTATGTAAAGTTTATAAAAAAACCATGTATTAATTATTAATGCTAATAATTTATTAGAGTTCCTCTTGTTGGAGGACAGTTTGGGTGAACATTATTTTGGGCCTGATATTATAGGTTATGAAGATAGTCAGGTTGTACATTAGTGGAGTCACGTGTTTTTTTTTTTTATATTGGTAAGGAGTCATTAGTTTCATTGTAAAAAGTGTGCTGTAAATGTTTATCTTGTAATAAGTTTATATGTAAATACTATACATTTTGTGATGAGAATTCTTCAGCATTTATGTAATCATTTCAATTTTCATATAATCTCAAATATTTCATGTGTGAAATGTACAGTCTGTTGTATTGTAAATAATGTAAACTGCCAGACATGATGTAGATGAAATAGAGCATTTGCCATCCTCTATATTTTTCTCTCTTAACTCAACCTTCAAGAATGGTCAACTCAATGAAGGCCTCAAACCACTGCTTGTGTGGGGCATGAAAATGAACTGAAGACTGGTGAGGTGAGTACTGTACTGTACAGGAGTTTTTCACTCTAGCTGACAAATTAACCAAAGACATTAGGTTTAGTTATAACTGTAAAGCAAATCACAGGAAACTTTTTTAAAAGCTTCTGTCATTTAAATATAACTGGCCTGAAAAAATGTGGTGGTCAAAATTAGGAGTGTGGTACATGTTATTACTCAACCCGGAACAGTATTGACTCTTAAGGATATATTAAACTTAGGGGAATATGCTGGAATATGAATACAGTTTATTTATCATGATGTATTATTATCATGGATTTGTATTAAAACTTTCATACTCAAACATCCCATCACTTAAACAAATAATATAGAATCCCACATTCAGTAAAGGACTCGGGAGATTAATGCTGTGTATCACACCTACACTACAGTATTTAATTATGCTGTATAAAATAACAATGACAACTTTGGTAAAATTATAAAACTAACATCTTTCAAAGACCCTGTATAACTCTGTGAGATTTGCAATTTGAAGGAAAGTTGTGTCCTGTGCAAAATGTTGTGGAGGCTGCAGTGTCTTCCTCATAGCTGGGTACACAAGGTGCTCCGTTGACCACCGCCACCCATTCTCACCGTCCTGTTCAAGAGTACTGTATTACTCTCCTGATTTCAACAAAAGAATTAAAACATAATTTATATATAGTCTATCCTGGTCAATAGTAGGATGGATCTTGATAATCACTATTAAAAATACACATGCAAGAACAGAACCCAACTACATACCTTTTCCTCGGTTGCCTGATTTCGGTGTATAGCAAAAAACTTTGCAGTTTCCCGGCAAAAGGCCTGAAAACATTCAAGCTCATTATTCCACTCCACCTCTGTTGCCATGCGCAAAATGTACATTGGCAAACCTTCCATCGCTGGTACATAATCATCTGAAAGGTAAAAAATATTATGATTATACTTAATTGTTTTAGTTCCATCCTCATGAATATTGTTCATGTTATTCAAAGGGTTTAGACATCATACTCAAGAGGTTAAGTCATTATGTTCATGAGGCTGTCACTCATTGTCCTCAAGGGGTTGGCACTGTACCTAATAAATAAGGCAAAGTGCAGATGTTGCCTTTATCATCTATTTGAATACTGAAGTAGTCATCTAGCATTTCTTTGTGAGACTGTATTAAATCAGACATGTAAGTTGCCAAGTCCTCCTTCGGCCCATCTCCCTCTGTCCAGCCGCTCTCTTCCTGGTCAACAGCAAGCATGGCCAAGTCGTATAGACTCGTTGGACTCTGTGGTTCATCAAAATCTTAATTATTCACATTAAAGGGACAAATGAAAATTACTAGTATACATTTTGAAACTTCATCAGTTCAGATGGATAAACTGAAAATTAGAAAAAATAAATAAAAGTTTTGAGAGATCATTAGTGTCAGAGATGATTGTTACAGTCTCCATCAACATTCATTCATATAACTTAGCTGTTTACAGAATTCACCTCAAATGGGAATGACTTGATATCAGAAGTTCATTTCAACAGGCAATAACTAAATCTCCATCATATGGGGCGTTGACGAAGGCAAGAGCGAACTCGCCACCCGAGCGAAAATGCTATTTCTGTACCATTCAGTTCAGAAAGTTTTGTTCTATTATGACACAAGATGGTATAATGAGTTCATGTTTGGTTTACTGGCAAAATCCCATTGAATCACATGGTGTAAAATTCCCGGCATCTCTGTGCTGCCTTTGGTAATTTCTGTGTCTGGCGAGAGTAAAGCAAGTCGAACTCGCTGGTGACCAATCACAGCCTGCTTTACTCCCTGAGCTAATCAACATGTTGGGAAGGAGCGTATCGACCAATGAGTGGCCCGCTACATTCTATTGTCGGCGTCCCGGAGGAGGAGGAAGATCAGACTTCTAGCCACCTACCCTACCCACTCTGCTACCAAGTTCTTTAATGGAACATAATCATAATCTAGTGAGTGTTACCATTATTTTTTGTTTTGTTTTTTATATTATTACAATATAAATTAATTGTTTTGTGTACAGATTATTTTCATTAATGTTAATTTCACACCATTTCATTATTTGATGTTAATGTGCACCAAAATCATATGCCACACTTTATTAATTACAAAGATCATATTCTGCATTAAATTGCCTTTAAAATGAGACCTCATTGAACAGAATTAATGCATTTTTGGAGGTTCTATGACATTTGGAATATGTGCAAACATTAAACCTCATTTTCTCAATACTGTACAGTACTTTGGTCTTGGTGCATTAACCAATGCCTCTTATAACAACCCCTTCAAGAGTCACTGAAAGCTGTTGATGTGACAATAATTACTGTACCACTTACCGATAACTTCAGGATGCCGAAGTTACCAAAGTCATTCAGGAGAATCTGGTAGAACAATTCCTCACTGTAACATAGATCAAAGGTCAAACAAGAGAAAAATCCAAAGTAAACACTGTATAGGTTTCCCTTACCAATTGGAAGACTGACTGACATGGAGGAATATGGGATAAGTTCCTAGACCATGTAAACTATTTTGAATTCAGGTGTTTAAATTTTGTTCTATAATCTGCAATGCTGAGTCAGTGGCTCATGTAAGTACTTATTGCTGTAGGTAAAGCTGCGGCATCAATACTTGTTCTTACATGATCTTCTAACAAAGTGTAGAATCATTACATCCACATTCCCTGATCTATGAGGCAGAATTTTACCCATTTTGTCATAGACTGACATAAATTTTCTTTCCTTTTTTCCTTTTGGTTCATACCTGCCTGTAATTACCCTTATAGGACCCACAGTGGGAAAAATTATCAGAGACAAGATAGTCCGAGTAGTGTTGAGAGTTAGCAGTAAACAACCAAAATAGTGTACCCGCGCAGTGAGTGCTTTTATAGGTGCTGCTATTTTTAATAATATAGTAATAATACTAATAAAAATATACTGTTGTCACTGATACTGATTCATCAACTCTTGAGAAATGACATCCTGGTATCCCTGTGAGCCTCACAACACACTAGAGCACTTTACTGCCGAAACTCTCCGTCACCACTGTGAAACTTTAATATTTTAACTGTGAGAGAGAAAGTCAGTACATTTTATGATACTGCAAGTACGTACTGGAAACCATAATTAAGATCCGAGAAAACTGCAACTGGGGAGGAAAACCTGTATAAATAATGTACTCTTAAGAAGACACACCTATTAGCAAATATTTTATGAAATTAACCCGAGGAACTAGTATGTTAATAATATATATATATATATACAATAATCATGTTAATATTTCTCAGGTAATCTAATCTTAAAAACTAAAAGACAATGTTTAGAGCAGCAGTTACCTGAGGGAAGTGGTGTTTGTCAGGTACAGCTTATTTAAATGCTGGATGAGAGCATATTCAGCATTAACACAACCCACAAATGTCATATTCTTAATAGATTCACGAAGTCCAGCATGACAGTTGGCCTCTGTCTGGGCTCGTAGCGTTACAATACTCGTTAGTTTTATCTCACGTCTGAAAAGGTATATTTCTTATCACATCTTTCAAAATGAACTTTACTTTTGCTAAATAAGTTTTTTATTATTTTTCACAATTCACCAGCAAATATATACCGTGTAGATAAAAGATAATTTCTGGCCACCACACTGAAGTAAAATTAGACACATAGCAGTAGAGTACTATCAGATTTCTTACACTAATCCTTTAATTAAAAACTCAACATTAATTAACCTGTTTTGTTCTTCAGTACCAGAGTTGCCTTTTTCATCTTCCTCAAAGTCTTCATCATCACCTGTACTCTTATTCACTGATGGTCTGAAAATATAATGAGAATCAAAATTTTCTACCGTGAAAATTATTTTGCATAACAAACCTACTGTATGTAGGAAACGATATACTGTAGTACATATAGACAAACTGTACACACTCAGTACATCAAGAACAGTAGTAGTGAGTTGTGGTATTAACTATCTATCTATCTGGGAGAAGTGTGGCCACATTCACTCAAATCTGTCAAAAGCTTGGATGTTTATTTTGACCCAACTATGAGTTAAAGAAAACATTTCAAGTTGCTGATGAAAAATTGCAATGATCACATTCAAAAATCTTTGTACCATACACAGGCTTTTGGAAGACCTGCATATGTACTGGTTGTATCTACGGTCAATTGCCACAATTCTCTGTTAGTTAGGTTGCCAGGTTGTCTCCCGAAGAAGGTCCAGTCAGTCCTTAATCGAGTATCTAGACTTATCAATTTACTGCCAAGACTCAAAACTCCACTTGTATGTGTCATTAGTCTGGCTCTATTAATGATAAAATTAAGTTTAAACTGAGCACGATGATCTATAAAGAGGACAGGCAATGTGAGCCAATATATTTGGTCAATCCTCTCTCTCTCTCTTCTCCTCTCTCCACACACACACTTTACCTATTATTCATTTCTCATGTTTAAAATATATCCACATTAACTAAACAAACCTTGGTTAGTTCTCAAACCAAACCTCTCACCCCAATATCTTATTTCTGTATTACTTATTCTCGGCAACAAGTACAGTACCTGGCTACCTGCCGTATGAGAAATCGAGGCACTAATGAGATATGAAAATAGTGACACATTAGCTGATGAGTATGCAGAGATCAAATGCTAACTTCATCTTTTCTTAAGAAGTCACAAGCATCACCACTTACTTTGTGAGAAACTTGTCTAATTTCTGGTCACGAGAGTCTGTACGAATCATTTGGTGCGCATAAACCTTCTCTTTCTTCTCCGCTCCTCCACCATCATCTTTATCACTGGAGCTCTTCTCTGACACTGCAGGAACTGTATTTGCACCAGGGAGTAAAGCCTGAAATTATATATATCCAAAGTTAAATCAGCAAATAAATAAATCATACATGAAAGTGCATAAAGTATACAGAAAAAACAAACACCTACTGTACTGTCTCCTGGTTACAACTTACCTGAGTGTAAAATGTCCTGGAAGTGTTACATCCAAGCAGTTTTAACTCTACAGCTTGCTGGACCTTTTCAACAATGGCATCTTCATGTAGGAAGTGTACTTCATGTTTTGTGGGATGTACATTCACGTCAACATTCTTTGGGTCAATCTCCAGGCTCAGGTACAAGAATGGATGACTGTTCTTTGGCAGGTATGAGGCATACACTGTTTCAATAGCTTTCCTCAGTGCTGAAATAACAAAGTGAAATTTATTGTAAAATGTGAGAAATTGTAAGAAGTGAGAGGACAAATGAGGTACTGTACTGTGTATAATGTGCATTAGGATAGGTAATAACTACAGCTAATATTTAAAACGCATCATTAAAGTTCTTATAAAATTATTTTAACTTTCCTACTATCAAAGTTAAGAATTTTAGAAACAATGTACAGTACAGATATTGAGTTCAGATAGGCAACATTTTTCTTTTTCTTGCTAAACATAAATCTGGTTCACTCAAACTGTGAACAACAGTCATTTTCCTCACCTGTGGACTCCACCAACCTATGATTAATGAAGAGCAAAAAGATGCACTTCTTTACAGAGTAGTTAGCATTACTAATACAACCATTCACTGAGAACTTGAGCTTTGGGTCTTCACTTGACAGTGCTAACAATTCCCGAGCAACAGATGGGCCATAGATGGTGCGGACGTTATCCACAACCGAGGAGTTTGGTGGAGTGCGGATGTCTGTACCATTGTCCCCCTGCTTCTTGAGTGTGAACCCCACACGGGAATTGTGTACAGCATACCTGCTCACCACCTGAGGACATGACAATCATATACTGTACTGGTTATTCAATAAGCACCCAAGAACAGTAGTACTCAGTAAAAATCCAAAACTAATAACAATCACCATAATAAAGAGATGCAATCTTTACCTACTCCTCTCTTGTGTAAGGTGGATCATGGGGTAATACTGTACAGCCTCGAGTAAAGGAGGTGTTATGGTACAGTGTGGTGTAAATCAAGTAACAAAACAATAATGAATTTAACCATCACATTTTCAATATCACCACACAAGAGTAAGTCATGAAGCATCTCGGTCACACAGTGTTCTTGCAGCTGGTACAGTACACTTGTTTACACTATTCTTCCCACACTGTCCTTCCAACTTGTTTACACTATTCTGATGATTGTTTGTTGTCACTCCCCTCAAGATGTACAGATCATATAAGTATTACTATATCATTTAATATGTCAACAACTCCAATATACCACACCCCTTTTACAGTCATGAGGAAGACATAAGTGGACGGCTCCTCCTACCTCAGCTACTTTGGCATGTTCTTCTGCGGCGCTCTTAAGGGCCTTCCTACGTGTGGCCACATTATAAAACAGATCCTCCACAGTTATCTGCGTTCCCTGGTTGCCAGCACAGGGCTTTGGTGGTCCCACTGGCTTACTATCAACGTACGAAGTTCTGTAATTCATACCATCAGATAAATCAAGCTTTAATATACAGTATCAACATTAACAATATATCTGGACAATCCCAATAATTAAAATAACCTAAGCAGTATTCCCCAAAGTTTCTAGTTATTACAAGCTGGGAGCACAGGTCCACCAGCACTGCACTGTCAGAGTGAAGTACTGGTACAAAAAAAGAAATGCTCTCTGATTTCTTGTTTCATAATACTTTATGCAAAGAGAAACTACAATACAGGTAAATACTTAAAATACCTGTATTTACAAAGCATTGCAGTACAGTGATGAGAGATACAAAAAAAAAAACAGTGGGTGTGTGACCAATGTAAGGACTTCTTAAGGCCAGGGACTCTGTGGTAGACACCCAAGTGTGATATAAATACAGTATATTACAGAATTGGATCACATGAGCCACCCTAGTTTATTACACCTGATAAACACCCAAATGCTTATTCACAATAGCCATATCTTACAGCCATTAATCAGTCAATATATTCCTTCTCATGTTAGATTTGATTAGATTACATCACATAAGACTAGTTAGGTTAAGTTACATAAGGTTGATTAGGTAAGGTTAGATTCCATTGGGTCTGAGTATATAAGGCTGAATAAAGTCTTATAATTACTACAACTTGGGACCTTCTAAGACTGAACCGGGGCTGAGAGTCCTTACTTCCAGGCACACACGGAGTCGCAGGTACGTGTGGTGATGGTCAGGTGCGCCACGTGACTGATGGAGGCCAACGCTTCTCCTCGGAATCCGTAAGTGTTGATGGATGCCAGGTCCCCAAACTCTCGCAGCTTGCTGGTTGTAAAACGTTCACAAACAATATCAAGATCGCCTTTTCTGATGCCTGTGTGCAAAGAGTTGAGTCATTAGTTCATGAAGAAGGAGTGAGTTACTTGGTAAGAGTCATTCCTGAAGAAGAGAGAGAGTGTATGGAAAGAGTTACTGGTAAGAGTCATTCTTGAAGAGAGAGAGAGAGAGAGAAAGAGGCTAATTAGGCAGGTAAACAGATAAAACTAAATACCTGTACACTATTACCCTCATATCCATCCTAACAGACACTTCCAAATTACAGTAAAGTATTAACAAACACCCCTGACTCATCCACAAACAAAACATTACAGTAACTATACAAAAATCTTTTAAGTTACCTGTCCCATTATCTTGTATCTGGAGAACTTTAAGGCCACCCTGCTTCACTGTTATCTGTATCTGAGTCGCTTTAGCATCAAGACTGAAAAAGAAATAATTCAGTTAATGACGAGAGCTGTAGACCCCACACACACACATCACATACAGTACTAATATACACCGTCCTTCCCTCAATCTGTTGTAAGTGATATCCGAGTCACTTTCAATCTCCTAACACAGACCTCACCATATAACATCAACAAACTTTCAAAATTATCTTCACTAAGTCGGCAACAAAAACAAAACAACATTCCTGAGTTAACTTAATTTGGTATAATAAAATTTTAGTTCAGGGATACAAGAAAATCTTATCAGTAATAATATAAAAGACAATTACTTGGTATGTAAAACTTGCAAATATTTAAGAGCAAATTCAATGGACTTTAAACCCTATCAAGGAAAGGTACAGTACAGTATTAGAGAGGGGTAACTTGCATATAATCTGGGACTACATTACAAGGACCAGTTACAACATTTCTTAAGTCATTTGGTTAAAGATGACCAACAGTACAGACAAATGAAACCTCTTCTGTATTGTATATGAAATCAGTCATGCAGGACAGGAATATACTGTATAGCAATGTGTTATCAGTCATAATCTCCCTGATAAGAAAGACATCAGTAATACCGGCTATCGTCATCATTTCCATGCTGTCAGTGTACTGTGAATAACACTCTGTACAATGTGGAGGTGAAACATTTATCATACGTACTTGTGTGCTTACTGTGAAAAACTGGAGTCTCTCTCTACCACTTTATAACTGTGGTTCTAGCAGCCTAAGTGACCCTGTAGTTATTGTGGTTATGGCAGCCTGATAGTGACCCTATAATTGTGGTTCTGGCAGCCTGAAAGTGTCCCTAAACTGTGATTCTGGCAGCCTGAGTGTCCCTAAACTGTGGTTCTGGCAGCCTGAAAGTGTCCCTAAACTGTGGTTCTGGCAGCCTGAAAGTGTCCCTAAACTGTGGTTCTGGCAGCCTGAAAGTGTCCCTAAACTGTGGTTCTGGCAGCCTGAAAGTGATAAAAGTGTTTGACCAATGAGTGAACTAAGCAGTCACATATGAAATTCAAACCTATTGTGAAAATAATAAAATATCCAGTACCATAACTAATATAGGAAAATAAGATAAAATTTGAAGATAAAATAAATGAAAATCAGAACAATGCACTGACTACATGTAAACAATATTGTCTGCTGGTTTTCACTTGATTCCAGACAGTTTATATCATCCAAAGAGCATAAAGGCAAACAAAATATTATATAGTAATTAGTGATAGCGAATGGAAGGACAGATAATGAGAACACCTTTTTTTCCCACACAAATATGGAAGTAATGCTGCTGGTTGGCAAGTGCGAACACCAGACATATACTGTGCAAATAAAAAGTTCGTAATGTAGTCATGATAAAAGGAAACATTAGCTCTCCTGACCCAAATAGCCAACTTGGGTGAGGAGAGTGTAAGGTGGTCTATATGAATGTGGTTAAGTTTGAGGTCAATAGAGTATTAGAGAGATTACCAGGTACAGCGAGGTGATTTTTCCACCAAGTGCACTACCTCCCCGTAATGGTGGTCTTAAACGACACCTTTACGTGAATATGTGGTGTTTACCCTTGATCCTAGTCTTTATAAATAGTCATTATTGTCTATTGCTTTATATGTTAGGGTAATCCTGGAGAAGATGACTAACACCAGAAGGCACTGTTCAATTTTGTTCT
Organism: Homarus americanus; assembly: GCF_018991925.1. NCBI lineage: Eukaryota > Metazoa > Arthropoda > Malacostraca > Decapoda > Nephropidae > Homarus > Homarus americanus. The sequence continues at coordinate 1,664,598 of NW_024747997.1, read as the reverse complement.
TATCATTATAGTAAATACTGGGTACAGTATTTTAAAAGAGGGAACATTTACTAGAACCAAATTGAACCTGACCTAACCAACCATAGAAACCTACTTAACTTTCAAGCCGGGGGTCGGACCCTTGCCATATTAAACTTTGTTGAAGAGTCATGGTGTAATTTTAAATTTTTTGTGGCTGAGAGTATGCTCGGACCGAGTGGGTTGGTTGTAAACAAATAGACGGCAAGCAGCAACTCAACAGATTTTTCAAAGGAGTATTTACGGTAAATAATTAATTTCTTTACTTAAAAGCACGTTGAGCCATTATTTCAGTCAGATGATCAGTTTGTCACAGTGTTTTACCCCAGGTGACTTATGATCATAGAGGAAAGCTAAAATGCAAAAAAATACTTAAACTAATTAAAATAAAATGTTGTTGCTTCTTTTAAAATAGTTACTAGTATATTGATAACATCATCTGTGGGAAAATTAACGAAATCAAACAACTCCTTCTGGTGTTAGCCATCTCTTCCATTATTACCAATACTTGTACGTATTCCTAAAGTTGCTGGTTAACCTGGACCGCTGATCCAGCGTATTATGAAAAGTGAAAGTGGGTCCCTGTATACAGGCGCTAGGTACACAAGGAGGCAGCATGGCCGGTACTGCACTCCTGTTCATTCTGACTATGAACCTATGTTGCGTGCCATCTCCCAACAGCCGCCATTTTAACATGAGAGCTATAAGACACAATCTGGCTTCAGCAAAGCTTCTGACTTTTCGTGTTATCCTCGGAGAGTAATTATTCTGCAACAGCCAACAATTAGGGTAGAAAAACAAAAATAATTCAGTTTTTGATGCTGAATATAATGTTGATAATGAAAGCTTGGGGAAATGCATACAGAAATTATTAAGCTGTGACCCTTCCTACCTTGACCCCACTAAAGGTGGACAGGGCTTCGAACCAGAGAGAAAATGTTGAATTGACAACAAAACTAAATGAACCTAAACTACCCTAATCTGGTCATTGTACTCACCTACCGGATGTTTGCGGAACATTAGCCAAATACAATATGGATGTGAAGAACAATTACAAGTAAACAATTATCGTGTAGGTATTTCGGATTTTTTTCTACCAATAACACCAAGATTCTTTTTAAGGTTAGGAATGAAGCACCCCCCCCCCCCTGGGATAGTTACGTAACAATAGTAGGTTAGGTTAGGTTAGGTTAGGTTACTCATTTCCACAATAAATGTCACAATCAATAAAAAAAAATATCATACTAATTGGGGAAATTGGGATGGAAACGAACTTTTGTCCCGATTTTTACTGCACATGTGATGAGTTCTAAATAGGGAATCAATTAAACAGTGTCCAAGAAGTATCTCACCAGTTCTCTATCATCTCCTTCAAGGCGTTGGCAGGCCTCTGGACCACCTCACCGGCAGCGATGCGATTAACAACAGTTTCATCGAGCTTTTTTATTGTACCAGGTTCCATGACTCACACTCTACTATGGCACTGCCGGGTGATGTAGTCCATGAAGTGCCAATGAAGTGACACTGAGTAATACTGCCGCTGACCCTTGGAGGTTAATGTTTGTTTACATGTAGAAAATACCGCGAGATTAAGAGGTGACGAGCCTAATAAATGTTGTAAAAAAATACTCCGTGCTGAAAAGAAAACGTAAAACAATTATTTTTAAATAGTTTTCTATACTTAAGAAATATAGAATAGAAAAAAATATATTTAAATTATATTTCTTTTGTCATTTACTCTTATCGGAAAGCTTTTATTCCGAATTTTCTAGGATTCTTGAAAGATTATGATTATTTCTGTGCTTTAAAAATGTTTGTTATAGAATAAATAGAGCGAAATTATGTTTCCTCTATTCGTTCAATAAATGATGAATCAATTTGTGATAGAAAATTAATTGTTATGGAATTTGGTTTTAAGGCTGTAGTGCTCCGCCGTGGTTGGTATCACTGAAATCCTGAATGTTTAAACAATAACCAAATATATACATACGTTTAATTTAAAGCACTAATGATTTAGTTTCATAATTTTTGTCTGAAATTACAATTTAAATAAGATAAAAACTGAGACGAGGTTGAAATATTAATTATACTACCTGTATGGTGGTTGGCAAACATGGTGACCCATATTTTTTTTCCCAAGACGATCACATACTTCCATATTTGATGCTCTAAATCTTTCAGGAGCAGTATATGAAACTTAATGAAAGTAAGGTTCAACAAAATTATGATTAGTTTCAGTCATGTTTTAATTAAATTGATTTATAAAGGTTGTGGTTATGCCTGTTTACATTGGGGAAAAAATGTGTTGGTGTGGAGCAGGAGGTGCGCAGTGGTGCGGCGCACCTCCTGCTCCACAACTTCAGTTTCAAAGATGATGTCGTGGTGACTGTGCGTACCTTGACTGCAGTGCCGCGTTTTGTGAAATATGCGTCCGTCCATCCGATGCCTTTAATCACGTGTGTTTGAGGAGTATAATGTGTAGTGGAGGTGCTTGTAGATAGTAGCCGACATGCTGCGGTTTTTCAGCAAAAGAGTCGGGCGTAATGCCCAGAAGTACAAGACTGTGGACGATGGGCGGTCTTCAGGCGCACCTAAACCCAAGCATATTCTTCCCTGCAAGGTCATGCTCCTCGACGACAGTGACCTCTCCTTCGATATACCGGTAAGTGTACTAGTGGAACTTTTCCAGCCTTCAGATGTTGTTGTTTAGCGAGGAGTTGTGCGTTGAATGTGGAAAAGTAGAGAAGGTTAGTGTGTCGGGGTCAAGCTTACCTGTACTGGCCAGCGCTACCCCGCTCCTCCTCCTCCACCCCGCTCCTCTGACTCCTTGGGTCACCTGTGCACCTGCCAACACCTCCTTTTCACTCTAGGATAATTTCACATGCTATAAATGATAGTTTTTACGACATTCGAGCAGTAAATCCCCTCGTGTGACAGCGTACAAGCGGTGGGTCGTTATGTCGCGACTTTGGGCAACTTGCGGCAAACACCACAACTTCCTTAACAGGTGTGGCGTGTGACCTGCCTCCAGCACCACCTCCTCCGCTCCTACAGGTGTGTGTGTCTGGCTGTCGTGTCCCGCTAATACGGGTTTTGTCTCATTTCTTATCAGACTTGTAGTTTATCGCGAGATGAATGTCGCGGCCATAATTTCACGTCTGATAAGAAAAGGTTAAGACTTTTTTTTCTCAGACATTTACCGAGCATTAAAAGAGTTGAAAAATAACTGGATATAAATAACTTTAAGGCCACGTATATTTTATTCTGGGAAACCTTTATAAATTTGTCATACCTTCCTGCCCACGACGTTACCTGTGAGTGCCTGTAGCCAAACACTCTTCTCTCTCTGTCCCTATTTTCTATCTTTTTTTTTTCATCGTTTCCAGTGTTTATATTCCCCTGATGTTAAAGTCAGTTACTCGGACACACACACACTTGCTAAAGCTTTTGTATCTACGCACAAACATAGGAGAGGGTACGGCTCAAGCCTAACCTCCCTCTCTCGGTGTATGTGATACAGAGTAAGACTAACCATTAAGGCAATACACTCTCAAAAGTGTGTGTGACAGTTTAAGGGGGGGGGGGGTTAAGACTTCAGTCAAGCAACACATTTTCTCTCAGTTTCATTGTGTGTGATAGAGATCAAAGGGTAAGACTGAAGTCAAGCCGGCGGTGCTTTAAAACCTGTCAGGCCAACCAATGACTGACGGTAATCGGTCGTCGTCTACATTATGCTCCCTAGCCATGCGTAATGTGTCATATAATGACCTGTAATTATCAGTCATTACCCCCGTTAATAAAATGTAATGGGCTAAAGGAAGAATAAGAGAATATTCTGCGTAGCATTAAGTGTTGAGCCAGGGTGTGACATGACGAACAGGTGATGCGCATTTAGTGAATTCCAATTACATATCTTTTCAATTTATTAGTGTGTCTAGCCATTCTTCTATTGTTGTTACATATTAGCATTGTTAAATTTCCCAACTAACTTTTCATAAAGCTGGTGCGTACACAAGTCCAGCTGGTCAAGGAAGACAAACTCACAAAGATGCTAAATAAGTCCATGCTATCGAAGACACGGCCAAGGTAAAACAACTGTGGGGTGACTATGCTAACAAGATCACCCCCCCCCCCACTCGCTCATTTGGAGACGTCATTTGTTATCGAACTTGAAGCATTATTACTCAGGCAGTATGTCCCAAGACCAACTCGAGACTATGGAGAAAATGGAAGTTGATTGTAAAGTGTTCACCATGTCTTTCTGACCTAACCTTGCTTGGATAACTTAATTCATATAACAAAACAAAACATACTGTGATCGAAATAACCTTACTAATCAGTTAACTTCACCTCAACCAGTCGTGACATCTGACCTTAGGTATTTTAGCACAAGTATATAACTTAATCTAATACCGGTATAATCCAACCCAAATAATATAACACGATTTAATCTAACCGTAACCCACATACTCTGACCTAACCCAGATGGTGCAAGATTCGTTTGTTATAATATTAGTGAAACCTGTTACAAACTTTAAGATGGCGGTACAACTGTCGGCCACCAGTTTGGTTCCTTGGTTTACTGGTAAATTTGCTTAATGTTTTTTTGTTTACGTATGCTTGGGGAGTTATAGGTCTGGTGTTCACACCTATGTTGAAGGATTTATAGGTGTTTGGTACAGAGGATGAAACTATATTTTTTATCGCTGCAAAGTTACTTTCCTGGGTTTTGTAAATATGGTAATAGATTTCAGTGACACGAGTGAGTACACCAATTCTAAAGTTAATAGGCCGAGCAGAAGATACCATAGACCTACTGAGTCAGGTTGAAAGGCAGTGACAGTCATCTTGTCAGATACATCAATAGCTCAGGTGACGTTGGTTTTGGCGTTCGCATTCTCTTTGAGGCATCTCGTTATCTTGAAACTTTACCTAGCATTAGTGAGGCCACACATGGATTATGCGGTTCAGTTCTGGTGTCCTTATTATAGAATGGACATAGATTCGTTGGAGAGAGTTGACAAAATGATGAAACCTTCCATATGAAGAAAGACTGAAAAGCCACATTCATTAGAGAGGCGTAGAGTTAGGGAGATATGATAGAGGTGTACAAGAAAAAAATGGAAGATGTTCTGAAGCTCAGTAATAACGAAATAACTAGAACAAATGGCTTTAAATTAGATAAATTCCGATTCAGAAAGGATTGGTTTGGTAATAGGTTGTGGATATGTGAATAGGCTACCGAGTGCTATAGTAGGATCGGGGACGCTAAGCTTCAAGACGAAGTTGGATAGGCACATGGAAGTGCTGGGATGGGTGTGAAAGGATCTGCCCTGTATGGGCTGGCCTGCAGTATCCCACTTTCTTATGATTTTGGCATCTCTCACCACATTAGCTCAGGTGACGTTGGTTTTGGGATCTCTTTGAGGCATCTCGTAGCACTACCAGAACACTGTCCCACATTTTGGTCCATTAACCAGAAAATTGGGTTAAATCGTCTGGATAGATTGAGGGCAGGTTAGGTTAAACGGCAGCAACAGCTGTGTCAGATTTCTCTGGGTGACGTGAAGTGGTGATTGTGGTGGTGGTGTCATGGCGGCCCGTCATGGTGTTGGTACATTACATTCTACAAATCATGCATTAATTGTAATGCTTCTCCTCGATAGTAACACAGTTTTAGTCTAGAAATTGCGCATCATTCCAATGATTGTAGAATAAGCAGTAGTTCATGCTAACTACTTACTTGGTATACCTACTGTAGACAACTTTACAATATGTGTTTTAAGATAAATGTAACTTGACAAAGGGATTAGAAAACTCATAGTGTTCAACAGGAAGTGCAGCCATCAGATGAGAGATTCTTCACTCGAGAGCCATTGTACGTTGAGTGATGTTCACTGCATGGGAGTGTCATTACTGGTGGATGAAGATTCACAACGCGGTTATGATATTGTAAAAGTTTCTGAAGCGTGGGTGACCACAGACGCTGGCGGGTAATCGACGTGGTTCTCCACATACCTGTAGATCCGGTGCCGATGGCCTGACAATCTCCTCCAATAGACTGGAAAGTGTAGTGACTGTGTGGTCCCTGTTTGAGTGTATGTTGTAGTGATGGTGTTGACTGATGTGACCGGAAGTTGTAGTGACTGGCTCCTGTGAGTGTTGTTGTTGTGGTGGTGATGTTGACTGGAGGGAGTGACTTGGTTTCTGTCAGTGTTATGCTGTCATGGTGGTGCCGTCGCTGACTTGTGCCGCCAGAGCTCACATTGTCTCCTTAAATGTGAGGCACATTTATCTTGCTAGTGCAAATATGTAATTATTTTATATTATTATTGTTATCAATATTATTACTATTATATACTCTCGCTGCCTTTAGTAATTACTTGTTATAATATTTAATGGTGACAACTTGCCTATAAATCTTAATACGAATTTGTTACTTTTTCTTGCGAAACTCCCGGTCAGAATCATGTGTATGAATGTACAGTATTTCCTTAAAAAAATAACATTATATTTGGTATATTATAGTTCACAAGTGTTTATTGAATTATGTACAAGTACTTTTATTATTCCCAACACAACATCCATGTTAGGAGGGTGCTGTTGCTGGTGTCCATAATGTGTTTGTATGAATATAAATTAATACTTTCATTCTCGTAACTGTAATAAGCGTAGTATTAAATATTAAGAACGGTCTGGCTGGTTCCTGCTAAAACTGGATAGAGTTCAATACTGGGTTTGTCAGTTCACCAAGGGAGTGAAATGCCACGGCCTACTTACTTTCCTAAATCGTTTCTCTGTTCTTTTTTTAACACTTTCGACACCGGCCCATTAAATGTATGTACAGTTAGGTAACAAATGTTCCATAAACAACATCCCCCAAAGTGTTAGGTTAGGTGGTGTAACTGTTCTTGAATATGTGTGGTTTTAACTATGAATCGATATTATTTTTTTTTCAATGTTAGTAAGGCTTTTAGAATCTTGGATGTTTATATAGCAGTTGTATATGATTAATATGTGGCCATTATGCTGTTAGTTCTTAATGGTGTAGCTATATAATACTAGTGTCGATAAATACACAAAACGATATGCCCTGACAGTGCTGACCTCTCTACTCAGGTTAGGCTTCAGTTAGGAGTCGGCCTTAAGGAATTCTTCTCTCCTTTGTGCTTGTTATCTCACCTTTATCATTTTCCTCAAAAGCTTTTCGTCTTTCGTGTTTCATCTCGCACACTCAAACAGGATGATACCTGTTGAGTAGCCACTGATTGTGATGTCACCAGGTGAGTCAATGGCTCAGATGGTTGCTATAAAATAATTGTTTTCAAAACTTAGCTAATTCTCATCGTGGAAAATCAAGCCAGGATCGTGCTCGGGATGATTCCTCACGTAAACAGTGACCTTCGTTGCGTTAAAACAACAATCATAAGTTAATTTACATAATGTATACCTGACCTACTGCGTTTTGCACACATACATTACGCATCGGTACTATATTAAAGAGACCCGTCGCGTTGATAGATGAGTGAGGAAGACCTTGAGGCGCTAACACCTAACCTACCACAGGAAGAAGTAAATTTCCGATGTGAATAGTTACTAGGCTGTCGAATGGACGAGTAAACTGCTGCCTTTGTTGTGTTATATCGAAGCTACTGAAGGAGGTGCAGTGTTGCCATATCCAGCTCTGCCAATAACCCCCCTTACTTGCAACAGTATAAACTGGACATGATTATGAGATTGCAGTCCTGGCCTAAAGTGGACAGCGGATGTTGACAAATCCATGTGTTGCAATCCATTCCGTTGCAGTAGGAAGTGCTTGCCATAACGTTTGTTTGGTGTTCTGGTAACTGGTTCCTTGTCCTCAGCGGAAATTCTCATTGTATCACATCCACGTTTATGATAACAACCAGACCGGCTATTTCTTTTTGAACGGATAATATTGGTGGTTCTTGGTGTGGGGGTTGAGACACGCTCGTGACGTAAACAAAGCCCCAGGTAAACAGGGGGAGTGGTGGCAACACTGTTCTCTGCGGCAACGTGGAGGGATTGTCAGCACTCACTCAGCTGTTTGACGCCTCGCGCTCCGTGATCCTGCCAGGGAAGGTGTTTGTTATTGTGGCCCGGGGGGGAGGGGGGTTATAGTAAATTCACTTTTATTCACCACAAAAATAACGCACACGCTCCTACCCGGTGAAGAGTCTTGAGGCAGGCTACGATAGTATGCTTAAACTTTATCTTATTGGGTTTGAGGGGCTTCAGCAACTAAGACCTTATGTAATGTGAAGAAATAGTTTGTGACAGCTAGTTGAAGTTGACTGGAGTTGCTTTACAGATTTTCAAGCTGAAAAAAAAATATTATGAACAGTTGAAGTTCTTGGAATGATAAAAAATATTTATCTTAAAACTAGGAAATATTCAGTGGTAGAGGTGTGGGTGGAAACTGGTTTTATAAGTAGATTTACACAATTTACAATTACGAAGGGAAAATAGACCAAATTATTTACCTAGTGGCGGAACTGCTTACATGTCTTGTGACGGGCGTGTTTGAGGTGTGTTATAAAATGGGGGAGTTTTCCTAGGACTGGCGTGGTGCTGGAAGGTGATCTTGGAGGTAATATTTCACACTTGCTGTAAACGAAACAAAGGGAGACCAGGGTTATGTATAAGTTGCACCAGCGCGTGCCAGTCAGAGTTCTCTCAGCACTTCTCCAGGGAAGGAAGAAGGGGGGAGTGATCTGGTCCTCTGTTGCCTTACATATATGCAACAGGTATACATTGACGGGACGACTGTATCTGATTGGCTGTTTCATAAACTGCTGAGGGACGAACCCCGGTTAAAACAACAGGTCCCCACAAAACAAAGATTATAATTGGTGCCTGAAGAAATGCTCTTTGTTTTATATACAGTATATTAAAAAACAAATCTCGTTCACCTGGTGTTTTCTTAAACCAACAGGGAACCAGTTTCGGAAAGGTGGCAGTCAAGGTTCCAACATTTACAATGACTCATTATTTGTGGTGTCATTTTGGGGCGATTATTTATGACAGGGAACTTTGCGGTTGGGATAACACTCCAAGAGCAGTCTTCTATGACACGCAATCTGAAGTCAAAATAATTGATGTCAGGAGGAAATTTTCGAACAGTGTTTTGTTGTGTTGCTAATATTGGCCACAAACCAACCAACCAAATTTAACATAACTTACCTTACCTGGGGTGGTTAGGTTTAGTTGGGTGTTATCAGCTCACGTATATAGAGACGTTGTAAAAATTCCTTATCTTGTGTGTGTGAGGAGACTCGTGAGCCCCGACGGTCGCTGGCCGGGTGTACAGACGTGATAACGGCATTTACCTGGTCTCACCCACTTTGTACTTTTTGTATTAGGCAGAAGAAAAAAAATGTTTATTACCAGATGGTGCAAATTCTTAGACTATCTCATGTTCATGTGATATATCTTATGTTATCGTTCAGAAGTTGAAGATAACAGCTACCGTACACCAAATTTCCCTTGTAACTGAAGGCGTCTGATTGGCTTAATTGTAATATACTCCGTTAGTACATGTTAGGAGATAAAATTATCAGACATAAATCTTTGCAACTTACGAACTAGCAAGGTGAAAAAAAATATTTAAAGAAATGACTTATCCCCTCCCCTTGTATAATGATTTAATTGACCAGTGTATGAAAAACACAGATGAAGTGTGTGTGTGTGTACTTAGTTATTACTTATATATTACTGCCAGTATATATATTAATGTTACAGCCTATTATATTATTTTTATTCTTGTTATTTTGCTTAGTGGTACAGTATTGTCATTATTATTAAAAATTTAATAGTACCTGTTTGATATTTTCATTGTTGTAACTGGTATTGTTGGAATTATTTTTATTAAGTCTTATTTATGTAATTGTTATGGTTTTTAGTATTTGTTTTATTATTATTTAAGAAGAAAGACTATGATAGAAATATTTAAAAACAGTTTAGGATTTTTCTTATAATTAGCGGTAAAATCAAAAGCGCAACTTGTTTTATGTATGGTAGTAATAAGATTGTGTTTATTTTATTTCTCGGCAAAATTTGTGGACATTATATACAAATTCCTGCTGAAGTTAAATTATCCTCCAGTGTTTGGTATTTATTTTGAAGTGTGTTCGTTTAACGGCTTCTATCGTATTTGTACTCCCGTGGGTATGTCAGAGGTCATAGTTCATGTTACTCTTGCGTGTAAATATTTCATCTATGGAGACGGATTCAATAGATTGCGCTTTTGGATTTAGTTAATTTGATGATGATTTATATAATAGATTGTGTCTTTTACATTTTGAGTTAATTTATATTGATTTGTATTACATAGCCGCCATCGAGTGAACTGTGGCGGATCATACTGTGTTTTACTGCGCGAGAGGGAACGCGTCTGGCAAATTTGGCGGGAGCTGGAGAGTGTTTGTGGGTGTGTGAAGTGGAATACACGCAAAATTAACGTTAGCTGGTGTTGGTGTTAGCTAGGGTGTGGTTGGTGAGTGTTGGTGTTAGCTGGGGATGGTCGGTGGGTGCTAGCTGGATGGTTGGTGGGTGTTGGTGTTAGCTGGGGGATGGTTGGTAGGTGTTGGTGTTAGCTGGATGGTTGGTAGGTTGGCTGGAGGATGTTGGTAGGTGTTGGTGTTAGCTAAGATGGTCGGTAGGTGTTGGTGTTAGCTGGGGATGGTTGGTAGGTGTTGGTGTTAGCTGGAGGATGGTTGGTGGGTAATGAATGATGGCTGGTGTTAGTTGAGGTGTGGTTGGTGTCAGCTGGGGATGTTTGGCGGGTGTGGACTGGAGAGGAGACGCGCTAGGGCCACCCCCATAAACCGGGTCCTCGCTCACTAAAGGTAACGGTTGGTCTTCATCAGCTCAAGCCCCGGGAGTTAGGAGAAGTTCCTCCTCCTCAGTCATCTGGTTCATCATACGAAAAATAGTGTTGATGAAGATAATGACCGTCATGGTTATAATGATACCCGATAATGGTAATGATATAACATTATTGATAGTGTGGTAATTAATCGTTAATTAGCTAAAAGCTTTAAAACAACAATAACTGACATTGATGGTTATATAGCCTTAATAATAAAAGGATGGCATGACAAAGGACACCGGGTAATATATAATTCCGATAATACTAATAACTCAATAATAATAATATATTAAGAATAAAAAATCGATACTTTAAATGATCGTAATACACTATATTATGTTAATAAATTTGAATTCTAATATAAATTCCAACGGTCTAGAAATATTTATATAGTTGTAAAGTAATTCCTACAACTAATTAATATTTAGTCTGTGTGCTGGTTTTTATTTTATTTTTCACAACAAAAAGTGATGGCTTTAACTTACTAACATAAAATTTAAATGCAACACACCCAGTCTTCTTCCTCTACTCTAGACTGTCCGTGAATGTAGCCCTTGAGAGTAGAGTGGCTCTTGAGCGCCAGATGGATGCACACTGTAAACAAAATATTTCCTCGAGTGACCTTACCCTCGCCATGACCGCCTTGGGCTCTGTCTGTTACGCTTTTGTTGAATTTTATTGTGAGTACCTGTTACGGTGAGTCGGTGTAAGGGATAGTAAGTAGCTAGCTTGTTCCTGTAGGCCTAACGTGGTGACGGCCAAGCATATAGGCCTACTGTAAAGGGGTGTGTTGGGAAGGAGCGAGACGACTGAGAGATGCTTTGTGATGCAGGAGACCCTCGCTATAGACTGCCAGACACACGCCCCAGTGATGTGTCATGGGTGAGTAGGAGTGACTAGAGAGATGATGAGTTACTGGTGAGGCATATAATGAGGTATTGGTGAGATAATGAGTTAGCTTAGTACTACCGGTTTGTCCTCAGGCAGAAACAAATACCAGACCAGTCAGTCGGGACAGGCGGGCATTAGGCTGACGGACTCGGCCAAATACCCCCCATATATAATGATTCAGTGGGGCTTCACCCTTACGTGCCACTGGTAGTTGACTTTATAGGAACTTAACTTATGTTTTACGTCAGGAGTAATAGTGTTCTGTTAACTTTTCTGGTGCCGGGTGTTTAGCCAGGGCACATACCACACAAATATTTACACATACAATTGTTTTTCTTAATTATTAATGGGTGTTTACTGTACGAATTGACCTTAGTTGTTGAAGCACAGAGTTACATATAGGTTAATGGCATGACATACTACGATATACATAATGAATCTTGTCACTGACCTACAGCGCTTCCTATCAACTCACTGACCGTACTGAGTTGAGTCATGATGATATATGTTTACATTATCATGGACGAAGAAATTTTACGGTTCACAAAATCCACAATAATTATTTTAGGGTTAGAGTTAATGATTGTGTGTGCAGATTGCATCAACAACTGAGCTCTGTTTTCCCGTCAGCGTCGTAACAGATCTTCACCTGTGGCGTAAATTCCACCACGTTAGTAATGTAACCTTGATTACTGATGTACTCCTGGCCATCACCAGTCCAATGTGAACTTCCATTTGGAGAATTTAACGACATATAGGCAGAACTACTCTCCATGAGTTGTATTAATTGATGTCTTAAGTGTGAAGTGTAGCCTTTGTGTTGGAGACGGAAGGTGGGCGCGGTAATTAGGCTAGGCACGGTTAGCGGTGGTGGTGGATTTGATGACTGTACTAAGTGTGATTACCAGTACATAGGCCTATGTGAAGGAAGGTACACCCTCATCCTGTGAGTGTCTTGAAGCATCACATTATCCATCGTTTGTTTTCTTAAAGTGGTCTGTGGGAGAGATATTATTGTAAGTACTGTATATATTGAAATCGGTTCCATGATTCATTGGTCTGAAGTTAGGTTAGGTAGAGTTAGGTTAGCAGTAAACGGTACAGGTGACATTTAAAGGTGTCAACTGTCATAATAGAGGCGATACTCTGCGTTTTGTTGACAGATACACAGACAGACAGACAAGGCCTCTGTTCATAAACTGGTTGTCTTTATCATTGATGTTCTAATTATATGGTCTAATTGAGTTAGTGTTTGATAATTAGGGTGTAACGAGGTAATTACAAAGTGTGTTACAAGTGTGTGTGTGTGTGTGTGTGTGTGTGTGTGTATTAGCGTAGGTTAATGTGTGCGTGTCTGGAGCCTACTGTGTTGTTGTGTGGGTAAACAGTGTACCTGTACTTGTTTGTCTTCCAAGGCAGCTATAAAGATCAATGTGTTTATTTGTTTTGTCAAGTAATATTTTGATCAGTGTAGTTGTGTATCTTAACTTGTTGATCAGTGTAGTTGTGTATCTTAACATATTGATCAGTATTTGTTTATCTTGTAATAATATGATCAGTTTGTTTGCTCTAAAGTGACCACAGAAGTCTCTAAGTGTAGCGTTAAGAGGCTCGGCTATCATGACCACAGTTAAAAGACGTTTGCATGATCGTAAAGTTGAGTTTATTTCAGTATTACTTTATGATATTGAGGAGGTTTATCAGTGACGGGATTCTAAAGTTGATTTATATAATTATTTGAATATTACTTTGTGTTATTAATGATGTTTACTTTATCTTAGTTATGATGTTAGTTTAACTGTGAGGCAATAGTTGTGTTATAGATGTGTGTGTGTGTTTCTTGAGGATGTGAACGTATGTGTGTGTGTGTGTCGAGAGAGAGAGAGATGATTCACTGTAGGGTAGTTGAGAGGAAGGTGGAGTGTGTTTACTAAAGCACGACACCCTCTGTGGAATGATCGTCTCTCTCCAAGTCCCGTCCTCACACACACACACACACACACTATTGGCCCTCAGAACTGGACAGACCCACAGAAACCATCAATACCGAGATAATTCAACCCCTACATGTCACATCCCGTCAATAGAGTTTATTAATTCCTGGTTGTGGTAGTGTTCTCACCGACACCATTTACAAGTTATCATAGTATATTGTATATTAATATTATTCGTTGTCTTGTAATGACCGCTGTATGGTTGTATAATGAGGATGATTTTAGTGTGTAATTTCTATCTTAATGTAGTATTTGTTGAAGTATTGGTCGGTAATTGTTCTCAGAGATGTGTGTTAAATACCTCTCATTAAGCCTATTCCTTACAACAAAGCAATTAAAAAAATGGTCTAATATGGGTTTACAGGGTTGATGAGTATGATAGAGGTAATTATATTTTGACCATATAAGGTAATATTACTCGTCCTGTGATTGACAAAAAAAATATTGTTACTTTTATAATTTGTTTGATACAGAAGGTACATAAATAATTGACTGTAAAGATCTACTGTACCGTATAATACACTATAATACTCACTTAACTGAAGGAGGTGAGTGTCTTTTATATTATGTAAGGTCAGGTAAGGTAAGGTCACACGTCAGTTTTCATTTTTTTTTCTTGTAAAGTGTGAGAGCCGTTCAAGGCTGTGTGGAATAGTGTGGTTGGTGGTTTTACTTAACCTTGTCACACCGACCACACCTGTCTCCTGCTTGCCTCCCACACGCTCCATCGAATGAGCTTATATATGTATCAGGTCTCTCTCTCTCTCTCTCTCTCTCTCTCTCTCTCTCTCTCTCTCTCTCTCTCTCTCTCTCTCTCGTGAGAACAGTCAACACAAGAATCGTTGTCAACCTTCTGCCAAAACCCTCATATTACACACTGGGGTTATTAGAGGCGGCCCCCCACACGTAAAAGGTAAAAATATCCACGTTAGTATAAAGACAAAAATATCCATGTTAGTATAAAGACAAAAATATCCATGTTAGTATAAAGACAAAAATATCCACGTTAGTATAAAGACAAAAATATCCATGTTAGTATAGAGACAAAAATATCCATGTTAGTATAATTGAGTCTACTTAAGTTTCTCTTGTTAATGCTCACCAGGAAGTCTCTAGATCTGGCTGTGATTATAGTCAGTGTTATATATAAATGACAAAAATTAAACGTCATTCCTCACTTGACTGATTGATGTTTGTAATGATAATAGTGATGATGATGACGTAATAATAATGATGATAATGATAATAATAATAATAATAAATACTCAAAATCCCAACAAATATCACAAACTAAATAAAATAAAATATACACGAAAATCCCAACCAACAATGATTTAACCACCACAAAACTAACCTTCCATTCACCACACTATATTAACACAGACAGACACTTCAGCACACGACCCAGGCCACACAGGTAGAATACATTGAGGTGTGTTAAGGTGGTGGTGAAGTGAAGTGCCTCAGAAGACCGTGAACCCGCGATCGTGTCCCAAGTTTGTCTGTGTGAGAGTGAGTTGAGGCTGTTGACTTGTCTGACTCAGTGTGTGTGTGTGTGTGTGTGTTATCCTTGTTGACTTATTGCTTGCTTGTCCGTGGCTATAGGCTTGGCTATCCCGGTAACTGGTGTGTTTGTTGCAAGGTTCTCCCGGTAACTGGTGTTTGTTTCTGGGCTAGACTGTTTAGGTTAGGCTAGATTTGGTTTGGTTGCGTTAGGTTTCTTAGGTTAGGCTTGGCTAGATTTGTTTTGGTTAGGGTAGGAACTTCGGCTAGGTTAAGTTAGATTTGGTTAGGTTAGATTTGGTTAGATTTGGTTAGGTTAGGCTCAAAAATCATTCACACCCGGGCCATCATCGCGCGAGACGCATGACTAAGATTAAATTCTGTCCATACGCTTTTCCTGGGTACAAGATCTATACCTGTTTCTAGGTCACCTCGCCAGCTTACCGTCCCAGTGAGGTCTGCTAACGGCTGCTGTATCCATTTACTAACCGACCACAAGCTGTGTGTGGCTAGAGAGCGCTCGTCATCCAGGCTCTTGATTGGTTGGACCTTGTTGTGTTTTGGGAGAGTGTGTGAAACCAGAACTTAACTCTACTTAATCTAACTTGACTTAACATAACTTTGCGTAACTTAAGATAACGTTAATTAATCTGAAACCACACCTAACCTAACGTACCCTAACTTAACCACACCTAACCTAACCTACCCTAACTTAACCACACGTAACCTAACGTGCCCTAACTTAACCACACCTAACCTAACCTACCCTAACTTAACCACACCTAACCTAACCTAACTTAACCACACCTAACCTAACGTACCCTAACTTAACCACACCTAACGTACCCTAACTTAACCACACCTAACCTAACGTACCCTAACTTAACCACACCAAACCTAAGCCCTACCTAACCTAACCCTATCTCACCTGAGCACTGTACAGTTAACACCACGGGGGTCAGGACGGAATTCAATCTCTCCCCCGAAACGGTGCCAAGGTCAGGTCCAGCTAGCTACTAGGGGCGCTGACCTACAAAATTAACCGTGGATCGTGTCTGCCTTTGTAAGAGTCATTAGCTCGGGTGATTGTATACTTGAGGTGGTCATTCTTATAGGCTTAGGGCGTTTGAGTAACATTTGGATTTATTAGGCCTATTTCTTGTGTTTTTTTAGACTTAAGTGGATGAAATTGTCGTCAGATATATGGAGATGGATTAATAAAGTCAATTATTTATATGTCAAGTGGATGGCGTAGAAGGGGGTGTGGTTGGGAGGGAGGATGGGTGAACACTGAACACAAGGCGGGGTCTGGCGGAAGTGATGACAGGCAGAGAGAGAGATGCGGTACGGAGACTCTTTCCCTGATTGGTGGGAGTCGGTCACGCTTCGCGGTACCGGGAAGCCTTTTGATTGGTAGGTCTGATTTACGTGACTCCTGCACATTTACGGGATCTCTTAAGACTACAGCAGGACCTCCCTCACCACCAGTTCCTCTGTCTGTGTGTGTGTTTACGTTGCTATAATAATTTTTTTTCTAAGTAGTTATTGGTAATATACTGTAGGTAGACGGGGCTGGGTTTCGATAAGTGCTACAACACACACACACACACACACACACACACACACACACACACACACACGGGGACTCCCATATAGCGAGTAACACGGGGAATCGTCTCGTTAAAATCATTGTTATGGAATCTCTCGTTTTAAGCTTACTGTTCTCGCTGCCATATTAAGTGAGGTTCAATATTTTGTTTTGGTTGGGTGTAAGATTTGGTGTAGATAATACGTGTAATGGTGTAGGTGGGTGGGAGGGCTGGGTGTAAGTGGGTAGGGGGCTAGGTGTGGGTATAGTATAGGTGGGTGGGCGGTATAAGAGTCGAAGTTCATAGGGTCAAGTGTAACGTCTTCCGGGGTCGCACACCTGTCGCACACACACACACACACACACACACATCACCTCGCAAAACCCAGCCTCAAACACACTTACCCACCACTATGCCCACCCTCTCACACGCCCACCTCACGCCACCCACCATTCTCCTTACCACCACGCCCATCCTCGCTCACCCTCACACCATGTGCATCGCCCCGTGTTAGGGAGTGGCACTCACGCTGTGTCAGAGTCCCGTATAGTGGCCCCAAGAGTGACACAGCCTTTACACAGACAACCTGAAACATTGCCGCACTATATGTAAACAATACTCTGGGCCACCTAACACTCGTATCTCAGAACACAAGAACGGAGGAAACTGCAGCTAGCCAAACTGAGCAATCCTATTTAAACCCAACCCCTATTGCTCTTATATCCATCCAACCTATGTTTGACGGTATCCAGCTAGGTTTGGTTAGGTTAGGACTCGTGGCTGTAGCTAACATATAAATTATGGTCCGGTTTCAGGTGAGTTGGTGATGGAATATTTGTGGTCGAGGAAGTATAATATATATATCATTATAATGTTGTTTTTCTGTGACGTGTACGAGGTCATGTTGCTGGTTCCTTGTGTGTGTGAAGAGAAGAGAAATAGAGAAGGTAATAAGATGTGAGAGAGAGAGAGAGAGAAAGAGAGAGAGAGAGAGGCCTAACGCAGGTATGGTGTGGTTGTGGTCGACGGAGGCAACCTGCTTAGCATAACACGACACACACTCACACCTTCCAGCTCGCATTCCTCACTGTCTGACTCCTCCTACACGACGTACAGCACCTCTGGCTCCTCCTACACGACGTACAGCACCTCTGGCTCCTCCTACACGACGTACAACACCTCTGGCTCCTCCTACACGACGTACAACACCTCTGACTCCTACACGACGTACAGCACCTCTGGCTCCTACACGACGTACAGCACCCCTGGCTCCTACACGACGTACAGCACCTCTAGGCTCCTACGACAGCCACACAGCACCTCTAGCTCCTGCACGACGTACAGCACCTCCTGGCTCCTACGACGTACAGCACCTCTGGCTCCTACACGACGTACAGCACCTCTGGCTCCTACACGACGTACAGCACCTCTGGCTCCTACACGACGTACAGCACCTCTGGCTCCTGCACGACGTACAGCACCTCTGGCTCCTACACGACGTGCAGCACCTCTGGCTCCTACACGACGTACAGTGCCTCTGGCTCCTGCACGACTTGGTGATGATGGTTGGATGGTGATAATTTTTGGTGGTGATGGTGCAGTAATGGTGATAGTGTTGATGATGGTTATGGTTGTTGATGGTGGTTATGGTTGTTGATAGTGGTGGTGATGGTGCAGTAATGGTGATAGTGTTGATGATGGTTATGGTTGTTGATGGTGGTGGTGGTGATTCCCCCAGTCGACAGGTACAGGTAGGCTGAGAGGAACACCTGAAGGTTTGACCCACCAAGCTTATTTCACCTGCGGATTAAGCTAACCTGACCTAACATACCATACCTCGACCCTAACCTGACCTAACATACCTCGAACCTAACCTAACCTAACCTAGTCTTCAGGTGAAATAAGCTGGGTGGTTATTCTTCAGGTGAAATAAGACGGGGCTAATATACAGATGATCCGGCTAGGCAGGGGCTGGGTCGGGCTGAGCATACACCTCCTAGCGACAGTGTCAGTGTGTGTGTGTTGGTGACTGGCTGGCTCTCCCCCCCTCTCACCTTTCCGCCTTCACACACACACACACACACACACGCACACACACACACACTCACACACACACACACACACACACACACACACACACTCACACACACACACACACACACACACACACACACACACACACACACACACACACACACTCACACACTCACACACACACACACACACACACTCACACACTCCACACACACACACACACACACACACACACACGCACACACACGAGCGCGTTAACGGAGTATTGTCTCTGGTCTTGTAGTTCTGAAGTAAAAATTGTGTTATTATTATTTTATTGTTTTTATTACGGTATTATTATTATTATTATTAGTAGTAGTAGTAGTAGTAGTAGTAGTAGTAGTAGTATTGTCATTTTTGTTATTATTACGGTATTATTAGTAGTATTACCTGGACCTGACCGAACACCTCAACTCAGGTAGGTATTTGAAGAGAATCATCCCGGGGCCCCAGGACAGGTAAGGGCCCGCCTCCATCACACAGGGGCCCCATCACTTTGACCTTGGCACCACTGAGGAGAACCCCCCACCCACCACCTTCCTGGCCCCTGCGCTTACATGACACTCAAACAAACAGACAGACGTACAGACAGACAGACGATTGCTTTTATCGCTCCTGCTGGCGTTAAATGACTTGGCCCTCAGCTCAGTGTGAAGGCGACCATTGTCAGTCACCCTCAGAGAGCAAAGTGGTCCTCATCTTGAAATACTACGACTACTAAAACACCGACACCGCCCTCCAAGTGGTCAAGTTATTATCGACGAGTGTCAGCCATCTCGAGGGTGAGGTTAATGGCCCTTTAATGTGTTCGAGGGTGTGCTTTAATGGGTGTTATGTGTGGTTTAATGGGTGTTGTGTGTTCGAGGGTGTGGTTTAATGGGTGTTGTGTGTTCGAGGGTGTGGTTTAATGGGTGTTATGTGTTCGAGGGTGTGGTTTAATGGGTGTTATGTGTTCGAGGGTGTGGTTTAATGGGTGTTATGTGTTCGAGGGTGTGGTTTAATGACCCTTGTGTGTTCAGGGGTGTGGTTTAATGACACTTAATGTGTTCGAGGGTGTGGTTTATGAGTGAAGTGTTCGAGGGTAAGCATACGTATAAGGGTCAAGTTATTGTATTTAGGGTCCATGGCCGGATAATCTACTTTCTCATGGCCGGATAATCTACCCTCATGGCCGGATAATCTACCCTCATGGCCGGATAATCTACCTCATGGCCGGATAACCCACTTAACCAGCAGCGTCAAATAAATGTTCATATTTTTACGACAATGACGGTGGAGGAGAGTCAATTACCCTCCTGCCTTAATGACCTGTTTTATGGGCTAATTACTCTACGGTAGTTAAGTCGCTGTTGAAGTGGAGTGTGTTTGTGTGTGTGTGTGTGTGTATGTATGTATGTGTATATGTGTGTGTGTGCGTGTGCGTACGTCCAGGAGAGGAACCGGTTTTAAGGGGAACTTGACCCGGATAAAAAATAAGATTATGTGAAACTGGAGTGTGTCTGCTGTGTGGTGGATGACGTGAGAGAGTTGCCTTACTCGGACATATTTGAGTAAGTGTGTGTGATCTGTATCTTTATATCAGTTTTCATCATTAACATACTGTACTGTGGCTGAGGCTGAAGGTGGTGGTAGTTGTGGTGAAGGGTTGTTGTTGTGGTGGTGGTAGAGGTTGTGGTAATTGGTGGGCAGAATTTGTGGTAGTGGTGGTAAGGTTGTTGTTGTGGTGGTGGTAAAGGTGGTGGTAGTTGTGGTGGTAAAGGTGGTGGTAGTTGTGGTAGTAAAGGTGGTGGTAGTGGTGGTGGTGGTGGTAAAGGTTGTTGTTGTGGTGGTGGTGAAGGTTGTGGTAGTTGTGGTTGTATAAGGGTTGGTGATGGTGGTAGTGGTAGTACTCGTGGTCATGATGGTAGTAGTACTTGTGGTGGTGGTGGTGGTGGTTGGTAGTGGTAGAGACTAGGAGGTGTTGTGACCCTCCTCCAGTTAGTTGAGGAACGAGTACAAGCTGTCAGGGCTCCTAGACATGACGGCTGACACTGAGCTGCCCCTACCCCCTCCCCATAGACCAGGAGGGCGGCTGACATGTGGAGGAGGGTGTGAGGGGTGGAGGTATGTTAATAGGTGTGAGGTGTTGGTGGGGGTGATGGGGGAGGGTTTGTGGTACATTAATGGCTAGATGGGGGAATGGGTGTGCTGATGGGGGGTGGAGTGGTTAGATGGTCCAGGGTGGGTGGTTGGGCGGCAAGGGTGGTGCTGGCCAGGGTTCACGAGACGCCCCCACCCACACAGAGGCTCCTTGTTCTCTCTCTCTCTCTTCCCACTCTCTCTCTCTCTCTCTCTCTCTCTCTCTCTCTCTCTCTCTCTCTCTTCTCAAAAATGGTGTTGAAGTTGAGAGAATTTGTTTGTATTATTTTTTATCATTATTTTATTTATTTATTTTTGGGTGGGGAGGGAGAGGGGTGAGGGAGGGGTGGTAGTGGTGATTGTGGAGGGGGAAGATAGAGAGGGAGGGAGGGGGGTGTTTCCTGTGGTGTTTGCCGGAAGAGGTAATTAACTAGAGGTGAGCTAGAGAGGAGGAATTACAGGCGTTCCTCAGGGTGTTATAAGAGCCTCTTGTGTTTGGTTGGCGACTTGGGATTGGACGATTTGGTGTGATCAGCTGTATTTAGGAACTTGAGGCTGTTTAGGATTAGGTTAGGTTAAGATTAGGGGCTATCACACACACACACACACACACACACACAAGCATAATTTATATACACACACGATGTAAATAGCTTAACGTACACATATATGTAAACCGTAACGTACACACACACACATCATTATGACGAGCTGTGAACTCTTTGTATACACGTTGAAGGTCAGGGCTGGTTGTTTACCGTATCCTGCTTCTGTGTGGTGAGGCGACGTCGTCCTTACCTCACCCGTCACAAGAGGAGGTGGTGACGGTAGGTGGAGGAAGAGGTGGAGGAAGGGGGGAGGAAGAGGGGAGGAGGAGGTGACGGTAGGTGAAGGAAGAGGTGAGAAAGAGGTGGAGAAGAGGGAAGGAAGAGGAAGAGAAGAGGAGGAGGTGACGATAGGTGAAGAAAGAGAAAGAGGGGAGGAGAGGTGAAGAAAGAGGAAGAGGGGAGGAGAGGTGAAGATAGTAGAAGAGAGAAGGAGGAGAAGAAGACAGGTAAAGGAAGTGGATGAAGCAAAAACAAGAAGAAGAAGAAGACAAAACAAAAAAATACCCCCCTCCCTCCCTCCCCCCCTCCTCCTTCTCCTCCCCTCCCTCCTCTCTGGGTGGGGGTGGAGGAGGGGGGAGAGACATACACTAAGAGTTATTACCTGACATAAATTACTGTTGTTGGGTTCAGGTGCTTTATGTGAGCGACGAGTTTGTTTATGTCAGTCAGCTGATCGTTACCATGACAACCGGTGAGGCTGCTTCATCACGTGCTCATCAGGTGACAGGTGAAGAGGAGGTTGACACGTGAGGGGTAGAGGGTGACATGGAGGGTACAGAGGTGACAGGTGAGGTAGAGGGTTGACAGGTGAGGTAGAGGGGTGACAGGTGAGGGTAAGGGTGACAGGTGAGGGTAGAGGGGTGACAGGTGAGGGTAGAGGGTGACAGGTGAGTAGGAGAGGGTGACAGGTGAGGTAGAAGGACGACCATAGAAACATTAGTGAGTGAGTGAAGAAGGCGGGAGGGGTGAGGTTGGAGGGGGAGGAAGCCACGGTGGGTGGTTGAGGTAATGGTGGGGAGATTTACTGAGAGTCGGGGAGCCACTTGTTGTGTTTCTCTCACCCCTCCTCTCCTCCTCCCTCTCCTGCCCTCCTCTCCCTCCTTCCTCTTCCTCCTCCCCCCTCCCCTCCTCAAGGTCATGGTTGCTGAAACACCTCCTCCTCCAGTACTCCTTCCTGCCTCTAAAGTCCCACCTCCTCCTCCCTCTCCATAAACCACTCTTCTTCCTCCTCACTGCACCTCCCTCCTCCTCCTCATTCCTCTCATTACTACAGTGTATGGCCTCTCACCCTCTCTCCCTCCACCTCACCTACCCCCACCTTCACCACCACACCTGCTAAACTTCTTCTCTACCACCACCTCCAACAAACCATCACCACCACCTCCAACAAACCATCATGGTGGTGTTGTGAAGGGTGAGAAGAAGTAGTTAGTGGTGGCGGCTATTAGTCTTTACCTCATTCCCACGCCTTGGCCTGTCACCCCCCCACCCCTTCTCTCTCCTCCTCCCTCTCTCCATCCCCCCTCTTCCTCTACCTCCCTTCACCATCTTCTTCCCTCCAGCTCCCTCTCCACCCCCCACTCGCCCCTCTCCTCCACCATCATCATTTCCTCATCCACTCTTTCAACCCCTCCCCTTCCCCCTCTTTCACCCTTTATACCCCTTCCTTCCCTTCCCATTATTATTATTTGTTATTATTTTATTGTTATTATTATTATTTAGTTATTATTATTGTTGTTATTATTATTATTTTCATCATTATCATCATTATCATCATCATCCCTACACGTGTTTACAATCTGTGGAGCGTGTCAGTGTTACCAGAATAAGACGTACCATCACCCCTCTTGACTCCCTGAAGATGAGTTGATGTAGCGGTCTTCACTCTCTCTCTTCTGGTCATGGCAACACTGTGTCATCGTTGCCATGTACTGATAGACAAGAAATAATGGACGACAGAATGTATTTGTTTGGTTAGGTTAGGTTATAGAGAGTTTGTTTGTTTGTTTGTTGCGTTTACTGTGGTGTTTAATGGTGTTTTATTTAATTTAGTAGTGTAGGAATT
Organism: Homarus americanus; assembly: GCF_018991925.1. Classification (NCBI taxonomy): domain Eukaryota; kingdom Metazoa; phylum Arthropoda; class Malacostraca; order Decapoda; family Nephropidae; genus Homarus; species Homarus americanus. Next base: position 1,640,848 of record NW_024747997.1, on the reverse strand, counting down.
TTTTTTGTTGTGTAAGTATCTTGATGGTGGTAAGCTTATTGGTGTGTAGGGCCTGTGTGATGAAAGCTTTACCTGTGTGTTTAAAGCTTTACCTGTAGTGTCTTTTAGTACAGGTGTGTTGACTTAATTGTATCCAGTGACTGTTAATAGTTTGGTGGGTCAGATTTACATAGATACGCTTCTACAGGTACACATACACACATTTACACATACATACACACACACACACACACACACATACATATCCGGTCGTGTGTGTGTTGTGAATGACCTGTGACAATGTGAGACTCTTCAGGTGACGTAGTAGTGGTAGTAGTTGCTGTGGTGGTGATGGTAGTTATGGTAGCGGTTGTAGTGATAGTAGTTGTACACCCACACCACCATCAACACCCACACCACCATCAACACCCACACCACTACACCCACACCACCATTACAGGTAACAACAGGTGATCATAAACATTACCTGTAAATGATTGTCAAGACGTAAGTAGCTGTACCGTTGGGGTGTTTTGCCGCGGTACAGGTAAGTTACAGTAGGTTATTTCCTGTACCCCACTCACTACCCATTCTTCCCCCTCACCTCACCCCCCTTCTATCCACTCATCCATTCCCAACACCCCTTTCTCCCTCCCTCTCATGACCCGGTTCTCCTCCTCCTCCTCTCAAACCATCCATCTCCCCCCACCACCACCACCACCGATTCGCCCCCTCTCTCCCCCCTCCACCCTCCCCACCAATTCATAATGCCGAGGTCAGGTCATGAAGGTTCAAAGGTCCTTATGATGACTCTTCTTCTTCCTCCTCTTCTTCCTCCCCTTCTTCCTTGTCCTTCCTCCTTCCCCCACTTCGTCCCTATATCCTCCTCTTCCTTCGAGTGCTTGAGTGGGGTTCCAGTACTTGAGTGGGAGATGTATCGTGGATCTACTGTAGTTTTTAGTAATGTTAATATAGGAAACGTTTTTGGGATAGAAATTGTCGTATCAAAACGTTCTCAGGGGAGTTTGATCTCAAATTAAAACGTCTTAGGTAAGAATGAGTTGGTCAAAGCGTTAGAAAGTCTTCAAGCCAAAACGTTCTTAGGTTAGAAAGTATTGGTCCAAACGTTCTTAGGTTCGAGAACGTCCCGACTTATACGTTCCAAGTTCTTAGTCGGGTTCCGAAATGTGCGTGACGGAATTCCCGACATTCTTTGTGGGATCATAACCCTTTTTGTCGTGGGGGTCAGGGGTAGAAGTGGGGTGTAAGGTCTTAGAGGTTAGGGGGTGGAGGTGTAGAGAGGTCAGGGGAAAGACAGTGAGAGGTCAGGGAAGACGAGTGAGAGGGTCGGGGGGGGGGATTGTGTTCAGAACTTCAGACGGGGTTCCTGTATGTATGTTAGGGTGTGTATGTTGTATGTATGTGCGTGTGTGTACGGTAGCCTGTAGTGTACACAGTGTCCCATATAACCAGTATAGTGACGTCACAAACTGGGTCAATGGAAGAGATGTTATTGTGTCAGTAATTTATGGTAATATTGACCGGAAACGAGTGTGTGTGTGTGTATGTGTGTATGTGTGTGTGTGTGTCTGTGTCTGTGTGTCTGTGTAGTGAATGTGGGTGTGTAGTGTGTGTGTGTGTGTGTGTGTGTGTAGTGTATGTGTGTGTGTGTAGTGTATGTGGGTGTATATATGTATGTGTGTGGTGTGTGTAGGGTTAAGTTAGGTTAGTGTATGTACTTTTAACACATACCAATAGCTAATTAACCTTTGTAGTGTGGTAGGTTGTGGTGAGGTTGACCTTGAGGGGAGGAGGAGGTGGTTGAGGTGGGGTGTAGTTGTGGTGAGTCAAGGATGGTCTGTGGTGGTGGTGGTGTACATGTACCAGTGTAGTATGTGTACCTGTGATAGTGTAGTGTGTGTGTGTGTGTGTGTGTGTGTTTTGCCAGGGCGGGGAGATGTCAACCAGTCATGTGTACCCTGTCACTCACACAAGCCCTTTAGTACAGTCATGCGGTGTGTGTGTGTGTGTGTGATATATAAACCAGGTGGGTGTATCGTGGTTCAGAGACTCTACCTTAATAAGATCCGTTCATTTAACACCAGTTAGGAGATAACCCCGTAGTGAGAGAGGGGTGAGGGGAGAGGGAGGGAGGGGGTGAGGGTGAGGGGAAGGAGGAGGGAGAGGGAAGGGAGGAGGGTGAGGGGAGAGGGAATCGTACAGTGTGTGGCAATATGTCTGGCCACACACTTTACATTTAGTCTTGTTCACATCTGCCTGAGGGACACAGCCAGAGGGACTTATATCCTAACCTTAGTCTAGCGGTTACAGCATCTGGTTACCTGGCCCATCATGGTAAACAATTGATTGACTAATGTGTGTTTGGTTTGTTTGCACTTGTTTACTGGCTTCATATTCATCAACAAGTTCCTTCCTGTTTACATTGTTTAGAGTTCCTGGTGACAGACCGAGTGTGTGTGTTCAACTGTTCATGAGAGTTCCACGGACGCGAGTTTTAGTTCAGGCGTCAACTCTGTCATGTTCACCGAGGCCTGTGTGAGAGGGGGTCCACTCCAGCTTGATCCTGAGAAGGGGTGGAAGGGGGAGAGAGGGGTGAGAGGGAGAGGGGAGAGGTATTAACAAGTAAAGGTACAACAGTGAACACCGCCTCTTACACAACCGTTGCTTACCTGTGTGTGTGTGTGTGTGTGTGCATATACGGCTTCCACGTGGACACTTGTCTGGCTAAGTCCTCTCACTATCTGAACCACATCCTCACCACACCTGCCCCCTCCCCCACACCTTAACCACACCTGCCTCTCCCCCACACACACCTGCCCTCCCCCACACTTCAACACCTGCCCTCTCCCCACACCTGCTCTCCCCTACCCCCCACCCGCATCCCCCCCAACCTGCTAATTAAGGGCCCAGGTATAATGTTGAGATGAAATGTGTTTGGTATATTGAGTGTATTATTTACCACACACACACACACAAACACACACACACACACACACACATACACATGTACGTAAATCACAAGTCTTGGCTCACGTTTGTATTGTGTAAGTAATTTACGCGATATACCGACATGGAGGTGTGTGTGTGAATGACGTGTACACCTGACGGTCATCGCGTGTGTACCTTTAAACATGGAGGTCAGTGTAAGTGTGCTATGATGTACGTGTGTTGGTCATGTACACGAGCGAGCTTGACTGTAGGTGTGTGTGTGTGCGTGTTTGTATGTGAGTGTGTGACTGTGAATGTGTAGGTGATCTTGGTGTGGGTGTGCGTGACTGTGGGTGGGTGGGTGTCTTTACCTGTGTGCGTGCATGCGAGTGTGTGTGTGTGTAAGTGGATGGGGTGTTGTCACGGCCAGAGATGCTTACCCCATTAATACTGGTCAAGGTGTTATGGGTGATGGGGGCGGTAGGGGGGGTAGGGGGGAGGGGTGGTATCCTAACTCTTCCGCCTCACCCATCCACGTCACTCATTCCTCCACCTTAACTATGTCATTCACCCATCTTGTGTGTGTCATCCACCTCGTCTTGCTCATCCACCTTCCTGTGACGTACTTACTCAGGTTACTCGACCGTCGTATTCATCCGTCCGTCCGTGTTATGGTGAGTCATCAGGTTCATCCACCTCTGTCTGTCTCTTCTTCTCTTCCTCCTCCTCTTCTTCTCTCCTCCTCCTCCTCTCCTCTCCTCCTCCTCCTCTCCTCCTCCCCTTCTTCCTCTTCGTTACAGGCGAGTGGCTATAAGATTTACTTCATTCTTCACTACACGTTACGGTCTCTTCCTCCTCCCTCCTTCCTTCCGCCCTCACTCCACCCTACTCCTCTTCCTTCCGCCCTCCACCCTCTTCCTTACTCCACCCTACTCCTTATCTCTTCTATCTATCTATCTATCTATCTATCTATCTGTCTACTACTCTCAATCTATCTCAGACACACTCACTATGTATGTATGTATGTATTGATCTCTCTCTCTCTCTCTGTTGACACACATAAACTATACACCTGACACACTACACTACACACCTGACACACCACTACACACCACACCTGGCACACTACACCACACACTCACACCACACCGTTAATTAGCTCTCTCACCTGCCAACACTCACCGTTTGTTACCCCGTGTGATCATCCCTTAACAGCTGGCACTGTGTTGATGTAATGTGGAGTTGAAGGAGGAGTGGGGGGAAGGGGTAGAGGTTAACTCCAATTGGTCGGTCGTTAGTGGTGGTCGTCTCTCTCTCTCTTTCTCTCTCTCTCTCTTTCTTTTGTTCCTCTCCTCTTCCTCCTTTCCTCCTTCTCTTTGTCAATCACTCTCCCGTTCCCGCCCTGCATTCCTGCAGCCCCCCCTCTTCTCCCTCCTTCCCTCCCCCTCTTCCTCTTCCTTTCTTCCTCTCCTTCCTCTCCTCTCCACCCTCTTCTTCCCTCTCCACCTCTCTTATTTCTTCCTCTCTTCAACTTCTCTTCTCCTTTCCCCCACTCCTGCCCTTTCTCCCTCCTTCCTCCTCTTCTCCCACTCCTTCCAGTGTTTGTTTCTGTGTGTGTGTGTGATTGGTGGTAGAATTGGTGCCCTCAATTCTCCTACAAATACTGATCTTTACACACACACACACACACACACACACACACACACACACACACACACACACACACACACACAGTATCTTCACGCACTTACAGAAAATACTCAAAGCCTGGAAAACCCCCGTGTGTGTGTGTGTGTGTGTGTGTGTGTGTCATTACGCTGGTTCCTTCCTCATGCTCGGCTGACTTGATGGTAGGGTGTGTGGTTGGGTGGAGTGTGGTGGTGGGTGGAGTGTGGTGGTGGGTGGGTGTGGGTGGATTAGTAGAGAGTGGATGGCGGTGGTAATGGTGGTTAGGTTAGGTGGAGATGAACATTGAACTGTCATGGGTGGTGGTGGGTGGAAGTATAGAAGGGGTGGTTGTTGGTGGTCAAGGTGGTGGTGGGTGGCAGTAATAGGAAGGGTGGTTGTTGGTGGCCTGGTCATGGGTGGTGGTGGGTGTCAGTGATAGGGAAGGGGTGGTTGTGGGTGGCCTGGTCATGGGTGGTGGTGGGTGGCAGTAATAGGAAGGGGTGGTTGTTGGGTGGCCAGGTTATGGGTGGTGGTGGGTGGCAGTGATAGGGAAGGTGGTTGGGTGGTCAGGTTATGGGTGGTGGTGGGTGGCAGTGATAGGAAGGGGTGGTTGTTGGGTGGCCAGGTTATGGGTGGTGGTGGGTGGCAGTAATAGGAAGGGGTGGTTGTTGGGTGGCCAGGTTATGGGTGGTGGTGGGTGGCAGTAATAGGGAAGGGGTGGTTGTTGGGTGGCCAGGTTATGGGTGGTGGTGGGTGGCAGTGTAGGGAAGGGGTGGTTGTTGGGTGGCCAGGTTATGGGTGGTGGTGGGTGGCAGTAATAGGGAAGGGGGTGGTTGTGGGTGGCCTGGTGTGGGAACTGGGCCAGAAATCAGCTGACTGTGTGGCCCCCCCCCTTCCCACACACACACACACCATCTCACGACTCTAGTATGCTTCTTCAACACCATACGTACACCGCACCATAACGATGATAATGATAAACTGTAAACCTATTGTTATTACCTAAGTTCGAACTCTAGATCAGGCTGAGGAGACATTGGCTGCTGGGGTCTACGGCACCAGCGTGAGGCCTGACAGACACAGTACCCTCACAGGCTTAAGTTGGGTCCTGGGGTCGGGGTATTGGCAATGGGTCGTGGGTCCGGGGTATTGGCAATGGGTCATGGGTTCGGGGTATTGGCAATGGGTCGTGGGGTTGTGGGTTCGGAGTATTGACAATGGGTCGTGGGGTTGTGGGTTCGGGGTATTGGCAATGGGTCGTGGGGTTGTGGGTTCGGGGTATTGGCAATGGGTCGTGGGGTTGTGGGTTGGTTTTCTCGGGTACTGGTGATTGATGAAGTCTTGGGAGTCAGATGAGCATTTTGTGTGTCCAAGAGGAGCATTGATGATGGAGCATAGAGGCAGTAAGCGCGCCATAACAGTGTCTGGTGTGGGTCTGTTGGTGTTTGGATGCCATAATAAATTTGTGTCCGTCTAGTGTAGTGTAGTGTAGTGTAGTGTGTGTGTGTGTGTGTGTAGTGTGTGTGTTTGTGTGTGTGTGTGTGTTTTACCGTTACTGTGTGTACCTGTAGGTGTGCCCCTTTGTACCTGTGTAGCTACGACTCAACTGGTTAATGCTTGTGGGATGAAGTGATCCTTGATGTCTCCTTACAAGGGCGTGCTGGGTGGAGCTGGCGTGTGGGCGTGTGTGTGTGTAGGTGTTTTTGTAAGTGTACATGTGTGTGTGTAGTAGTAGTAGTAGTTTTTGTGTGTGTGTGTGTGTGTGCGTGCGTGTCATAATTCAGAAACAGCTATAAATCAATAGAGAAAGTGAGCTTGAAAATGTCATTGGAACTGTTTAGTGCACGGAAAGTGGTTAGGGTGCACACTGTATTTAACGTAAGAAAGTCAATGCAAATTTACCCTAAAAGAAAGTGAGTTTAACACGTCATTTTCAACAGGAGAAGGTGACAGGGGAAAATGTAATGTACCGTATGTATGTATGTATGTATGTATGTATGTATGTAGTTTTTTGTAATACTTTAGAGAGTGAGTGTGTGGGAGAGAGAGAGAGAGGAGAAGGAGGTAGGTGGTGGTGGGGGGGGGTTTGTTTACCTTACCTGGTGTTTACCTGGCCACAGTATTCATTTCTCACTTAACCCCACCACTCTAACCTCCACCTACCCCCCCCTCCCACCACTCCTCCACTACCCCCCACTCCCCCACTACCCCCCCCCTCCTCCCTACCCCCCTCCTCCACTACCCCCCCTCCTCCACTACCCCTCCTCCACTACCCCCTCCTCCTACCCCCCACTCCTCCACTACCCCCTCCACACCCCAACTTGGAGCAGGTCGTGTGTGAGCGGGAGAGAGAAGCCGCTGTAACACTATTGATCTTCCATGCAATATATATTAACACGAGACATCGATTGTTATCAGCGAGGATATGGTGGTATGTCCCCTCTCCTCCCCTCTCTCCCCTCTCCCCCCTCTCCCCTCTCTCCCCCTGTAAGATACATAGCCGAGATAAGATACATAGTTTTAATACTGTAGCCGAGTTGGGTCCTATGTTTTAGTGTTAAGTCATGTAATGTGTCTGTACCGAGTGGTGTATGAATCATTGTCTGGCTTCACTTGCCACGGTGCAGGGTGGGGTGGGGGAGAGGGTCAAGGTTTCTCTATTCCCTCTCCTCAGGATGTGGTTAGGATAGTGGATAGACTTCAGTAACCCAGCTGACTATTGTTTGTGTGTGTGTGTGTGTGAGAGAGAGAAGTGGGGCACCCGTAAGTCATGGTTGAGGGGGGGCGGGGTTGGTGTGGTGGTTGATGAGGTCAAGCTGGACTCTCTCTCTCTCTCTCTCTCTCTCTCTCATACACACACACGGAAAGAGAGAGAGAGAGAGAGAACAGCCTCCTCCCTGCAGCACTACACTCCATTAAGTTAAATCCCACCGTCTTAATTGGTGTGTTCAGTACCCACTAACTACCTCGTTGTGGTTAACTCTGCCTCTCTCTGCTCTACTTCCTTGTCTGGTTGTTTCTTCTCCCTCCTTCACCCTCCTCCTTCCTTCATACTCCCCCTTCCTTCATTTCTCCTTCCTCCTCTACTTCCTCATCTCCCCTTCATCCTCCCCCCCATTCTTCCCTTTCCACCTCTTCCTCATTCCTTCCTTCTTCCTTCCCTCACTCCCTCCATCCCTCTTCCTTTCTCATCTTGACTCTCCCTATTCCTCTTCGTAATCCCCCCTTCTTCATCTCCCTCTTCTTCCCTTTGTTATCCCTTCGTATTCGTAATTATTGTTCTTCTTCTGGTCACTTTATAAACGTCGTGTCTCTTGTTCATTTGTTATTGTTATTATTGTTGTTATTGTTATTATTGTTATTGTTGTTGTTATTATTATTATTGTTATTGTTGTTATTATTGTTATTATTGTTGTTATTGTTATTATTATTGTTATTATTATTGTTATTATTGTTATTATTATTGTTATTGTTGTTGTTATTATTGTTATTGTTGTTGTTGTTGTTGCTGTATTATTAACGTGTTGTGTGTTCCTTCAGGTATGTGGACAGTTTGGGACGGTAGACGGGGAGGTGGACAGTGAGTAAAGTTGTTAATTGAGCCAGCCTCTCTCTCTCCTTCCCCTTATACCCACCTCCTCCCCTGTACCCCTCTCCCCCTCTCCCCACACCCCTCTCCCCCCCTCTCTACCCCTCTTCCCCCCTCCACCCCTCTCCCCTCCCCACCCTCTCCCCACTAATCAAGAGACAGACAATGGGCCAAAGTTATGTAAGTGAAGTAAAAAAAAGTTAATAAATAAACCCTAATGGAGGGTTAACTCTCACTTTCTCTTACAACACTGTCACCACTTACAACAGTCACCACTTACAACAGTCACCACTTAAAACAGTCACCACTTACAACAGTCACCACTTACAACAGTCACCACTTATAACAGTCACCACTTACAACACAGTCAGCTGGGCATTATAAGACCATTGTAACTGTGTGATAAGAACAAGAAAAATAAGAAAATGAACAATAATGATTAGAAACGAGGAAAAGGGCGATAATTACTCTCTCTCTCTCTCTCTGAATTTCTGTGTGTGTGTGTGTGGGTGTAACCAATCGAATCACCACACGTTAGCTTCCCTCCTTCATCCTTCTTCCTTCATCCTCCTCCTTTCTCCTTCCTTTATCATTCTCATCTTCCTTCCTTCGTCATCCTTCGTTATATCAAGGGTCCGTTAGATGTGAGCCCCTCCATATAACGGGGCGAAGTTCGTTATATGGAGGTTTAACTGGATGTAAATTTATGGGACCTTGTAGCTGTTCTGTCCACTGTCTGTCTGTCTTTGTGTCTGTCTGTCTGTTGTATACATACCTGGGTGTTGTACAGTGAGGTGTATACATGTATGTCTACCTGTATAACCTACCTGGGTGATGTAGAGACCAGCGCCATCATAATTACCTGTAAACCGCACCTGTATATTAGTGGCGTGTGTCGTGGTGGAGGCTGGAATGCGTTTAGGACAGGTCACGAGGCTTCCTGTGGTGAGAAAGAACCCTCCCCACCCTCCTCCTCCCACCTCCCCCTCCTCACCCCCCACCCCCTCAGAGCCCAAACCCGCCTTACTGACCAGCCTCACCCCCTCCCCCTCCCCCCATCCCTCCCCCCCACCACCCTACACTCAGAGCCCCAAACTTCCGCCTTACTGACCAGCCTCACCTCCTTCACCTACTCCTCCAGGAAGGTCGAGGAAGTTGGATAACACGAGTGGGTTCTGTCAAGGGTTTAAGGGCGTGTGTTATTGGTGGTCCCAGTGGTGGTGGTGATGGTGTGGGGAAGGGAGGGAGGAGGAAGAGGGTATGTTGGAGAGAAGGAGGAGGTGGTGGTGGTGAGGAGGAACGAGCCGAGGATCAGATCTGTGTCGTGGTTAACTGTACTGCTCCCCAGGTCATGACTCTCTCTCTCTCTCTCTCTCTCTCGTTGAGGAATTCTTACTTGCTCCAACATCTCTCTACTCCCCCACCCCCTTCCTTCTCTCACTCCCCCCTTCCCTCCTCTCTACCCCCCTTCCTCCCCCTCCCAGCCAGGTGAGGTAGATAGTCGTCACAAGAACCGGTGAGGTGTGGTGTGAGGAGGCGGTCACCTGTTATTGTCCGGGTGTTGTTATTGTTCAGGTGTTGTTCTGTTTTGTTATTGTTGAGGTGTTGTTCTTGTTTGTTATTATTATTATTGTTGTTGCTTGTTTAATTTTGTTATTGTTGTTGTTTGTTGTATGTTATTGTTGTTGTTGTTGTTGTTGTTAGTTATTATTTGTTGTTGTTTGTTATTATTGTATGTTCTGTTCTTCTCTTCTCCCCAACCTATTTCCTCCCCTCCCCGCGGCAGAAAACGTGGGGAGGAGGAGGGGTGAATGGGGGTGCTTGAGGAAGACTGGGGAGGAGGAGGAGATGGGGAGAAGGATGACTCACGTGTGGGTGGGGGAGAGGGGAGAGATTAGAAAGGGGGTGACTAACGGGGGTGTGTGGAGGATCCTTATCAGGTCTTGACCGGCTCTCTCTCTTCTTCTCTCTCTCTCTCTCTCTCTCTCTCTCTCTCTCTCTCTCTCTCTCTCTCATCAAGGTTCGTCTCGGCTGGTCTCTCCTCCATCAGGGCCATAGTCAGGGGCTTTAGCTTGAGGGAGGCTTTACGTTCCAGGGCTCCTACAGGCGGTGTGAAGGATGGCTCGTAGACTCTCTCAGGATACCTTGAGACGAGCGAGTTAACGTAGAAGAGAGAGAGAGAGAGAGAGAGACATACACACTGTCCACTACAACAGACAGAGAAAGAGACAGGGGGCGGTGACGAGGGCAGGCTGTGAACAAGTCGACCCTTTAACCTTTGTGAATGACTCAGGAGTGTGGGATGGCATCTTGTTCCCCCCCACAAAAAATAAATTAATAAATAAATAAAATCCCCAGAGATACAGTTTCATGGGTTGGTGTGTGGGTAAGGTCTGTCATGGGTTGGTGTGTGGGTAAGGTCTGTCATGGGTTGATCTGTGTTAATTGAGTCGTGTTAAGCGGGTCGTGTTAAGTGAGTCGTGTTAAGTGAGTCGTGTTTATTAGTATTCATAACGGATCACCAGAGGATTCCCCCCCCATGCTTATCTCACCTGAATATTAATTAATCAACCCTAACCAAACCAACCCCAACCAACCCTAACCAACCCTAACCAAATCTAACCAAACCTAGCCTAGCCTAGCCCCCCAGTTAAAGTTAATCAGGTGATGATATACTAGTGGGGGATAGTTATTTTTGTTCTCGAGTGAATCCTATTGTAGCCAAGTGTTCTGTTCATTAGTCAGCCTTGATGGTGTTGAACAAAGGTGGGAATTGAACTTTTTGAACATGCTAGAAGTTCACATTATGATGACTTGGGTGAAGGTAGAGGTAACGTGTGTGGTGTGTGTGTGTGTGTGTGTGTGTGTCTCAAGTTATGGTGACCTTTGTGAGTCAGACAGGTTGTAGTGTGTTGTGAGTTAGTTAGGTAAAGTTATGGCGGCGTGTTGTAGGTCGGGGGTGAACCAGCTCCACTAACGACCGATGGTTTATTAATTCCGGTCACGTGTGTCGGCCCCTCACTAGTTGATCTACAGGTTGATAAACACGCACACACACACACACACATTTTGCTGCGGTGTGTGTGTGTGTGTGTGTGTGTTCCTGGTCTAGTATTACGTCACTCATTATGAGCGTGTAAGGTATCGTACGTTGCAGAGTGTTGACGTCACGAGAAGTATAGTTCATTACGTCATCAGGTTAAAAAACTTATCGTACAAGAATACAAAAGTTAACGTACCGGTGTCGTATGTTATGGTATACTGTACACATACTGCCGAGAGGATGATAAACCTCGTCTCCTGGCCCCTGGTTCGAGTCCCGCGGCCGATCAGTGAGTGTGGGGCGCCCCTATTCGACCTGGTTGAGGAATGGAACGGTTATTTGTCGAGCTGTGGTGAGGGGGAGACGAGTGAGTGTGGTGTAGATTATGACACAGGATACCATGGTGGGCCAGGGTGACTCCTCCTCCCTCCGTCTTCCTTCTTCCTTCCCCTCCCCCTCTTTCTCCCTTTCTTTACACCCCTTCCTCCTCCCCCCTTCCACTTCTCTCCTGCCCTCCCCCCCCCACACCACGCACAGGACCCTCATTACCACCGTCACGCCAGCTGCCCTCCCCTATAGGTGTGGCAGTGTACCGATGACCCGCTTCCTCTGCTGGATCCCACGAGACAGGAGAACACCAAGAATTCAACAGAGACCCAGAGATTCTCCCTTCAATTCCCCCCCCTTCCTTTCCTCCCTTCTCCCTCCCCCTTCCTCCTCTCCCCTCCTCCCTTCCTTCCTTCCCCTCACCCCCTACCCTTCCTTTCACCCCTCCCCTTTCCTCTCACCCCTCCCCATCCCTCACCCCCTCCCCTTCCACCGACTGGATCCGAAGACAAAATCGAGACCACCTGAAGATTAACCACCCTAACCTAACCTAACCTAGCATATCCTAACCTAACTTAAAGTCTGTTCACTCAAAGTTTACATACAACTGAGTGTGTTGAGGTAAGGTGGGGGTGAGTGTGTTGAGGTGTGTGTGAGTGTGTTGAGGTAAGGTGGGGGTGAGTGTGTTGAGGTGTGTGTTAGGGTGTTAGGGTGTGTTGAGGTGTGTGTTAGGGTGTGTTGAGGTGTGTTAGGGACGTGCTGGTGATAGAGACTTAGTCATTAACACTTCATTGAGTTACAGAGGCGGTGGTCGACAAGGTCACTATAGATGTTAGTCCTCTGGTCACGTGGTGGTGGTGATGGCGGTGGTGATGATCGTGGTGGCGGTGGTGATGATCGTGGTGATGATCGTGGTGGTGGTGGTGGTGGTGGTGATGGTGGTGGTGGTGGTGGTGGTCTATCTATCTATCAGACAAGTGCCACAGACGGACTCCTCCCAACATACTAATTTACAACACAACACCACGCAACACACCACACAACACAACACCACCACAACACACCACCACAACACACCACACCACAAACACACCACAACACACCACGCAACACACCACACCACGCAACCACACCACACCACGCAACACACCACAACACACCACCACAACACACAACAGGTGAGGTGAGAACAGGAAATGGCTTCTCTGCACACGGCCTTACCTGCTCCAGCCAGTAAGTGAGGGGTGGCGACCATTAGCAACCTGTGTGGGAAAGGAAGGGGGGATGAAAAGAAGGAGAGGGAGGGAGGGGGGGAGAGGGAAGGAACAGCAGAGGGGAGGAGGGGAAGTGAAATGTGAGAGGGGAGGGAGGGAGGGGGAAGGGGCTCTCTCTCTCATAAAATAATTTACCTTTAGCTTAGCTTAAATACTATTTGTCAAGGTAACAATCACCTGTGTCTGTCTGTCAAGGTAACACAATAACCTGTCTGTCTGTCTCAAGGTAACACAATAACCTGTCTGGTTCAAAAGGTAACACGTCCACCTTGGCAGTGTGAGTTTCCCCAACAGTGAGCAGGGAAGAGAGTGACCGCGGGGGGAGGGGGGGGTGTTGGAGGTGTGAGGTGTGAATTGGCCAGAACGAATTGGTTAGTTTGAGGCAACAATGATGAAACAAGGTGATGGTGGAGTGTAATTGGTGGTGATAGTGATGATGTAGGTGAGGGGGGAGGTGATACCTGGCAACCTCCCCCCTCCTCCTCCCTCCTGTCACCCCCCCCTTCCTCCTCCCCCCCTCCTTCCCCTATGTCTTTCACAGGTGTTCTGATCCAACACCTGTGTGTGTGTGTGACTCCATTCCACTTAAACTCTTTCTTTTCTCAGTCTCTTCCTGATGTCCTCAACACACACGCGCACGCACACGCACACACACACACACACACACACACACACACACACACACACACACACACACACACACACACACACACACACACACACACACACACACACACACACACACACACACACACACACACACACACACACACACACACACACACACACACACACACACACACACACACACACACACACACACACACACACACACACACACACACACACACACACACACACACACACACACACACACACACACACACACACACACACACACACACACACACACACACACACACACACACACACACACACACACACACAATAATTGGAGCCATAAAATATTGTGTTGAATAATTACTAAACTTTTAACTTTCATTCACGAAGTGGTGGCTGTGATTTTTGTGTGTTGTTTGTTTGTTTGTTTTTGTTTGTTTGTTTGTTTTTTGTTGTTTGTTTTTGTTGTTTGTTGGGTGTCGGGGAGTGGTGTCGTAATCCAGGTGATAACACAAAGGGCGATTATCACCTGTTATCATTGGTCTGAGTCTCCCTTCCCCCTTCCCCCCCTCCCCTTCCCCTCCCACCTCCCCCTTCCTCTCACCTATTTCTCTCTCCCACTACCCATTCCATCTCTCTTCTCCCTCAAACACCTCGAGTTGTCTGTGTGTGTATGTATGTATGTGTGTATGTATGTGTGTGTGTGTGTACTGTGTACTATGTGTGTGTGGTTGTTGACATTATTAGTGGGGTTTAGAGATGGGGAGGGGAAGGGGGCTTGGTCTCGAGAGTGAGAGAAAGAGGGGGGAGGAGGGTAAGGGGAGGACATGTGATATTGGGTGGTGGTGTTGAAAGGGGAGTAGCTAGGGGAGGGGTGGAGCTAAGGGAGGGGGAGGTGAGGGAGAAAGGGGAGGGGGAAGAAAATAAGGGAGAGGAGGGAGAAGATAAGGGAGAGGAGGGAGAAGATAGGGAGAGAAGAGAGAATAGGTGTTTGGACGATTTGTTACTCTCTCTCTCTCTCTCTCTCTCTCTCTCTCTCTCTCTCATGCTCCAGTACCCCCCCCCCCACCTCACTAATTACCCAAGACCCGGTAATTAACAAGACCTCGCCCCTGTTATCATCACGCCTCGTTGGTCTGGTAACAATGGTTGTGGTTGGTTGCTATACACAAGGCACTCCTAATTAAGCCAGGTGAAAAGACGTGTGTGTGTGTGTGTGTGTGTTTGCAGGTAAGAACGACGGAGATGGCAGATAACGATGATGATGATGATTATGATTTATTGTGGTAGGTTCAATGATGATTGTGATGGTGGTTGTGATTGTGGTGGTGGCTGTGATTGTGATGGTGGTTGTGAATGTGGTGGCTATAATGATTATGGTGGTTGTAATGATTGTGGTGGTGGTTATTGTGGTGATTGTTCCTACAGTGACCAAGACGAGACTTCCTGAGCCAGACCGCCTGTTTAACCACACTGTTGTGGCTGTCTGCTGTGTGTGTATGATGATCACACACACACACACACACACACAGGTCCCCGTGTCTGCTCCCCCCCCCCTCCAACAAAGGAGTTAAGGTGCTTGACTGAGGTAATAGTGTGTGTGTGTGTGTGTGTGTAATAATAATAATTCATGGTTTATTAACAATTGTAGCGGCCATAAGAGGGAAGTATATGGTAATGACAAGAGGGAGAGGTAGTGTGGGAGAGAGGGAGGTAGTGTGGGAGAGAGGGGGAGGGGAAGGAAGTGTGGGAGAGGGGGAGGGGAAGGAAGTGTGGGAGGGTGGGAGGGGAAGGTAGTGTGGGACAGTGGGGGGGGGGTAGCTTGCGGTGACCGTCACGATGCAGTTGTATGTCTTCACCACTATCACCACCACCACAACTACCACCACCACTCTTACCACAACTGCCACCACCACTCTTACCACAACTACCACCACCACTCTTACCACAACTGCCACCACAACTACCACCACCACCACTCTTACCACAACTACCACCACCACTATTACTTCCACCATCACTACCACAACTACTACCATGACAGTTGATATTATTACTGTATTATTATTATTATTGTTATCATTGTCATCATTTTGTTATTACTGTATTATTATTGTCATCATGATTATTATTATTATTATTATTATTGTTATTATTATTGTTATTATTATTATTATTGTTATTATTGTTATTGTTATTATTATTGTTATTATTATTATTGTTATTGTTATTGTTATTATTATTATTATTGTTATTATTATTGTTATTATTATTATTATTATTGTTATTATTATTGTTATTATTATTATTATTGTTATTATTGTTATTGTTATTATTATTGTTATTATTATTATTTTTATTATTATTATTATTGTTATTGTTATTGTTATTATTATTATTGTTGTTATTATTATTATTATTATTATTGTTATTATTATTATTGTTATTATTATTATTATTGTTATTATTATTGTTATTATTATTATTACCGTCATTATTTTCTCTCCTACAGAAAAAGTCTCAGGGCCAGGAGCTGTTCGAGCGTGTGGTCTACTCTCTGGACATCATAGAGAAGGATTACTTTGGTCTCCAGTACACGGATGCCAACCACGTCCCTGTGAGTAACCACGTCTTGTATATATAGCCATCTCTAGGTCTTATCCCTTCCAAACCACGTCTTGTGTCCCATCGTAACCACGCCCTAGCCATCACAACCACGGCCTCTCATCAGAATGGCGGAACACAGAACAGTGGTACACGGAACATAGTGGAACACGGAACATAGTGGAATGAAACATGGAAAAACACAGACTGGTATTGTCAGAGAGAGAGAGAGAGGCTGGGGACGAGAGTGATCTGGGCGGAGGTGAGGTGAGGTGACCCAGACCAGCTGACTTGTGTTGACACTGGATCAGCTGGTCGTCTGTGTGTGTGTGTGTGGTGGTTGTGGTGATGGCGTGGGGGGGGGGTTTGTGGTAGTGGTGGGGAAGTAGGTGTGTGTGGCATGTGGTGGTTGTGGGGAGGTGTGGGATGTTGTGGTGGGGAGAGTGAGATATGTGTGGTGGTGGTGATATTGGAGAGTGAGGGAGGAGAGGTGGTGGTGATGGTGGAGAGTGAGGGAGGAGACGGGAAGATCATTCTGTAGAGACCTGTGATGGTGTGTGAGGACGGGTGGTTGTGGCTATGTACTACAGTGGTGAGTTATTGTGGACATATTAAACTGAATGACGATGGTATACGGTTTTGTGTAGTAACCAGCTAACCTAAACCTTTAATGACGATGGTTTAACCCTTTGAGGACGAGGGTTTAAAAATACCCTCCTCAAAGGGGTTAAAACCATCGTCCTTGGGAGGTTAAAATTAAAATACTGTCAGATAATAATTTTGTAACGTAAATAATTAAGCTATACATACTGCGCCTCTACTTTAATATAGACATCGGAAGGAGAATTTGAATTTCAATACCGTGTCTAGTTTCATCTCAACCAACACTGCCAGGGGTCGCCATCACACACCGCATAATGTTGATGTATTACTATGCTTCAGTAACTATAGTCTCTGTTTATAATTGATCTGTAAGTAAACAAAATCAACAGTCATTAAAATATAAGGAATCTATGTGTCTTTGGTATAACATTTGACCCTTGTTTTAGGTATATTTTTAAGATTAAGGGAGGTAGGGTATGACCGTGGGTATGCGTAGTGTCAGCGTGTCTGGTGGGGCATTCAACGTTACATTAAGTAGTTATCTCTATCTTGAACATCTTCTGGTTATTTTCTTATCGTTTATCAAATTATTCTTCCTGTGGTGTGAGTTTACGACACAGTAGCTTGTATTTGGGGATTATTATTGTTGTTTTTCTCATCTTAAGCCTTTCATTATTTTTGAATAATTCCTGCCCTAGACATTACTTGGGTGACGTCACGAGAGGTTGCCAGATCCCGCTCGCTGGGCAGGTCTGTAGCCCCGCCTCCTAGCCCTTGCCATACCCTGTACCCTGACGTAGGAAATAACGGAGTCATATTTCTGGCTAATGAAACCTCAATTTTGTGAATATTTTGTGTGTGTGTGATATTTACGTAAATTAAGACTACTGTATACAGGTATATGTATTTATCAAACGTATTTTTTGTATTTGAGTACACGTGGTTTGATAATGTACATTGTCTTAAATTATCAAAACAAAATATTATATCTCATGATTCTTTAAAAAAAGCACACCTGTTGTTTTCCTAATGCGGGTGTTGGCTGTTGAGGAGCGAGTTTAGACCTGGCGGGGCAGCACGGAGCGCCCTAAGGGGTATCTTACTCCATCACGATTTTATTATCTTTTATTCACTCAAGTATCGTGGCTTGAGGTCTGAACACTGGCCGCCACAAGCACATAGATGATTACTGGCCTCCAGCAATATCATATAGGTTCAGAGACGAGGGAAGGGGGGAGGGGCCATGCTGTTGCCAGATGCCGGGAGAGAGGTGATCATACCCTCGGGAGATGAGTGATTTATTTTCTATTGTGAAAATATAAACCAACAGCTGAATGATTAATAACTTAATGACATCATTATATTAATATGATAGGTGAAAATATTTATATTTATATATTAATTCAGCTGTGTGGTGTACTGTAGTACTCGTGAATAATGCGTCATTTTGTTCCGAGAATTGTCCATATGAAAGTACTGTTTACTGTACCTAGAAACAGTTGATTCATGGCGCTCTTACTATTTGACTCATGACATCTATTAACAGGGTAGGTTAAAGTAAATGTTGCAATAACCTGTTTTGGCCTCAGAACCTTAGCTGTGTGTGTCCAGACTATACTAGAAGCGTCTCAGCGTGTTGTGTTCTAGTTAGTGGTCGTGTTTGCTATGAGTTCGTTCCTGGTTAGATCATTTAGCCTAAACATAGATGATATAAGTTATATTTGCTGTTATGTGGAGTGGATAACTTAAAGGGGTGAAGAGACACAGAATGACCCCACAAGATAACTATGGTCATAATGGAGTTGGTCTGAACTTTGACCTGACACATGACCTGACGCTAACCTGACCATCCCCTCCACAGGTAACGTTAAGGTGTGCTACTTATCGGGTGAAGTAAGCTTGGGTGGGGATAATCTTTACAAGTCATCTGATTCGAGTTTCATATAATACGTGGTGGTGTGACTGTTGCTCCACGCCACACCCTCTCAGCGTCACACCCTCTCAGCGTCACACCCTCTCAGCGTCACACCCTCTCAGCGCCACACCCTCCAGAATATAAATTTTCGCTGGCGTGGTGACATGTTTGGGTGATTCTAGAAAATTCAACCCTTATGTCCGCCAGCCCCTTCCCTTCGTCTGCCTGGGTCAAAACCTTACCCCGTCATGCCCGCCTTCCGCCAACATGTAGACTTAGAGACAATTATTTAACATGTAACACTATTTAACTGACTGATTTATTAACTGTTGTCCACTAGAGAAGTTATTTTCTTGTGTTTCCTTGGTTATAAAAGTTTGTGTTGGTTGGAGATAGTCGTGGTCGTACGTCTGGCCGCGCAACACTTGGGTCATTGCCAGATGTTGCCAGATATGGATAAAGAAAAGCGTTGAGAGGCTGTGACGTGAATGTATATATATATATTATATTGCTTATTTGATTATTTATTGATTATTTGATGTGGTTAATCTGAGAAAGAGAGAGAGAGCGAGAGAGAGACTAGACTAGACTGATGAGGCGCCGCTGTGGTCAGTCCTCTCTCCATCTCTCTCTCTCTCACAGCCCAACCCTTTCCTCCCCCTCCCTCCCCGCCTACGTCCAGCCAACCCTACCCCACCACCACCCCCTCCCTCCCCGCCTACGTCCAGCCAACCCTACCCCACCACCACCCCCTCCCTCTAGTACTCTAGCTTATCCGCCTCAACTCCGGAAATTTTAAACTCGAAATAGCTGCATCACACACCTGAAGATTAACCCCCCCTAGCTTATTTCAACCGATAATTAAACACCTTAACTACCTTGGGTATTTGGTGAGGTTACGTTAGGTTATGGTGGTTGTGTATTAAGGGGAAATAAACTGGGGCTAATTTTCAGGTGATGGTGTGTGTGTGTGTGGAGAGGCTTGTTGCTGTTGGCTATGGTAACTTGATCGTGAGGGGGAGAGGCAGGGAAGGGGGAGAGGCAGGGAGGGGAGGGAAGGGGGAGAGAAACTATGTCCATGCTTTGTTGCCTCATTATTCTCTCTCTCTCTCTCTCTATCTTCTGGGAGTCTTTCATGCATCCTCGGGTTAGGTCAGGTCAGGTTAGGTTAACCTTTCCTTCTCAGTTAGTTTATGAAAGTATGGTAGGGAGGGATAGGGAGGTCCAGTGTGGTGAGGAGGGAGGTGAGGTGAGGTGAAGGAGGGTCAGTGGTGAGGGTGAGGAGGTGTCAGGGAGGTGAAGGGAGGGTGCAGTGTGGTGAGGAGGTGTCAGGGAGGTGAGGTGAAGGAGGTCAGTGTGGTGAGGTGAGGAGGTGTCAGGGTGAGGTGAGGGGAGGGGTGAAGGAGGGTCAGTGTGGTGAGGGTGAGGGAGGGTGTCACATGTGGCTGGGGGGGGCAGGTAACAGTTATCATGTGTTACTTACGTCCGGTCACTCATGATTCATCCTGGTACGTGATACTGTGTGACACTCCTCTCTCGGGTCTTTCTCCTCCGGTTCCTCCCTCGGGTCCTCCTCCTCCGGTTCCTCCCTCGGGTCCTCCTCCGGTTCCTCCCTCGGGTCCTCCTCCTCCGGTTCCTCCGTCGGGTCCTCCTCCGGTTCCTCCCTCGGGTCCTCCCGGTCCTCCCTCGGGTCCTCCTCTCCGGGGGTCCTCCTCCGGTTCCTCCCTCGGGTCCTCCTCCTCCGGTTCCTCCGTCGGGTCCTCCTCCGGTTCCTCCCTCGGGTCCTCCTCCGGTTCTCCTCTCGGGTCCTCCTCCTCCGTTCCTCCTCGGGTCCTCCTCCGGTTCCTCCCAGGTCCTCCTCCGGTTCCTCCCTCGGGTCCTCCTCCTCCGGTTCCTCCGTCGGGTCCTCCTCCGGTTCCTCCCTCGGGTCCTCCTCCTTCATAGTCTCGTCTGTGTTGACAAAGGTGACGTCATCGATTGTTTACACACCACCTGAAGATTAGTCACCCCAGCTTATATCACCTGAAGAGTAACCACCATAACTGTGTGGGTTAGGTTAGGTTAGGTTAGCATTAGGTTAGGTTAGGTTAGCATTAGGTTAGGTTAGTTAAACTGAGGGAGGCGAATCTTCAAGTGATCAATGTAGACAGCCGTTTGAGAGAGAGAGAGAGAGAGAGAGAGAGAGAGAGAGAGAGACTATATGAATATGTAGGCCACTTGGTCTCTGGCTGACTGGTAACCGCTCAACGCCTGACTGGTCCTGTGTGTGTGTGTGTGTGTATATGTCTGTGTGTCTGTCTGTGTGTGTGTCTGTCTGTGTGTGTGTGTATGTCTGTGTGTGTGTGTGTGTGTATGTCTGTGTGTGTGGTGTGTCTCCCTGTACTCACTAATTCACCGATTCATTCATTGATTCATTCCTTGATTCATTCATTGATTCATTCATTAATTCATTCATCTTGTTGATAGACAGACGGATATAATTAGTCTTTATTTTATACCTTTAATGATTCATACTTTAATAATAATACCATCATCACTACTACTAAGCTAACTCATAGAGTGTACTCGCCTCACTCACTGTACTCAGCTCACTCAGGCTGTACTCGGCTCACTCAGGCTGTACTCGGCTCTCACTATGAGGGACGGGCGTGTACATATTAACTGGCCAACAACCTCGTTAACCTCAGACATAAACCAGTAATTACCGTGGCTGTGGTCTTTCATCCCCCCCTGCCTGGCCCTTGTGCCCTACAGACTAGAACAGATTTGCTGTGTACATCTGCGTCTACGAGTGGGGGGGCCGTGGTCACCAACCCTCAGTCCTAA
The DNA here is from genome assembly GCF_018991925.1 of Homarus americanus. Classification (NCBI taxonomy): domain Eukaryota; kingdom Metazoa; phylum Arthropoda; class Malacostraca; order Decapoda; family Nephropidae; genus Homarus; species Homarus americanus. Next base: position 1,619,450 of record NW_024747997.1, on the reverse strand, counting down.
TAACTTCTACGAGTGGGGGGCCGTGGTCACCAACCCTCAGTCCTAATAACTTCTACGAGTGGGGGGCCGTGGTCACCAACCCTCAGTCCTAATAACGTGTAGGAGTGTATTTATTGTGTGTGTGTGTGTGTGTCATAGTGTGTGTTAACCAATAAGGTCTCCTCTTTACAGCACTGGCTCGACCCCACCAAGACCATCAAGAAACAGGTTAAAAGTAAGTACACCATAAATGTTGTAAGTACGTTTAGTAGGAAATTTGTGTTTTATAAGTAGAGGGAGAATATTTATAAGTAGAGAACACTTTATTATACCTCATAAGTAAGATACCTTTATCAGTTTTACTTACAACAACACTCTTAAGGCTGTGTAAGTAGATATAATTAATAGCTTTACTTACAAGAACACTTAATGAGACTGCGTTAGTTGAGACGTTTAGTAGTTAAATGATACCGGGAGTTACACAGTGGGGTCTTATTTACGGAGCGTGGAGTAACACTTACGGCACACTACTGTACTGTTCCTTGAGTCGTGAGGCGGCGTCTGTGTGGTGAGGGGGGGACGGGTGAGGAGGGAGGGGAGGGAAGGAGGGTAATTGAAGGGAAAGGGCGAAGGGAAGGAATGGAATAGGAAGAGCTGGGGTACAGGAAGGAAAGGAGAGGACGGAGGAAGGAAGGAAGGAAGGGAAGAAGGGGGGTTACAGAGACCTCATTACAAGACGTACTGTATTGACCCGCTGTGTGTGTGTGTGTAATATAATAACCCAGGTGTTTTTATTTGTTTGTTTACAGTTGGACCGCCCTACACGTTTCGTTTCAAGGTCAAGTTTTACCCCCAGGAACCTAACCTACTGAGAGAGGAGCTGACCAGGTGAGTGATCTCAGGTGACCTCATATGACCCCAGGTGACCTCATATGACCCCAGGTGACCTCATATGACCCCAGGTGACCTCATATGACCCCAGGTGACCTCAGGTGACCTCATATGGCCCCAGGTGACCTCATATGACCCCAGGTGACCCCAGGTGACCTCATATGACCCCAGGTGACCTCATATGGCCCCAGGTGAACTCATTACCCCAGGTGACCTCATATGACCTCCTCTTCTTCCTTCTCTTCCTCCTTCTCCTCTTCCTCCTTCTTCCTACTCCTCTTCCTCCTAAAACTCCTTCCATTTCTCTCTTAGTCTCATCTTTATCTCCTCCTCTTTATCTAATTCTCTCTTCACTTTTTCCTTACTTCCTCTTTTTTTATTCATTCTCTCTACTTCCGTCTTTATTCCCTCCTATCCATTTCTCTTCTCTACCTTATCTACCATCAGCTGGAGGAGGAGGAGGAAGAGTGGTATGCCAGGTGAGTGACCCAAGTTGAACTCTCTCTCTCCTCCACCACACTGCCCCTCCTTCCACAACACTGCCCTCCTTCTACCACACTGCCCCTCCCACCACACTCCCCTCCTCCCACAACACTGCCCTCCCTCCCACCACACTGCCCTCCCCTCAACCACCTCCCTCTCCACCCCTCCCCTCCTCCACAACACTGCCCCTCCCTCCCACAACACTGCCCTCCTTCCCACCACTCCCCTCCTCCCTGTACCCCTCCTTCCACCACACTGCCCCTCCCTCCACCACTGCCCCTCCTTCCACCACCTCCCCTCCTTCCACCACCTCCCCTCCTCCACCACACTCCCCTCCCTCCACCTCCCTCCTCCACAACCTGCCCCTCCTCCACAACCTGCTCGTTCCCCACCCCCCCTGCACCATCTGTCAATGTGTGGTAGAGAGAGAATCATATGTTTCCACAACCGCATGCATCTCTCTCTCTCTCTTTTCGTGTGTGTGTGTCAGCCATATCACATTCACACACCATTACAGCATTGACAGATCTTTGTTGATAAAGTTGGAATACTTAGAATCAATAGTGTTCATGATCTTGCTTTATTTATTATTTTCTAAGGTCATTTCTTGATAATGAGACACACACACACACACACCTACACACACACACAAAAACACACACACACACACACACACACACACACACACACACACACACACACACACACACACACACACACACTCTCTCTCTCTCAGTAATACAGTGTTGTTGTATGTGTTCCAGGTACCAGTTCTTCCTGCAGCTGAAACAAGACATCATCTCCGGGAAGCTGGAGGTCCCCTACCAGCTGGCCGTTGAACTCTTCGCTCTTAGTCTACAGTGTGAGTATCTGATGCTGACCTGTCCTGACCTGATTTACTGTAATTTGACCTGACCTCATCTAACCCAACCTAACCTTATGTAACCTCAAACCTGATCTAACCTAATCCAAACTAACCCTACCCTACCCTACCCTACCCTACCCTCACCTTACCCTCACCTTACCCTACCCTACCCTACCTTACCCTCACCATTATATGAAGAAACATTTACTCACCTGCTCAGTACCCAACATGACCTTAAGCCATCGTGTGTTGACCTGTGTTTTGTTTTGCAGCGGAACTCGGCGACTATGATCCCGAGGTCCACAGTGCCGGCTTCGTCTCCGAGTTCCACTTCAGCCCCGACCAATCGGACGCCATGGAGGAGGACACGCTCGAGAGATTTAGAGAATTTAAGTGAGTCACACCTCTCTGTTTACACCTGTCGAGTCACATCGCACGAGTAATGTTTCATGAATTACGAGTTAAATAAGGCGTAGTCAGTGTGTCTCGCAGGGGTGTATACAAGCTAAGTTAATCCTTCCTACTGCCTGAACATTGATGCAACACTGGGACGTAATTGACACTTTTTAACTGTAGTTGTTTGTTAATGTTAATGGTGAGAGTTTATGTGTTTTGTTTAACTATTAATTGAATTTATAATGATAGAAGTATAGTACCATATCTTCTTGTGTGTGTGTGTGTGTGTGTGTGTGTGTGTTTAACTTCTCCATCTCTTCATGACAGTGGATTGACACCAGCACAGGCCGAGCAGAGTTACCTGAACAAGGCCAAATTCCTGGAGATGTACGGTGTTGACATGCACACAGTACTGGTGAGTCTACCGTCACTCTGGTACTTTTTCTGTCTCCTCAGTGTACGTGTTCCTGCATAACGTCCGTCACTAACACGCTCACCGTACTCTCCCTCGCTCTGCCCTCCAGCTTGTCATGCTCACCGTACTCTCCCTCACTCTGCCCTCCAGCTTGTCATGCTCACCGTACTCTCCCTCACTCTGCCCTCCAGCTTGTCATGCTCACCGTACTCTCCCTCACTCTGCCCTCCAGCTTGTCATGCTCACCGTACTCTCCCTCACTCTGCCCTCCAGCTTGTCATGCTCACCGTACTCTCCCTCACTCTGCCCTCCAGCTTGTGTTAACAGTAATGACTTAATTATTTTTTTTTTAGTCTTGGTCTTCTTGTTTGATTGGTCTATATTTACTGTGTAGTTCATGATGTGGATGTCAGTTTAATGTCGCCCTACACAAGAATAACTATTTTTCATATTAACGGGTTACTACTATACTGTACTGTACTAGGAGTAGGTAGAACTGTACTCTGTGTTTATTTATTGTTGTGTAAATATGCTTTATAGTAAGTTTATTCTATTGATGGAGTGTGTTGTGTTGTGTTGTAAGTTTTCACACACAAGATGACGATTAACAAGACAATTTAGAAATGCAGCACAATGTACCCAAGTCATCTTCACATCTCAGTAGAAGGTGAGACGTCTCCAACACACATTGATGGTATTATTGGTTTTGACAGGGAAAAGATGGTCAGGGGTACAGACTTGGCCTCACCCCGACTGGTATTCTGGTCTTTGAGGACGAAACCAAGATTGGACTGTTCTTCTGGCCCAAGATCACCCGTCTAGACTTTAAGAAGAAGAAATTGACGTTGATGGTGGTGGAGGATGACGACGAGGAGCGAGAACAAGAACACACTTTTGTCTTTAGGTGAGGCTTTAGGCAGAGAGGGAAGGTTACTCTAGCTGTCCTCCGTTATAAAGTGGAATCTGAGAATTAATCCTTCATGTATGATTTAAAACAAAATTGTGTTTTCAGATTGCACAATGAGAAGGCTTGTAAACACCTATGGAAATGTGCTGTTGAGCATCACTCCTTCTTCCGCTTGAAGTCTCCCAGTAAAGGTCCCTCGGGGAGACAGAACTTCTTCAGGATGGGTTCAAGGTTCAGATACAGGTCAGTTGTGTTCTTTATCTTATGTTGGTATTTAAGCAGTTACTTTAATTTCCTTTTTCCTTTTTATAAATACTGTACTGTAAGTTATTGACTTATTTATCTGAGCAGCATTTATAAAAGTATTTATAGAAAATTAAGTAGAAGGGTTCATTCATCTGTCATGTATAGACGATGGTTTATAATGTTTTGTAAATGTATAACCTATTAACTTTATTGTTCTTAATATAAGTTTATTAAGAAGTTCATGGTCATTTCAGTGGACGTACAGAGTTCCAGACAACACTTCAGCAGCGAGCTAGACGTACGGTACAATTTGAACGTCGACCGAGTCAGAGGTTTGCCAGACGACAGAGCCACGTTGTGCGAGAGAAGCAGCGTAAGAGCGTGATAGAGAGGAGGACAGAAAATGGAAAAGGAGGCAGTAGCATTGAGGCTGTATCAGCAGCTGCTGTTGCTGCCACCACCGTTGCTGCCTCGGCCACATCTGCCATCACTGTGGCCACCACTTCCACCACCAGCAGCACCACCAGTGTCACCAAGCCCATAGCATCAGCGTCCAGCACCTCAACTGTCCCGTCCTGCACCACAACCCCTCCTCCCTCACCCCTTGATGCTCCCTCCTCACCCATCCCCTCAGCCGGCATTACTCTCACCCGCCCTCCCACCTCTTCTATCATCTCCCAGGCCTCCTCCACCACCTCCTCCACCTGTGCCTCAGCTGGTGGTGCTGTTGCAGGTTCTCCACCTTCAAGTGATGAAACAGGTACCTCTTGATGTTGTCTTACCTTCTTTTGCAGATTCTGGACATGATATCAACACCTCAGACATTGTTGTAGATAACATACAGTAGTTGTATGCGTGTCACTTAATACACAACTCCTGACAGTATCTTTTGGTAAGTGATAATGTTTTCTTTAGTCTGGTGCAGTTATGATCGTTTATATTCTTGACGGAACTCATAATGTTTTATTTATTTCCAACCAGTCTTCATTTAGTGAGGAAATAACTAATTAAATGGTTGAGATAATTGAAAGTCTCAGTATTTTTTATAGATCTGTTATCTTCTTATGCCTGATTTTATCTTTTTGTTTTGATGAATTACTGCCTCAGGTCACACTGCAGGAGAAGTAAGTTGAAGGTTGTTAAGTTAGGAGGGAGTCTATGTGTTGCCTCGACTCTTGGCTCTCCCTGGACGGACACACCAGTATGTACAGTATTGTAACTCTGTCCTGTGGTCTCCTACACACTTACACCCGGTACAGTTTTATCACGTACTAATTTCTTAATTCTTATTTATTATTTTACAATTTATATCTGTGAAGGAAGAGATGCCACATCTTCTGTGTAACTCTGGCAGCACATTGTTTCTTAGGTCATGTTAGCTCAGGGAGTCAGAGGCTGTGGATAGAACAAGTACATCTTCCTCTTCAGTCTAGGTACAGTATTGGCATCTTTGGAATATTCTCCAGCTTTGATAATAATGACACATGTAGCTGTACCAAAACTTATTCTTCTCAATTTGAAAGACTTGTTTACTTATGTATGGAGAAGTAGATATGTAGAAAAAGATACAGTATATAAAACAGATTTAAAAACAGTAGGTACGATATATAGAGAACGTTCCTCTGAGCTAAAATCTGTGATATGATTTTGAACAATTCCCAAAACTTCCAGCAAGAGGAAATATGATTTATTACACTGGTGGAAGAAATTATCTCTAAATATCTGAACAGTTCTAACCATTGATTCAGTAACACCATATTTGTGTCCATCAGCCAGAACAGAGTTAGCAACACAGACGAGGATTCGTGCACTTTTCTCCGCTCGTTTAAGCCTGATCGTACTAGAGTATGATGCAGGGCGGCCAGAATATACACAAGACTTCATTCACTGTCGTTCATTCACTCTTACTGCTGTCGTAGATGTGTTCAGTGCTAGTGTTCCCTTTCGATAACAAGTCCCCAAATAGCTGTGTGGTGTATGCTGTACTCTTGATGAATGATGTATCCAGTACTGTACATACATATATACATTTCATGAACTGTATACATTACTGTACATACATATATACATTTCATGAACTGTATACATATGTAGGGTGAGTATAACAATGTTATATTATTATTTTTTAATTGTTTAAACCGAGCCGTGCTGCTCCCGTGCCGCTGCTGTATTTTATAAAGACGGTAAGTATTAGTTGGTGTTGTAAGTGTGCTCTGTGGTGCACTACATGCTGCCCTCTGTAGTGGTGCTGGGGCGGTATATTGTCTTAATGCTGTACAGTACAGTAGTTGTGACTCGGGCTTCTCTTCTTATATTTTGTGACGTCTCTGTTTTGAGAAGCTAGTCTTATTAACCCCTACTGCTGTACAGTTCAGGTGTCTGCCACAATTAATTGTTATCTTTGGTGGTATTATTTTATATACAATTAGATATTCAAAGAAATTTTTTTAATTTTTTCTGAAAATCCTTATGAAACATCCCATAGTTGTTGATAATAGGTTTATTGTCACAATCTAGAGTTTGTTTGAAATTCTGTATATTTATATAAGTATGGTTGCTCAAGAATATACTTACCCTTACTAAACTCAACAGTTGCTTGTTGAATGCTACTGTAGTTTGGCATATGAATGCTTGACTGACCTAAGGACCTCTGCATCCCTTTATCTTCACTCTGGTGCACCTTAATCCTTTCCTCCCATTCTCTGGCTGCTACAGTGGCCATCCTTCCCCAACATTCCTCATCTGACAGACAGCTGTGCTAGCACTCCCTGCATAATGTGGAGAATCTTAAGCTTTCTCTCCTCTCATGCTGTAAACTAGACTCACTGTCTGACGAGTCATCTGCTGGACTGAGTTGTGTTGCTGTCACAGTTGACTCTCAAACAGCTCACCTACCTGACCACAAGGTTGTAGTCATCCTCCCTCCAGACAGCTGACCCTCCTGCTGCCCACTACCCTGATGACCTGTGTCTCACCATTCATCCTCTCTCTTTTCTTGCTCTCCTGGGCCTGTAGACGATGCCACGTATGCTGCTGAAGACAGGCTAGACACCTTGATTAAGAACTTGTCCAGATACACAACAGTACCAAGCTATTTGGACAATTCAGTCAATGATCTGGCCAGGGCTAAGCCTAGTCAGAAAGAGATGGGGGCAGAGGCCTTGCCACAGCCCACGGGGGCTATAGGTAAGATTAGTCAGTGTTGCTATGGACTAGTGGCACAGTATAGCTGTATAACTGGCTGCTTTATACTGTATGGTACATGTTATTATGGTGGTTTGCTGCTGGCTAAGGATTACTCTCTGGAAGATAAATTGGTGAAGAAGTCACAGGCAGGTTCCTGTTTTCATTTTGATATTGAACTGTAAAATTTTTCCCACTAATCTTCTCACATCATTGATAATAACTTAAAAGATGTAAAATTTGTAGTGTTAGTAACAATTGGAACTAATATCTAGTAATGCAGTACAGTACAGTATTGTCCTTAGTATCATGCCTGTTGTGCAGTTTGCTGACATTTAATATATTGAATACAGTAGATAAGTTGAGGTAATGCTTTTTTTTCTGAATTAACAATATGGAAGATTTGCTACACCAACAGCATGACCCCAGGTTGTGTAATCTCACCTCTTGATGCATACGCCTAGGATAAGTTGTTGCTACTCACATCTACTACACCACACACACACACGTTTGTTGAGGTCTACCTTTTGTACCTCATAAGAAAATAGATTGAGTTGGACTTTATCTAGAATCTGTCACTTCATTTCTCTGCATGTTTTGATTTTTTTTTCTTTGATTGTGTTGAACATAAAAAAGTTTAATATTTTGCCATTACAACACACTTTAGAATTAGATGATTGTGGTAGAATAGGTGTGTGTGTGTGTGTGTGTGATGGATGATGGTAGCACAAAATATTGCCTGCTAGAAAGGTTATAAATACAGTTTAGGTATTGTGTTCCTCTCATAAATAGTGTGTTTCTGCATGAATGGTTTCCACAAAATATTTAATTTTTTTAGCATTCTGTTTGTTAATTTACCATAATGAACAGGTTAAGACATTGTAATTTATGGGATTATGTCATTGTATTCAGGGGCTGGGCGTTATACTGCCAGGGTAATATGATGAGATTAAGGTAACTGTTGTTTTCATCAAGTGGATTTTAACAAAGGTCACCAACTTGGTCCACCTGAGATTTCCACCTCAATAATCTTGTTCAGCTCAGTAGTAGTGGAGGAAAATATACTCCAGGTTTATAAAATGACAAATGATCTGTGCATGACCTACTTGGTGTATTAACCACTGTACTACTGTGTATGTTATTAAAAGAAGGTGATGACTTGAATGTTTCTGTCATATTATTTATTTCTTCTGTAAGTATTGAATGATTTCATGTTCTGTAATAATAATCTGAATGGTTCTTCCTTATGGACCACTGTGTGTGTGTGTGTGCCTTTCAAAACAAGTATGTAGATTTGTACAGTCACCCACAAAAGTCCTGTTGCCTCACTGGCTGTTCACAAACCCAGAAATTCAGACTCTTGAACCTGAAGCAATAGACACTGATACATTATTCTGTTCATAACTGCTTTGGATTCACAAGTCTGAATCTCTAGGTTTGTGGTTCAGGATGGGAGGTGACACAACTTTTGTGGATGACTGTACATTCTCCTCAGTCATAACAAATTCAGACCAAGAAATGACAAATTATATAACGAATATTGTTATAACAGAAGCAGAGAGCCTGGTGAACAAGATGAAGAACTTGGACAACTGTAACAAGAGCAATATTAACGGGACCGGAGGTAAAGTGTCGTCCAGCTCCTCCACCAAGGTGAAGGACGTCAACGTGGTGGTGGTGGTGCCCAACAACCAGGTCACTCTCACCAAGAACACTGCTCGTCCAATTCCTCCTGACCAGTTTAAGTCAAATATATTGAAAGGTGAATTAATCTAAAGTGTCAATACAATACAGTACAGTTTTATATCTTTGTATGTTATTGTATGAAGCTCATTACTAAAGTCACCAACGTGTATGAGTACTGTATGATTATTTGAATATACGTACTGTAATTTACGTAATCAAGGAGAGGTTTTTGGGTACAATAATTGTGGTAAATAGTGAGTTGTGATGCTGTAAGAGTAGTGTTTATTGAGTGCTGTATGATGTGTGGTGGACATGGGTAGAAGTGAGCAGGAAATAAAAACCAAACTACCGATGATAGGTGTTGGTAGCTGATGTATGAAATTGGTTATAAGTAATTTCAAGATGGAAGGGTTACTCTTAAATTATTTTCAGAAAACAAATCATGATGCATTACTAAAGTTACTTCTATTATATTTTACACAGCCAAGGCCGAGGAGGAATTGAAAAAGGGACCTCTTAGTGTAGACCTTGACAAAGCTTCATGTGGAAAACTCAAGATCTCCAATGGGTAAGTTTATGGATGTAGTGTAGTGGGTGTAGTGTATTATGTGGTGTGGTGTAGTGGGTGTAGGCTCCACTGATTCATCCCTCCTTGTGCGGCCATATGCAACGTCGTGTTTTATGGCTTTTCACGTCTTTATGTTGATCGATGTATGTACAATTATGTTAAAAGGGATTCAGGCTAGAATTTTCCTCCCATGGGCCTGAGATACCCAAAAGCTATATGTGATCATGAGAGGTAAGCCTTGATTAACTATTACACACACACACATTAGTGCATCAGTGAAGTCAGTTACAAGTTTATTGTAATTTCCAAAAACTTGCTTATGATTCTAATGGAAGAGAAATAATATCTAGTATGGCAAAGTTATAAAGCCTAACTTAAGGAGGAATTTAAGTTTCTTTAGGAGGTTTATTTACATTTAATAGTCATAAGGAATTTAGAGAAACATTTATGGGATACAAAAAGGTAAGTAAGGTATTGATGAAAGTTCATACAAATATACTGTATATATAAGTCTGGTAACCTTGGTATTAAAGAAGCTTATTTAGGAACCATTATACTGTATAGGAAGTAACCAACTCAGGTAAACTATACAGGATATAAATAATGAACAAATGACTGTATACTGTATGTGATTTAAGATTCTTTCGGAGTCATAGTGGACAGATTTTCTCTGTCTGTTCTTGTAGTTTTAGAGGAATTGAAGAGGTGATAATTTGAAGGGAAATGAGATCAAGGCTTCATAAAATAAAGTAAATAAGACTTTGAGTAAATAAGATTATGGAGAAATAGGAGGAGTTTAATATCCTAGGAAGACAAGAATAGTGTGGACCAGAGATTGATACTAATGGGGGGGATTATGATAAAATGAAGCATATAATAAAGTTCTTGAGGATATGTTTATTGCGTATTTCTAGGAGGAAGAGAGTGTAGAGTAGAGTAATTGAAGAGGTGTTACACAGAAGAAGAAAAGAGTGTGGAAAGCAATTGATGAATGATTGATTGATGGAGTGTGATAATAACATCTCTGGTGACACAACAGATGAGGTGTGACAATTGATGTGGGTGTACTGGTGGTCAGAGTAGTGACCTGAGAATGGCTTTGTGTATCATAGAGAAATTTAACTTTTACTGTAGTTTCATATCAAGGCTGAGTTCGATAATATGGATGTTTATCAGGTGTGTGTGTGTGTGTGTGTTATTTTCCAGTTACTGCCTCTGTTTAAGTTACAGTTGTTGAAGATAATACTGTATATTATCTCCTCTGGTGTTCAATTTTGTATACTTATTTTAGGACTTTTTAGTGATTGTTTACAGGCAGTTTACATTTTTGTGTTGATATTATTTTATCATCAGTGTATATGTAGAGTACTGTATATATATAAGAACCTCAGTTTGTAGTACTCAGCACATGTCAGTTCTACATCCAGTATCAGTTATATCTCTTTCCTCTCCTCTCCTTCATATTACCAGACAGACATTTGGTTTATTGTATCCTCAGGGTAGTCCTTCAGGCATACTCTTTACTACCTCTCCAGTCCTTCTATAGTAAACTAATGAATTCAGTTATCCTTATTTATTAGTACTTTTCACATCAATATATATGGTGATGTGGCAGCCAAGTGGATACATCTCACATACACCCCTAGTCAACCCAGCTGTGAATGGGTACTTGATCTTAGTTAGGGGGAGTGTAGGTGTTTGAGAGCAGTGCTGGCCACATTGTCTCCTTGTGTACCGAGCCTTGCTGCCTACAAGATCTTTAATACTTATTCATATTCTTATTTTATTTTAGTTAGTTTTCACACACAGTATGTTTAATTTCTCTAGTCATCTCTCCCGGCATTACTGAAGATGTTGACAATCCTTACTCTCACCACCCTACTGCCCTGGTGTACATTTTGCCCCACAAACTTAGCTATCATTTACATTTATTTGTTATTACAACCATTTTACACCATATCTTTTAGACAATGTAAGTAATTCAACTATATAGATATATGGTGTTTTCACTAAATATTATAATTTCTATGATATTGTGTCACAGCTTTGAGTTTTTGACATTTCATATGTAATTTTATAGGGAGGTGGCAGATAGTTCAGCTTGTAGTGAAGAGCCAGAGGGGGCCAATGATGGGTAAGGTGACTTTGTGCATAGCCAAGCATGCTGTCTTCGCCAGTCTGGCCGCCTAATTTGTCCAAGAAAAATTACTAATGTCATCACCCTCACATGCATATCTTATATCTAACAAATGATCATGACCAGAAACTCACTCACCTCTTAATACTGTACGTGTAATATAACCTTTTATCTTGGACAGAATACCGTACATGTTTGTAGCTGCTCACAGTTAGTTCATTGACAACCTTGACCTACTTTTGATACTGTTTCCTTCACCTATGAGTCATAATTGATGTGTAAACCACCACTTGACATCCTTACAACTGCCTTATTCTTTTTTTATATATCACTTATTCTCAGATTGACAGACCTGTATCAGAATCATCTCATTTTTAGCCTCCAGTGAATTATTTCATACGGTGAAACCTCATTGATATTGTCCATTAGATGGAGGTTTCACATCTGATAAACTACTCTTCATAATACCTGTACAGTATATCAGATGGAGGTTTCACTGACCAGAATATTTATAATTTTCAGCCTTCAGTTATCAGTCTAATGTTGTATACGTCACGATAGGTGTGGCTCATGACTCCTTAAGAAACATCGTCTCAAGACCATAAAACACTAACTCTACAGTACTTTAAGGTTGTTCAATTACCACCACTGTGCTAAGTGGTTGGGGCTTCTTATTAACACTTAGAGGATATTGTTGTCAGTAACCTCATGCATTTTACACTAACACTTGCATGGCTACACAACACTAACTGGCTCTGTGCTGCTAAATACTAATAATAAATGTCACAAGCTTCATCGTGTATTCATAACTACAGATAATATGTAAGTTATTGACCGTGAGGTGAGAAAATACGGTAAATATTATTATCATTAATATTTCAGTATCTGCGATTGGATTGTGTAAATACATAACACATTTTTTTAACCTTCATAATGTTTTTATACACAGTAGTTAAGGCAGACTTTCCTGTTAACTGTTACCATTTAGCCTTTATGAACCAGCTTAGATATTTTATTTTATTTTAAAAGTGGAGATCCTCTTATTGGCAGTTTCTGGATATATTGATTGATATATTGATTAAGTTTACATTTATTTGGAAATATTTAAGATGGAATTTTGAAGTAGGAGGCTAGACAGGAGTATTGGAGGTGGGGGGGGGGGGTCCTTCTCCAGCAGGGGTGTATTGGTGCATTAACTCTTAATTAAAGTTTTTATTAAGCCACAAAATTCACTTTGTTTTACTAGAGGGAAATCATCATGGTGTATATTTTTAGTGAAAGACACAAGAACAGTAAACTTAACAAATATCTTTATATATATAACAGAAAATAGATAACTCCACCTAGATAATACTGTAGTCAGTATATTAGTTGTTGCTGCATAAAAATGATAAGGTTGAGCTTTACCATAGAATGACTCTTAAGTTTAGATTTTAGCCAGAAGTTACAACCAAGAGGTGAGTATGTACTGTAGTATTACATAGCCTATCTGTTTGTGTTGCTTATGAAGGAGTTGTGTGATTGGTGTGTTTGTTTCAGTGGTTCTCTGCCTCGCATTAAGAAGGCCAGTAATGCTGATACTTGTGGGAACAGTGAGGGTGCTACATTTGTGTCTGTGGTGAGTAAGGTTTGTTGTGTTTGATGCTCTACAATATTATGCTTTTACCATTTACTTGCTAATGTACTGTTGGAAGTACTGTAGTACTGTAATTATAAAACTTTGGTTTTAGTGAATCCTCAGTTCATCGCTTATTTGTCCTAATTATTTTTTGTTTTAGCTTTAATGTTTTTATTTTAAGTTTGCATCCCAGTTTTTGATTGGTATTTAAATTGTTTTATTGACACTTTGTTGCTTGATATTGTGAAGGGAGGCGACAAGCTGACCTTGTCCCTTGGTGCCGTTGGTGTCGGAGAGAGTGGAGGCAGCAGCAACCCACCCCAACATTTGTTGGAGGCATGGGAGGGGAGGGAGCAGCCTGGCGAGGATTCAACACCTCTCCTCACCCTAGACCCGCCTGTCACAGTCACCCACTTCACCACCCCCAGCCAGAGTACAGCCCTAGACCATCTCACTCTTCCTTCTCAAGACTTGACTGATACCTCTTCTATTTCCTCTACCACCACGAGCATCTCTCTCTCTACCACTAACAACTTTAATAGTAATCCCTTCAACCCATTTGCATCCAGCATTTTTAGCACGAGCAATCCTTTCAGTTCTTCCAGTAATGTAACTAATAATCCCTTCAGTGTGTCTACCACAACTGCCGCTGTCATCTCAAACCCCTTTGTGAAGTCCTCCCCTTCCTCCCTGAGCTCCACAACGTCAACCATGACCGGCAGCAAGCCGGCCTCCAGTAGTGGGGCAGAGGAATCTCTGGGTAACGGTGAGATCAGCCCTAGTCCTCCTTACTCTCCTTCTGATACTCCGGCCGATGGTGTTCCATCTCCACCACACTCTCCCCGCTCCTTTACATCATCCACCTCCTCTCAGGCAAGCTCCCCCTCTTCGTTCTCACCAGACCAACCGGCCACACAGGATCCACATAAAGTAAGTTCCCCAGTAATTTCAGTATCATATATGTACAGTATATAGTTTTCTGCCTTAACACCTCTATGCTTGTGTGTGCATGACTGGTATTGGTAAGGTAGTTTGATTTATTTTATGTGCGTGTGAAATTATTTCTTTCATATTTTTCTTTATATTTTAATAATACTGTACAGGGATGCAGTGGATACAGCGCTTGCCTCCTGTCCTAAGGCTTAGTTACTGCTTTAAATCTCAGGGCACCTACAGTTGACCCAGTTGTGATTGGGTACCCAATTTTGCTGTTGAGGAAGTGAAATTGGTTGAGTGCAATACCGGCCACACTGCCCAAGTGACTCACTGTCACAACACAGTAAAGTTTACTGTATTAAATTATAATGTAGGAGTGGAAAAGGGATTAAATCAAAAAAGTTGTCTTAAAAGATAAAAATAACACAAGATGATCGTAGGGAATTAGTTCACTAACAGTCAGACTTAACCATTAAATACATGTGCTGTATCAGTGTTATGGTAAACCCTATACTGTACAGTGCTGTATCAGACTAATTCACAGTGAAATATTATATATTAATATGAAATATTATATATTAATATATATATGGATGAATAACTAAAATAATTACATGAATATTGTTCGTTATAAAACTCATCCCTAAGTAACACAAAAACATTACTGAATGAAAAACAGAGAAGATTGCTACAGTATATAAATATCAACTAAGAATTATTATCTCCTGTTATTGTCAGTGTTGTGTTGATAATACTTAACTGTTCACATGTTTCTTCCTATAACTTGTTTCCTGATGTATAGTATAAAGAGTTTCAGACAGATGAATGTTTTGTTTTGTCTCATTTTAATCAATTATACTTTTTCTTTTTCTTGTGTTCTTAACATTTGCTGGTTACATCATAGGAGGATTATGACATAGGTGTCATATGTAAGTCGGTGGGTTTCTTGTTGTTTTTCTTATTTTACATCTTAGCATGTTTCTATTTATGGGTAGAAAACATTAGGACATTATTTTAATAGTTATACTGTATTGTAATTCTAAATGAGTTGTTTTATGTAGTATGATAATCTTTTAACTTATGGCAGTTTATCCCTGATTGGTGCCTCCCTCCTCCCATCGTCTTTCAAAGTGAATCATACAGTATTGTCCACGCATCTTACTGTACTACTAATTATTTTACTTGTATATCTCTCACCCTATCATGTAAATATCTAATAATGTTGTAGATAATAACCACACATACTACATTATATATGCCTGTATATATCATCCACCCACCTTTTATACTTTCTCATTCAGTCTTTCTATCTTAAGTAATTTAATGCCATAAAGATCAATGAGGATGATATACTGTACTTGTCATTGACTTGTACAGTAGTGAGCATTCTTCAGTAAGCCAGTGATAATGTTTATGAAATTATCTATTACAGTATTGTATTAGTCTTTCCAACACCCAGTCAGTGCCTAGTCAATACAAAAATATTTCTGTATCGTGCAGGAAACCACCTTTTCGGGAAACCAGCCTGTGACGCGGTCAGTGTCGTCCACCAGTAACCGCAGCTTTACGGTGACCAAGAGCACTGCTAATTCAACCCTCAATCAGATGTCTCCCTGGCTAGTGGCTGACCCCCCTGTACCCCCACTCTCGAACAAACTGGAGGCCCCTAAGATGCGCACGGTGATAACCACGGAGCTGTAAGACCACTCCACAGTCAACTTGCACTTCTTTTGTTTTTTACATAACTTAAATGTGTATCCAAACTTATTCCTGTCTTGTTTACTTTCATATTACAATGGAATTGTTGCTTAGTACTCCCACATTAAAATATTTTAACATAATTTCTTGGTATACAAAGGTGAATATGTTTACTTAAAAATGTAACTTTCCTTAAGTTATCCTTGAAGGGACTGCAGCTATTCCACACAACTATAATGGTAATATGATGTGCCTTCTCAGCCTTTCCATTATGATTAAGGTCGTTTAACTGTAACTATGTGTATATAGTCATCTCATAATTTTCATATTGAATGGTTAATTGTAAGGATTTCTTATATAGTTATCTTTTCACTAGTTTATGTGGACACACTGAGAATTTTCTTGGATGCCAGAATTAGATTTTTATTATTTAAGCCGAGTTATTAAAGACTTATGTGCTGGACTTGTCATGTGAGTTAATGTCTTCTGTGGACATCCAGTTTGCATCCTCAGAGTTTCAAGTTAATAAACTTTGTTACCTGATTGTATGTTGACTATTTCATTATTGGAGATAGATAATTTTCTGTTTAAAGTTTTAAGGAATAAATAGGCAGCTGGATAGGGCTGGAAACTCTGAGAGATGGTCGAGATGTCCACAGTGTTGCATCTCATCAGTGTTGGGCTTGTAGGACATGCTATTGTACTTAAGAGAATGACATATGAAAACCTAATATTGTATCCTTCTGAAGATCTGATTGTTGATGTTATGGATATTATTTTATAATTATTTTTTACAATATTTACAAGTCCAAAATTATAGAACTATAAATCAAGGATTCTCAGCATGTTACACACACATGTATTATGGTATGTGCAGAGTTTATACTGATGAAGACTGGTGTGGACTAAATAAGCTCCTCCTTTGTTATCTATGATGAGAACCTATGATTTAAGTAATATCTATGACTGGTAGCTACACTGTATCAAATGCTTGGTTTCCATTTCGAGATTCTTAGTAATGTTGATTGATCCTACCGTTAACCATTCTTCATTTATGATAACAATGAATATTCTTCGCATATATTATGTACAATATTTGGGCCTGTGTGTCAAAATGCCTTGGGACTTTCAGCAGGCCAAACAAAAGTAAATTGTTCCAAGTTTTGTGTTACTGATCAGTCAGCTGTCACACCTGCTCCTGGCCCCCTATCTGTGTATAGGGTCTTGCTTCCTGCACCTGTACTTTACATAGTCTTGCTCAGAGGTTCATAAATGCAAGTAGTCGCTGAATGATGGAGATGCTCAGTGTGCCAAATCCTGTGCAATATTATGTATCAGCCTTATCAGTAGATCATAAGCGATACCAAGCTTGTATAATTTTCTTCTGACAAGGTTATGAGTACATTGTGCTTTTCAAACTACTCTGTTGTCTTCATTTCCTTTGGATCTTGCCAAAGATCTCAATAAAGGAGAATGGTCTTATAGGTAAACAAACAAGTAGAAATGAGTAAGCTTGAATGTTTCTCACTTCATGCTGCTCTCAGAACTTGTTTTTGACAATACTATTTTTCTACCTTATAATTTGGTGGTAGGACTTCAAAAATTGGTATCAGGAGTGCAGGGGGTAACCTGTCCCAACCCAAGATGCAGCAGCTGTTGTAGCACATCCCAGGACTGTTGAAACTTGCTATTTTGGCCACAGTATGGACTGCATTCTGACTTCATGTAGACCATATTACTGTTTTTTATGTAGCATGCAGCAGTTCATACCCGATATCGTCTCATTGATAAGGACAAAATGTTTCATGTTGAAATAGGAGTAATTTTATATCAAGTGTATTTTTATAGGGTTAACATGCTGGGAATGTTACATGATTCAGTCAATAATTACATCTGTAATTTTTACACTAATTACTAGGTGAGTTTTATGTACTACAGTATATGATTATTATTATGCTTCTCTAGGAATTTTTCCTCATTACTTTTAGTTCTGTTGGGCTCACATAAGATTATTGCTTCCTACAGGTACATTAAAGGGTTCCAGAACACCTGTGAGGTTGTGAGTAACCTGAACATACGTGTTGGTCCATTTAGTGTGTTATTGTCGTCTTGCCTTTGACAGCTTCATTATATTGACTTCTGTGAACACAAGTCCAAGAATAACTTCAACCTTCCATTGTTTGAATTAAATTAGTTCACTATAATTTATGAAGTTGTGTATCATCTTGAAAAATGTAGATCATGTTCCCACCACCATGATGGATGCTGCTGAGAATATAAAAACAATCACACAGTTTGTTAATGAAAGTATCGGTGTTTATTAAATTACAGTACTGTACCAGTCTTAACAATTGTGCCACTGAGGTGCATAATATTGTTGAGTGGGGTGACTGTACTGTACCTCCTTCATATCATTTATGAAGTAAGTTTAAATTTGTATTTTTTTAACTCGGCCTTAAGTAGTACAGTACTTGAGTAGTCTGTCGCAGTAATGGTCACTTGTTCTACATTACATTCCTCAAAGGGCAAAACACCACAAATATAAATTTGCCCGGAAGATATTTTATTACGTAGTTCAAGCCATTCCTGGATTACTGTTTGTTGAAGTCAGAATTATGAAGCCAAGATGATACTTAACTAAATGAACTGATACATCTATGTTACAGAATATTCTCAACCTCCCAGGTCAGGTGGAACCTTTTATAGGTCTGTAAAAAGGTGCAATTTTCTTAAGTCTCTCACAGTAACAAAAATATGCTGAGAAATATTAACATCATAAAGTACATAAGATCCATCAAAGTGATTACTTCTTCTTCTTCTTCTATGGTAAAGAAAATAAGGCTGAGTTACATGGAAGCAAATGTTTAATAATTTTCATAAAGTTTCATCATTGTAATGCATTTCATATATTTAATACATAGTAGGTAAATTGTTAAAAGCTATGGCAGCTTGGCTAACTAACCTCAAGAGTGTGGAAATGATATAGTGTTGCAAGTGTTATTTGTACAGTGAAGGTGTAATATATGTGTGTGACATGATTCGTTTTGTATTATTATCCAGTGTAAAGTATACAAGTTTGTGCAGATGTGGGTGTACTGTATACTGTAACTGTCTATACTTACTTGTATGTTATTTGATCCAGCCTCTCATGTTATGTTCTTAATCTCTGATGTTATTTCTTATAACCTCTCTGCATGTCATTCTTGGCCCACCATAGCCTCTCCTCCATATGTGAACTCTTGCACCTCAGGATCATTATCAGTGTCACGTAGGACCTATAGTAAGAATCTGAACAAAATCAAGGTCAGATTGGTTTGACCTTTTCTCTTGGAATTTGAAATTAATGTTTAATTACTTTAGCAAATCCATAAAAAAATTGTATAGAAATTTACAAGTAACTTAGCCTTGAAAATATGTATGGAATTATTCTAAGTCAACAGGACATGTATAATTCTTTCACACACAACTACACTACATTACTAAACCATAACCACAAGTGATGGAGGATTACTAATTTATGACAACCACTACAGTAATTAATAACCACTAATCCAAAGCGTAGTAGAGGTAAAGCTAATCAGTGATGGGGGCGATAACTAATCTCAAGCACGATAATAATGGTAAACCTCCGCACTGTTCATTCTTGACTAACTCCAGGTGTAGTTGTTGTGACTAAGTCTTGGGTTACAATACATGTTTGACTAATCCCTTGCACGGTCCTCCTCGGCCTTGAGGAACCACTTGCCCTCTGTGTTGTAGTTCTCACACTCCAGCAGGGCCGTGTTGGGTAACTGGAAACACAGATACCACAAATAATCACAAAGAAAGAACTCTCACATGCTGGCCTCTGGGGGGGGGGGGTACTGTGATCTGACCATTTTGCACAACATGATAACAAATAGTAAAAGCTGTGCAATATGAGGGAACAAATGAACTATTTATGGTGAGTGAGCACAGTAATTTATAACTACTTATCCTATTCAATCACTATTGTGACAGATACAGTGTTGAAACTATGAAATATATGTTTTAATATACTATATTGTGAGAATATTACCTTGGGCAGAGGGGTGTAGTCAGGGTGGGGTGTGTAGCGAGGGTGTTCAGGGGTCATGTAGGACTTGTTGTGGCGCTGATTGTAGGCTATGACATAAGACCATCGTCGCTGGTCTGAGGTGTTTGGGCCAGAGCAGTGGATCAGGGTGCTGGGGAAGTACAGCACATCTCCAGCCTTCATCTCCATGGATATTTGATCCAGCCGTGCCTTAGCCTATCCATGAGAACGAGTTTAGTCATCTGTAACATGAACACTACTTCTGGAATTAAATACAAATTCAGTAAGAGTAAGATGGTTCATGTTGTTGTCTACATTTTTGCAGGACACAGGTATACAGTGTACAGTATCTCATAAAAGTATCTGTCCACACTGTGTCAAACATTATGAGACCACGGCTGATAGATACTGGGACATGCATTTACTTTGGTATATAGTTTAACATAAGTAATGCAATGTGTATTTATTTTGGCATAATTAATATGAGGTTCAGTTACCAAATGTAGTAGGATCAGTATACCAACCCTCCCTGAACATCACAAGTTGCATGTAACATTTTGGAAGTCATTGGACCCTTCCTGGTAGATATTGTACATTGACAGTACAGGTATACAAATAGCATAGACGGACAGTACAAGTATAGTATTACAGTGGAGATAAACAGAGGATCCTAACCTAACTCAATCCAACAGAACTTAATGTAACCCAAACTAATCTAACCCAAATTAACCTTATGACTAATCCAAACAAGCCTAACTGAACCAGACCAGACCTGACCTGACCTAACCTATACAGCATACATAGACAGTGCAGCTACCCAAGGTGTTGACGTCGACACAAGACAGTTGCTGGTATCCTAGGCACTAAAAGACCTCTTCCTCTACTTTTTCTCTATAGGGCCCACAAACATGATGTTTTCTCTTCACTTACAGCCTCTACTCTCTCTGGGTCAACCTCCAGTTGCTTTCCCTGGACTTTGTGGTCGATACGTCCCATGCGGTGTGATCCACGCAGCACCTGGAGGCAGCCGTTCTCCTCGGTACAGTCGTCTACAGCGATGAAGACTGAGCCAGAGTCTGGGTACAGGTAACCCCAGTTGTAGAAGTAACTTAAATTAAAAAATAAATAAATAAATAAACAAAGAACAGACAATATTCTGTATGCAGTATATTTTTCACATTTCAGTCATTTCCATCCGCAGTATAACGGGCAAATCCAGGAATATCAAAAAGGGGTCCAAAAAGTTGTGGGTGGGAGAACTTGGTGGGTGCAGCCCACCCATTTTGAAGCCATGTGCATTTGATATTGGGAGATATTCTGAAGTCAATAGTAAATACTTTTTACTATACAAAAATGCTGGAGTACAATACTGCATTAAAGAAAAAGTATTGGAATTTTCTGGTGAAAAGGGGGGGCTCCAGACCCCAAGGACCTCCCCTGGATCTGCCCTTGCATAACACTAAGTGGCCAGAATACAGTACAAACACAAACTCTCCTGCCATTTGCACTTTCATTACTCCATTACTCTTCCTGTTGTGGCCTGCTATGATGTTTCCTAGCCACAACAAGGCCATAAGTGTGTATCTTCTTTACTTCACACAGCCAAGCATTACCCATCAGCATCACATTAAAATAAACACATTTGAGAATAAAACAACAGACTTGTTCAAAATAATTCTCAAACATTACCCAGAAAATCACACACAAATGGAGATAAGAAACACACAGTGGAAATACATCAATAAATAGTAAATGAAGACTAGAGTGACATCAAAAAGTCCACTACTGCAGAAGAAACATCCCACACAGAAGACGAAGTTAAAACACGTACAGTATACCATACCTGGTGTGTGTGTCATGTTCACAGGTATAAAGTAATGATGAACAGTAAGTGAGCCACTACAGCAAGTCAGGTGAGGCATTCATTGGGCTTGACTAACACTCATACAGTAACAAAACTAACACAACCTTTACCCATAGTCTTGGTGCCAAGTGAATGACCCGCCAGTCTTAGGTCCCTTCATCAACACCTTACTGCTGAAGTGGTATACCTCATCGCCTCCCATCAGCTGAAAGTCAATCAATAACTGTGTAAATGAACGACTTTCAACACTATTAATTACACCCCATTTCCTCTATTAGCTGATACAATAAAGTAAATGGGTTTATAAACAACTTCAAGCCTATTAAACACACCCTGTTCCCCCCAATTAGCTGTAATGCCAGTATAAAGAGGGAAACAATTTGACTTCAGAGTAGGAAATGAATAAATAATTTAGGTTAGGTTTGATCTGGCTCCATTAGTTTGAATTAGATTAAACAGGTTAAGTTGGATGGGGTTAGGTCAAGTTATGTTAGGTTAAGTTGAATTAGGTTTAGCTAAATTAAGCTTGGTTTGCTAAGATTAGGCTATTCTAGGTTGGGTTAGGTTTAGTTATGTTGGATCAAATTAAATTAGGTAAATAAATAAGTAAAGTAAATGTAAGTAATGTCAGCAGTAGTCTCACTTCCTCCATAGTACCAGCAATCTTGTGCAGGCTGGCTAGCACACCAGTCACGTCGTCCTTGGCATAAAACCACAAGATCATGCGAGTCTCCCTGCTGTCTCCGGAAGCTGTCACATAGGCGTTCTCTTGCATCTGTGGACTCTCCAGGGCTTTACGCATCTTCTGAACTTCCGCTGGGTTGAGTACCTGTCTAGAGAGTTCAAGTCGCTCAAGTTTTAAGAACATAAGCATGGAGGAAACTGCAGCCCCATTTACACCTAACTCCTATCACTCGTATATCCATCCAACCTATGTTTTAAGCTATCCAAGGTATTCTAGTTAATGATGTTTGGTAATTTGTTCCTCTCATCCACTACTCTGTTTCCAAACTAAAGTTCAGCTGATGCTCCCGGGGTGCCTAAAGTTCAGTTGATCCTCCCCGGGGTGCCTAAAGTTCAGTGAATCCTCCCCTGGGGTGTCTAAAGTTCAGTTGATCCTCCCTGGGATGCCTAAAGTTCAGTTGATCCTCTTCGGGGTGCCTAAAGTTCAGTTGATCCTCTCCGGGGTGCTTAAAGTTGATACTCCCCAGGGTGCCTAAAGTTCAGTTGATCCTCTTCGGGGTGCCTAAAGTTCAGTTGATCCTCTCCGGGGTGCTTAAAGTTGATACTCCCCAGGGTGCCTAAAGTTCAATTGAGCCTCTGAGGGGTGCCTAAAGTTCAGTTGATACTCCCTAGGGTGCCTAAAGTTCATGTGATCCTCCATGCGTGTGTAAATATGTTTATCACATATGAAAAATATCTTACTCCATTATCTTATCAACCATTACCCTAGCTATTGCTGATCTTAAACCCTGAACTTAACCTATCCCTCACCCGGAAGTAAATGAGATTAAGACTAGATTATGGTTAAGCTTGGTATTATTACTTAACGTTAACATTCCACATCCCCCCAAAAAACCTATAATATAATAACTTCCCATACTGCATTAACTTGTGGTCTGCCTATAAAAACGTAACCTTATAAAAACTCAAAATGGTTACAACAGACTTATAATAGTGTAATGTTTATAAATATATGAATAATTACCCGGTAAAGTCAAATTAAATCAAATTAAAACCCACCTCAAGAGTATGTAGCCATTGGTGTCATAAGCAGCTTTAATGGCAGGGGTTACTGTGAACGTCGCCTCATTGTACGTGATTACTGATGACTCTGGAAAATATTTACATTAGCACACAGTATTTAGTAATTAAAAGACCTTTGAGTACAATGACTCGTCCATGGGTACAACTTCATCAAAAATAATAAAGTGAACCTAAAGAATTGTCAGTTTCTGTGTTAGTTGACGTGTTTATTTCTAAGCTAGAGTTGTATGAGTTTGTGTGTGTCTCGACGTTGGAGTGGACATGAGTGTGCTGGAGTGGTTTGACTGAGTGTGCTGGAGTGGTTTGACTGAGTGTGCTGGAGTGGTTTGACTGACTGTGTTGGAGTGGTTTGACTGAGTGTGCTGGGTGGTTTGACTGTGTGCTGGAGTGGTTTGACTGAGTGTGCTGGAGTGGTTTGACTGGAGTGTGCTGGAGTGGTTTGACTGAGTGTGCTGGTTTGACTGAGTGTGCTGGAGTGGTTTGACTGAGTGTGCTGGAGTGGTTTGACTGACTGTGTGGCTCGGCTCTTTGGGGTGGGTGGGTGAATTATTACGTTGTTGCTGTGGTGACTCCAACTGAGTGTGCTGGAGTGGTTTGACCCCAAAGGTTTCCCAAGGACCCAGTGACAAGAAATTCAAGGTCGTCTGTGTTAAGTGCTGGGTGTGCTCTTCGCTTTCTTTATCTCCCGTTCCCCCTTCTAATCTTCCCCTCCCTTTCTCTCCTGCTCCACTATCTCTTTCTCTATAAAATAACCCGAATGTCTAGAAAGCTGATAAATGGTGATACGTTAAATTAAAATTAATTGGGACCTCCTCACCCGACGAGGGAGTTAGTACCGCCGCATAATGTGAATATATTATCGTAAATTATAATATAAATAGTTAGTGTTTATTCAGTGAATCATTTAAAGTAAAATCAAATAAGTGTAAAAATATAATAACCTAACTTAACCTCGAGGATCGATATGACTAATAAACATCACTAATGATCAAACCTGTTAAGTTCAAAATTAAAGTAATGATCTACATATTATTGTCTGTTAATCCATGTAACGTAATTGGTGTGTTTGTGTGATTATTGGCAATGTTTGTCACTGAACTTGAAAAATTGTGTTTCTACTTTTACCGAGCATACTACACACACACAAGCAGTACTTGTAGGAATATGACTTATAATTAAGATTAAAATTTTTACCTGCCATAATGTGAAGAAACCAAGAATATGATGAGAGAAGTCGACTGAAGTATTACCACCACGACGACACACACGAGGCTACTGACGTCCCCGAGGAGGAGGCGGGGACGGGCCCTCACTCGTCGCCGTCCACCTCAAAGACTATATACTCAAAAGTCAAGACAGGAATGAGTGTAAAATAGTTGGTAATAATACTAGCTGGGACCTCAAGCCAAATTTATGGAACGCCATGACAGGTTATTCATCACTTGCAGTAATTGTATGATAATTATGCAAGAGAAAAGATAAGTCTTTTATTTTCTGAACTCTCGGATCTTGAGGCAATGGAGTCTGAAAATTATACAGTAGTGTTATCACTCTCTCTTTATATGTATACATACATGCATACATAAGATGAAGATTGAGGTCTAAGATAAATGGAAAACGTAAAAAAAAAATCACTCATGACTTCATATCAATGTATGTGACGTCACGAATAGCTTTTAGACGCAGCCAATAGATGGCGCTATTATTGAGGTATCTGGCAACTGTGCCGTACACATTTCATATATTCTAGCTGGATCTTTCCTGTCATGAGTAGAGTATCTTTGGTCCACCGAGCCTTACTGCAGACGTTATCAGGAAAGATTATGATAAGACAGGAAAGCAAGGCAACAACCACGTAAGCCACATAGCTCACAGTTGGCGGCGGAATCAACAGATAGCGACAGTGTGCAAGGAGCGGGTCGTGTGTCAGGGGTCCGCATCCTTCCTTTTCCTGCCGTATGTGGCCGGGAATTGTTATCCATGCGGCCGGCTGAACCACGTCCACAATAAGGGTGATGCGGCCTGAAGTCTTAACCTCGAGCTGGTGGACGATGACAGCTGCCCCTCCACTACACCATCAGGTCATCCCGGGCTTGATCATCGCTGACTGCTCCCTAGTTTTCTTTGCACAGCCCCAGTTATTAGCAAGTTTTATACATAATAACATAATTAATCGTGAATATATGTAGAACAAGGTGTTTAAGTAACAATGAATTATTTAGTCAATGTGGAAGAAAAGAGCGCGTGTTATCACAACTCGTCTGCTGCTGCCTCAACTGATGGCTCCTAGGCTACTCTCACTACCGTAGATATTTCAGATAACTGCACTGGAATTACGATGGTCATATACATTTTTATAACAAACACGAGGGGATTTGTGCATCCATCACAGCTGTGTGTAGGGACAAGTTGCTGACAAGCTTCGTCTGCTAGAGTGCTAGGGCCAGCAGTGCTAGGCAAACCTAGGCTAATTTTGCATTGCATTTTATTTACCTTTTATGAATAACCTACAAATTTAGCTTTTGCCTATTACTGTATAATTAATTGCTACAATTAAAACCTTTTGAAATACGGGTGACTAGTCAGGTGACAGGGAAAGGTTCTGTAATATAGGCCTAGGTATTCTGTTTCTGGACATTGAACCAGGAGTTGGAGTCACCATCACCCTGAGCTTGTGTCATGTTTTCCCGTTCCTATATGTCATTGATCATATAGAATTTACTGTGTGATATTGTATGTGTGTACACATTAAGAACGTCAAGGCAAAGACGTCAAGATAATATTACCTTGACGTTTTTAATGTGTACACACACACACACACTATCACACAGTATATTCTATATGATCAATGATATATAGCAACGGGAAAACATGACACCCTATCACTCGGCTGGGTACCGTGGAAACTGGGATATGGTACCTTCACGCGCCCCGAGTTTGTAGTTGGCCGCGTTGCCAATAGATGGCGGCGATAGCGCTCAGTGACACCCGTGTTTGTAGTTGGCCGCGTTGCCAATAGATGGCGGCGATAGCGCTCAGTGACACCCGAGCTTGTAGTTGGCCGCGTTGCCAATAGATGGCGGCGATAGCGCTCAGTGACACCCGTGTTTGTAGTTGGCCGCGTTGCCAATAGATGACGGCGATAGCGCTCAGTGACACCCGAGTTTGTAGTTGGCCGCGTTGCCAATAGATGGCGGCGATAGCGCTCAGTGACACCCGTGTTTGTAGTTGGCCGCTTTGCCAATAGATGGCGGCGATAGCGCTCAGTGACACCCGTGTTTGTAGTTGGCCGCGTTGCCAATAGATGGCGGCGATAGCGCTCAGTGACACCCGTGTTTGTAGTTGGCCGCGTTGCCAATAGATGGCGGCGATAGCGCTCAGTGACACCCGTGTTTGTAGTTGGCCGCGTTGCCAATAGATGGCGGCGATAGCGCTCAGTGACACCCGTGTTTGTAGTTGGCCGCGTTGCCAATAGATGGCGGCGATAGCGCTCAGTGACACCCGTGTTTGTAGTTGGCCGCGTTGCCAATAGATGGCGGCGATAGCGCTCAGTGACACCCGTGTTTGTAGTTGGCCGCGTTGCCAATAGATGGCGTTATCAGTCATTTGCCTTATTTCACCAAAGAGCCTGAGTTTAATCTGGCCTCTATTGTTTTTTATTTTACTTAAAATACGTAAAGTATATTGTGGTAAGATTTATTTATTATTTAGCTACAAATATTTATGTATTTACGTAAAATTTATAGGTTTATACTAAAGGATCCCTTATACTCGTGGTCCTTGACTCGGTTGTTGTCGTTGTCATTCCTCACGCATGGCGCTGGTGGTCCCTTAGGGTGTACACACAAGGTAAGTTAATGAATTACCTGATTTACCGCGTTACCACAGATTATTATGAGTTGTGATGACTGGTTAATATATATAGGACTAACCCGCCAAGGCTGCAGAGAGATGATGAGACCGTATCATCTCACGTCCAGAAATGCCTCAAGTTTCACCATATCATAGTAAGTTGTTCCTGTTTAATATACCGGGGAGGTTAGGTAAGGTTGGGTAGGTTTGGTTGGTTTGGTCTGTTCTTCATGACCACAAATGTTAAGTAGCGTTTATTTAAAAAATATCTGTTTTTAAACACATTTTCACAAACTACAACAGTGTTCACTATAATATAACAATGAAAATCCTGCGTTTTTATAATTGTTTTCAGTCTATTTCGTATGCTGGTTAAGCCTATATAATTATCATGTAATATAACACCAGCTTGACTTGAGGCTTTAACGAGCAGAAAAACAGTTCCTGTGAAAGAGCATACACGTTAAGGGAGTTATGTGAATAACAAGCAAATAAGTACAAAATAATTATCATTTCTATGCATAAGCCTTCTTTATGTATTCCTTAATAAGTGCTAGTGGTAAAGGACACTGTTGTAGTTTGTGGAAATATGTTAAGAACGGATATTTTTTATATAAACACTACGTAACATTTGTGGTCATGAAGAACAGACCAAACCAAACAAACCTACCCAACCTTACCTAACTTCCCAGGTACATTAAACAGAAAGAACTTACTATGATATGGTGAAATTTGAGGCATTTCTGGACATGAGATGATATGACCGCATCAGCGCCATGCAGCCCTGGCGGGTTAGTCCTATATGTTAACCTATTACATATATTGTATATACATTTTGGTCAAATATATGCATTTTCGTCTTTGTTTGGATATTAAAAATATGTTTTTCCGATGTTATTTGACAAGTTTCAAACGGATTTGATATTAATTTCAGCTGGAAATCAATAGCTTTTGAGATCCCCTTCCGCCCCCCCTCCTTACCCTACCCATCAATCTTAACGAAAATGTATTGTTTTTCGAGTAAATCACGTAAATAAAATATCAACCAACCAACCAAACCAAACCTGACCTAACACTATTTTTCTGATGAAACTGCAACTGACATAAAATAATCTCTATCACAATGTCGGCACAGCTCTTTCCATCTGTTCGGTCATATCTGGTTATTCTGGTACTGAAAAATAAAATCTCCGCTCCCGACGCACCCACTCATTGTTCATTGGCTGAGACAAAAACTTTTGCTCAATTATAAGTCTTCTATCGCTATAGCCAATAAGAAACTCCCACACCACCCCCCGCACATGCTCTGTAGATGCTTAAGAGGCCCACACGGAGGTAAGGAGCATTTCTCTGTGAGACTTAAACAACAAATGCCTCAGGAGGTGGGAAGCATAACAAAGTTGATAATTGTTGTTTGTGGTAATATTTCATTCACTCTAGTAATGATACATTGTTTCTTATTATGTTATCATAGGTAAATTTATAGTTTATGGTAATTTGTTTATCAGTATGTTAGTACTGTATTTTTGGTGTTTCTTATATTATTCATTGTTCGCCGGAAAATTCGTATACGTAATTGGCTTTTCTGGACAGGTGGTCTCCCATTTTAGTCCGGATCTTCGAGGGTTAACTGTAGTACCTCTATAGTTTTATATATTATATTTTCTTTATTTATAAGAGTTTAATAAGTGTTAAAAAGGTTGTTTTTTCTTAGACACGAATTTGTGAGATCAGCCTGTAGGACTGTGTATTGTAGGATTTATTGGGGGTCCTAAGAGCGAGTTTGAACTAATGAGAAAACCTGTTAAGCTGGCACCTCCGAATCCTTGTAGGTGCCGGATAACCTGTCTACCTGTCTAAACTACTGTATTAATGTACCACTAATTTAGCTGGGAATATTAAGGCACAAATGACAGAGTTTGTCAAGCATGGAGAGGTTGCCAGTCCCAATAAAGTTCACATAAACCAAACTTGTATAAAACAAACAACTTCTGTACTGAATGACTATTAATTTATGGACATACATTTGTCATAAACTGCTGTGTATATTAAATGTTTTTTGTTTGTTTGTTACAGATGAGTTAAAGACCCTTGGGAAATTGATCAGCGCCATCACAACTGAAAATGATAACTGCAGGCTGATATAAACAGCTGCCACTGTAGAACTTAATTCCAATGAATCCAATAACACCACCACTACTACTACCTCATCACCACCACAACACCATCACCTATGGCAAGGTAAACTAAAGGAATCATTTGTCTGTCTTCCATTTATATCTTTCTATCTACTGAACTGTTTATGTATGTTTGTGTGTCTGTGTGTCTTTATGTGCCTTTCAGTATATAATATCAATACTTACCTAAGTCTGTTTTATCTGCTGTATATCTATCAGTCTATTTGTCAATACAAGTACAGTATTGGTTAATTTACACTTTCAACCAATATGGCCCTTGAGTTGAGCATTGTTATCGTAACTTAATTTTATGTATGTTGAATAGCAGAATGATAGAAATAATGTAAGAAATTTAGTTTGGGAGTTATATATGTGTTACATTTAATTTAGGTTATATTTAGTTGAAGAAATATTTAATAGTTACCTCATTTGTAAATAATTACTCCTGGTTTAAATAATAGTCTTGTACGAGTATATTCCTTTGCGCGCGCATCCTAGCAGCTACCGTTAAATGTCAAACTATCTGCCATCATCAGTTCCTTAACGATCGTGACCAGAGAAACACAACCTTCAGTAAAAACTGGCGATAATGAAGGGGCTCCACCATTAATTCCTGACCTCTATCCACATCAGCAAATCTTGAGTAACAATTTATATTGTAGGATACCCTAACTTTATACTTTGTACGTACAGTGATATCTATGTTAGCCCGAACAATTGGTGCAGAGTACTTCTGGAAATGAGACTTTTCTGGGTAGCAAGATGACTCTCAAAGACGGAAAAATGTCCTCCATCCCCGGAATTTTGGGGGTACCTGTACCGGAAAATTTTTCTCGGAATTTCAGGAAAAGCGCCCGATTTTCATCTCTCAAACCTGGAAAAAAGTCCCCCCCTCCTCGGAATTTTCTGGGTATCGGAGAGTTCCGGGTTTGAGGGACTCCTGCTAACGGAGATATTACTGTAGTTTGATGTAATATAAACTCCGACATTGCCACTTAAGGTAATCACCCATTTTGAGTGTTTATATAATGCGTATAACGTAATGTAAATATTTCTTGTCCTGATATCAACCAGTTCAGGACAAATGTGTTTTTCTGATGGTTTAGACAGTTTTAAGACACTTTTCCTCTATGAAGTTTCCCTAACAAATAACTTAAATATATCAGGGGGTCCAGGGCAGTTGGTGCCCCTGGTTAGGAGCTTAAGTTTGGTAATTTTAGGTCATTTATGAGGGAAACATCATAGAAGAAAGGTCTTACAATTATCTAAATCAGGGGTTCTCAAACATTTTCCAGTACTACCCCATCTAGTGTTGTCGCCTATCCAGTGCGACCCCGAGTCATTACAGTAAATATAAAGACTCTTAGAATAAATACGGACATATTTTTACACGTTTTTAACTAAAAACAAATCGGTAAAATATATTACATAATTGGGAAGAGTAAAAGTAAACACTGGCAGAAACAGGTTACAACTCTGTCATGATTATATAACCTGCGGGGTATAATGACGTGGTTAAGCAATATAACATGTAGTTTTCTTAGTTACAACTCTTGTCATAATTCATGTAACATGTGTACATAATTACCATTTAATTAATCTTAATGCATGGTACATCAGTCATAATGCATATTTAACATGTGTGCATTACCATTTAATAAATATTCTGTTAACCGGGGGTATAATTATATTGTTAAAGAACGCACACTACAACTGTGTACGTCATCATCTGATCAGTTTTCTTTACCTGGTGATATATGAAGTTTAGCAATATAACACAATTTTCTATGTACAAGTTTGATGAACTACAGATGCGGTAAATCATTGTTTATACCAGAACGTTGATAGCTAGATTTATAACAGCTGAATATCTCTGATAAAATAATCCCAAACTTTGCTCTGTCACCTTAGATGTCAAAATTCACCCTTGCCTCATTGTCAGCCTGTAATTCTGACATTTAGAGTGCAAAAGACTCAGTAAGCAACTCATTTGAAATTTGCTGCCATTTTTGTGCTCATCCGTGGGAAGTAGAGTGAACTGAGCTGAGAACCATTTGGGAACCGATGGTCTACTGTAAACCATCGTAAAAACACATTGGTCAACTCGAGAGCTGTGTTGGTTGAAAATGTAAATTTACCCAAGTATTTGTCTCTGTTAGTCTATATACAGTACAGTATATCTGTCTATCTATCTATCGATCTGTCTATCTATCTATCTATCTATCTGTCTATGTATCTATATCTGTCAGTACTGTATCTATTTTAATATTTTCATCTCTGTGTCTGTCTACCTGTCTAAACTACTGTATTAATGTACCACTAATTTAGCTGGGAATGTTAAGGCACAAATGACAGAGTTTGTCAAGCATGGAAGGTTGTCAGTCCCAATAAAGTTCACATAAACCAAACTTGTATAAAACAAACAACTTCTGTACTGAAGGACTATTAATTTATGGACATATTGTTATCATAAACTGCTGTGTATATTAAATGTTTTATGTTTGTTTGTTACAGATGAGTAACGACTAAACCCTTGAGAAATTAACAAATGGATCATGGAGACACTGCTGCTACAGGTATGTCTTTATGTCTGTCTATATCTCAAATTTTCTGGGTATTTCTAACTGTCTGTCTTTATTTATCTGTATCTATATCTTTCTATCAATACCTGTATGTCAGTCAGTCTGTCTGTTTGGAATCTATAGCAACTGTCAGACTGTCTTTATGCAAGTATCTGTGGAAGGTGGGTACAAAGGAGGTACAGTGAGTGAGGATGGTGGGTACACAAGAGGTACAGTGTAGTGGATGGTGGGTACACAAGAGGTACAGTGTGGTGGATGGTGGGTACACAAGAGGTACAGTGGAGTGGATGGTGGGTACACAAGAGGTACAGTGAGTGAGGATGGTGGGTACACAAGAGGTACAGTGAGTGAGGATGGTGGGTACACAAGAGGTACAGTGAGTGAGGATGGTGGGTACACAAGAGGTACAGTGGAGTGGATAGCAGACTGCAGGATGTTGCTGACTGTAAGTGATGTGTATGTGCAGGTAAATATGTTTCCACAGCAAGACTGAAGAAACTCAACACTGAAGATTATCCCTGGACTGTGTGGATGAGTTTCATGATCAATGCTGGAGGGGGTGCTGAAGGCTGCTGTGTTGTGAGTCATGGATGAGTTCTGCTTCCTGGGTGACCTGATCAGTGCTGGATGGGGTGCTGTTTATTTTCAAGGGTCATAAATAGCTGGAGGAAGTTTAGAGAACTGTTGTCTTTATTGTCAGCACGAGGACTTTCCCATCACATGAAAGGAAGAATGTGTACAGCTGGTGTGAGAAGTGTGTGTTATATATCCGTGAAAACATGGGCAGTTAAAGAGGGTGACATATGCAGTCTTGAGTGAGCTGAAATGAGAATGGTGAGGTTGGATGTGTACTGTGACGCTGAAAGATAAGAATCCCCGTTCAGAGCTAAGACGAAAGCTGAGATCGTGCATGGATGAGACCAGCTGGGTGAAGTGGTGCATGAGTCTAAATGTGGTGAGGAGGAGAGCCAATGGTAGGTAGGCCAAGAATGACATGGGGAGAGATTGTAAAAAATGATCTTAGAGTTAAGAACCTGACAAAGAACCTGACAAGACAGACTACAAAAAATGGTGCTGCATGGAGAGTTACTGCAGCTAACCTGCAAGGGCGTGGTAAATGGCTGTATGATTTTGATGTGGATGATGATGATTTTGATCTATCTTTCAGTCTATCTATCTATCTATACTAATGTACTGTATTTCTCACCATAAACTAAACTAAACTTGCATAAAAGGAACAAATATTTAAATGAGAAGAATTGCAGTGTGTTTCATAACCTGTACAGTATAGTTGACCCTCGCCAAATGAGGATTTCCCATCCACGGGTTCTGGATATTCACGGTTTTTACTCTGCCAACCATTTCACACAACCACGGCATATAACAGTAAAAAAGAATGAATAAAATTACATATAGTATCTACCTTAAAATACACGTTGTAAAATAGAAAAAACACAGCTTGGAGACATTTGTTTAGTTAAAAATATGTCTTATATGGTGGAAAAAATGGTATATCTCTCAGTCTCTCTCTCTCTTTCTCTCTACATCTTTCTCTCCATCTGTCTACAGTATATCTGTCTTATATGTACTGTAGACAGAACTACTGTACTAACCATGATAGACAGTTGACAATGCGTGTGATTAATACCTGGAATACAAATATTTCCAGGAAATTGTCCAATATATTCAGGAACTAGACCACTTTAGTGATATAGAAGAACCAAGAAAATATTGTTTATTGTTTTGTTTTATACCAAAACACTGGTGATTGTCTCTCAGATATCAGGACACAGTGATGCACCACTATATCTTCTCTAGTGGTGCATTACTGTGTCCAGGGTTCATACCCCAGTCTTGGACAGATGTGAGAAGGATGTTACCCTCACTACCAAACATGACAGGTTTTCTCCAGGTACAATACTGCAGTTTCCTCCCATACTGTACAGTATTAACACTGGACAATGAAGGACATAACAAAGAACAGACCAACTGCCCAAACGGCTCATTACTGGTAGTTACGATGTCGCTATGTTAACTTATACAAAGGTGAATCATAATTTAATGTTTACTCGGCCATAGTGAGCTTCAACATTCATGCCAGTACAGTAATGTACTGATGAATGAGTCTTGATCACACACAACTATAAGGCGGCCTTCTCTTGCCACTCCATCATCCCTCTGGCCTTTATTGTGGATCTCTGAGGTGACAGTCATGACCAGTGATAAATATTTTGGTGTTAAGTCGGTGGTGTGGTACTGTGCAGGTCTGACCCACCTGTTACAAACTACTGCAGGGAGTGAAGACCTTCCTTAAAAGGTTTAACTTGGCAGTATGCAGAAGGTCACAGCTCTGTATCAGCTGACAACACAGACGTCCTCAATGGCACTTGATGGTCTATAACAAGGCCATTTTTGTTATTACTGACTTTTGTCCTTGATGTGGTTCACCCATTATCAGATGCAGGTCAAGAACATTAAGGACTGTCCCTCTGTAATCATCACTGAGTACATGAGGATGGATTACATTCTTAACTCTCAAATGGCAGCCGTCACCTGCAGAAGTTAACTGTAGGGATGGTAGTCATCATCAGTAGAAGTTTCATGTTCCATTTTTACACATATGGGGAGGGATGATCATTAACTAAGTGATAAAGAAGGTACCTGTAGGTTCCTTATTTGTCCTGGCATCACATGACCCAACTGTACCCAGACTGTGGCCTCACACAAGTGCTCTACTGTTTGTCTCTAAATCCAAGGTTATATATAGAAGTTAACCTGAGTTCTGACACAAATTGTTCTGTTCTGTTTGTAAAGATTTATGTCTTATATAATACAACATCACTTACTGTGGCCACTATTGTTGTACTGTACATCACTTTTTGTATACCTGTACAGTATTGTCCATATACCTGTACCTGCATTGTCTATATACATACTGGACTGTATACTGTACCTCATTGTCTATATACATGCTGGACTGGACTGTATACTGTACCTCATTGTCTATGTATGTGGTAAGTATTGTTTACACACACATAATTATTAATTAATTTGTTAAAGTAAAATGGAGGCTGACCTCCTCCTCCACCCTGTCCCACAATTCACTTTTCTCCTATCAGTACTTGGCCTATTGGTTCCAGTGCTTGGCTTTGAGCATAAATTCCATAAATCAATCAATTAATTAATCCTAGCAGTACATGTACTCTCAGATACTGTACTCAGCTTATTGTAGGAAGGATTTTTGAGTTTTTAATGAAGGTTTATGAAGACTTCAACCAACTGTTCCTTGAGGTACTGTGCTGTACTGTAGATGGAACATATCAGTAAAACAGAATATCTTGAACCTTGTCAGAAGTGTTCTTCCTCTGGGTGTGTTAACAGCTCTGGCTGTGTTCCACGCCACAGGTCTACCTCTCAACACCAGGAACCAATCATGCCTGACATGACTAACTTATTACAGTAGTTTAAGTTATACTGTATACTGTACTGTACTCTTTATAACTCAGTGTTACTTCTTTAGTGTTAAAATACAATGGTAATCAATTACTAGTTTATTCATATAAACTAATTTACCAGATTTAAAGTAAATGCCAAGAATAGCCTACTGGTCTCAACCTGATGAACCATCTAGTGACCTCTTACGTTCATCAGACTAATTATTTATAATAGTAATAAACCATCGCCACTATTTATATTTTTATACATGTGAGTCGTGGATTATACAAATTACTGTAAGAAAACCAAGATTTGCCCCTGACAACAAGAATATTTCACATAAAATTCACACAAAACCACTACCCAAATATCCATAGGTGCTTCAAGGCTCCACGGGGCAAGTTGTTACCAGGTTTTATTTACAATTCGCAATTATTACATGGAATTATACAATTTACACAATACTGTATATACTGAACTGTATACCTACATGTCTATATACATGCTGAACTGTATACTTGCATTGTCTACTGTATATACATGCTGAACTGTATAGTGTATACCTTATGACCTGTGGCGTAATGGTTAGCATCCTCGCCTCGCAAGCGAGCGGACCCGAGTTCGATCCTCGGGCAGGGTGAAACTATGGGCAAGTTTCTTTATGCCATTTGCCTCTGTCTACCCAGCAGTGATGGTAATGGTTAGCCAGTGCAGTTGGCGAGTTGTCCAGTCTTCTCGGACTACTGTATTCCTTGACACTGGGTCATGCAGCTTGTTAACTTGGGGTGTGGTTGTTGTTGGCGACAGCTTCTACACCTTAACAAATTCACGCCTAGGAGGCCCTTGGGCCGGCCATCCTTTATTTCGAGGGGATTCCATTATTTATTTATACCTGTACCTGCATTGTCTATATACAGTACATGCTGAACTGTATACCTGCATTGTCTATATGCTTAACTGTATTGTATACCTGTATTGTCTATATGGTGAATGTATACAATACCTGCATTGACTATACGCAGATTGAGCCAATTGTAAACTTATATGATAAGTTTACGGAATAAATATATATCTATCTATCTAAAGTGGTCTAGTGCATGGAAATAGTTTGAGCTTTTCCCTGATAATTTTGGTTCATCACAGGTGTTACTCTGTTGCAGTGTGAGCCAGTGTGAGGTGGAGGTCAATATTAAACTGAGATGTTTAGTTGCAGCTCTAGAAGATTGACAATTTGTCTTCTTTTAATTATAAACCAGAACACTTATTTCTCACTTTTTATCCATGTATAATTTGGCTAAATTTAGCTTCTAAATTTACTTGGACTTAGAATGCCATCACACTGTGATTTGATATTAAAGAAAAAAGTATATTCTTTTGTGTTTTCAGGAACTTTAGAATTAATATGATTTAGTGAGGCTGTTGAACTATTCCGGCACTTTACTAAACCGTAAATATATTTTATTGTTCGTTAAGGAATTCAATCTCAATAGTTCGGTGTCATTTAATGTTGCTCTAAAATCTGTTGACTGACATGCGGCAATTATTCTGTTATAGTCATGCCAGTTAATGTTGTTTTAGGAGATACAGTTTATTGTGTAGTGATCTCCGTTAAAACAAACCATTTTTATTTTCCAAATTTGTCGCGCTGGGTTATGAAGGTGTGCATGGTGGGAAAGGCTTTGGAATAAGGAATATTGAAGGTGAAGAATACTTGAGTTTGGGGATGGCATGAAACAGGTGTTTAAGAAAAGTGCAAGTAGGCTGACCGTGTAGGCCTAAGTCAGGTGGCACAGAAACCCAGATTGGCTACATTTTTGTCAGGCAGTTAGAACAGGTTGCTTGTGAGTGTGTGTGTGTGTGTGACATGTTACTTAAAGATGGAGGAAGAGGAAGAAGGTGGATTTTCCAAGAAGGAGAGTGTGGGAATTGTGAAGGAACTGAGTGGAAAGGAAGCTTTTTTTTCTGAGTTGAGAAGCTGGGAAACAGCCAGTGACAGATTGAAGGGCAGTGTACCACGATGCTGGGCCATAATAAAAGATGTTGTGTTGAGTGTGGTTGATAAGATTTGTGGCAGGAATGATGAAGTGGAGAGAGAGATAAAAAGAGGAAAGGAGATTGTGTGAGACGTGGAAGATGGTTGGCAACAGAGAGAAGTACAGCACCTGGAGGCTAAACTGAGGTGGTTCAGGAGAGAAAGGAGGAAACTAACTGTGTTAAGAGATACATGAATGAAAGTGGAGGGGAGGGGAGTTAGAAGTAGGCAAAGAATGACATGAGGAGAGGTTGTTAAGAAATGTCGGTGCTACTTTAGTAACTGAGAATGTTCGTTGGTTGGAATGATGAGGAACAAACTGAACAGAAATAAATGAATAATTGAACACAAAAAATTTAGGAATTGTCGAATAATATCAAAATATTCGGAACTCAGTTAATTCGTATTTTCAGTAATTCGAGTGACCCAGAGTCTCTTTTTGTCGAGTCACTGAAGGTATAGTGCAGTTTGTGGTCCACAGAATTACTGAAAATACAAATTCACGGAGTTCCGATTATTTTGATATTAATCGACAATTTCTCATTTTTTTGTGTTCAATTATTCATTCATTTTCTGTTCACTTTGTTCACATTGTTCCTCATTATTCCAACCAACAAAAATACTCGGTTACCAAGCCTTGACTGCCACATAAAGAACTCTTTATAATTACTGTGGAAGCAAATATTTTTTAAGTGTACAAACAGTAATAATAAAGTAAATAATACAATAATAAATAAATGTAAGACTTACTGTACATTGTGAGGTGAACTAATAATATATAGATGATATTCAGAAAGTGTAATAGTATTGAGGATCAGTTCTGGGGTCCACTGCTGTCATCAAGAAGATTAATCCCCAACCTACCTAACTCAGGAGACTGGTTCCTTTGTTCTTTGTTTTTCTCCCTTGTTTTGTTGTTTTAGTTGGCTGAAGAGGGTCTTAGTACACCAGCTCTAAAGTTTGGTCTTTTATTTCTCCAATGAGGGTTTTTATTTCATTTACCAGTGTGGCCATGACACCTTCGGAGTATCATCTACATTTTACGATCTCACATTATTTATTTATTACGGTATTATTTACTTTATTATTGTAAGACATTATTTATTTATTACGGTATTGTTTATTAATTATTATAAGTGTATTTTATGAATACTTATAATTTGTACAATAATTATAAATAGAATATTGTATGTGGCAGCCAAGGCAACTTTCGAACCACTCAGTTATTTCAGATTGGATTCATTCCAAATTCAAATCATTTAATTAATTTTTTGAAAACATACGAATTAAGCTAAAGTCCGAATTACAACTATCTGATTTAACGAGGGTATAGTGTAAATACCCCAGTAGACTGCATATTATGGTAGCACCGAAATCTCAGAATTATTTTGATGTATTAAATCTGATTATGCCAAATATTTTTGTATTTATCTAGATGTGCTTAACAGTAATATTTATAAGTCCAAAAATTCATTGTTTAAATATTCTAAGTCCAAAAATTCATCTTTAGAAATATTCTAAGTACAACAATTCATTGTTAGAAATATTCTAAGTCCAAAAATTCATCGTTAGAAATATTCTAAATCCAAAAATTCATCATTAAAAATATTCTAAGTCCAAAATTCATTGTTAGAAATATTCTAAGTCCAAAAATTCGTCATTCAAAATATTCCAAGTCCAAAAATGACCAAAATTTTACCTGCGCAAAATTTGAGTAATAAGAAATTGTCTGGTTTTAGGGATAAAAAAATTTGTGCCATTCTTAAGAGCTCCAGCTTGGTATCTCCGTGTTTATGTTTATTATGAGGCATAACGGAATACCTGGACGTGGGGAGAGTAACTCAGTGGGCGCCTACTGAGTATTCTCCCCACGTCCAGGTAGTCCGTTATGCTTGTATTTTTTTATATTATTGGTGAACGATGATTTGAAGAGGCTTTCCTCCGGAGACTCTTCCGATTATCCTTTACCAAATTTTTTCAATGTTAGTCCTGGCAATGGCAAACTCAAAAAACACTTAAGGGTAAAAAAAGGGCATTTTTTGGGCCATTTTTCGCTCAAAATTGGCCATTTTTTCATAAAAATTGGTATTTTTTTCATATTTTAGCCATTTTTTTCATATTTTTAGCTATTTTTTTGCATATTTCCAGTTATTTTTTCTTATTTATAGCTATTTTTTTATATTTAAAGCTTTTTTTTTTTATAATTTTTTTTTATTTTATATATATATTTTATATTTGTATTATATTTATTTTATTTGTATATTATATTTGTATATTATAT
The DNA here is from genome assembly GCF_018991925.1 of Homarus americanus. NCBI lineage: Eukaryota > Metazoa > Arthropoda > Malacostraca > Decapoda > Nephropidae > Homarus > Homarus americanus. The sequence goes on along the minus strand of NW_024747997.1, from coordinate 1,579,398 downwards.
TTATTATATTTATTACATTTGTATTATATTTATATATTTTATTTGTATTATGTTTGTATATTATATTTGTACCCTGTATTTCATTTGTTTATTATATTTGTATATATAATTTTTCAGATGCTTTATGAAAGTATTTTGCTTCAAAATGTGAAGCTGAACTTTTCTGTAAAAGTAGTACTGAAAGGGTTAATGAATACTGGTATTGACATTTAGACATTTATTAATGGAAACTTAATGGCATTATAAATTTTTCTTCAGCAGAGCAGTAAAGGGCAGCAGTGGCTAGCCCAGGGTAGCAACAGCAGTGGCCAGCCCAGGACAGGACAGTGTCCAAGGTTGCAGTTCAGGATGACAGCAGCAGTGGCCAGCCTAGGACAGGACAGTGTCCAGGGTGGCAGCAGCAGCAGCAGGCAGTCCAGGACAGCAGCAGTGTCCAGGGTAGCAGCAGCAGCAGGAAGTGGCCAGCCTAGGACAGGACAGTGTCCAGGGTGGCGGCAGCAGCAGCAGGCAGTCCAGGACAGCAGCAGTGGCCAGCCTAGGACAGGACAGTGTCCAGGGTGGCAGCAGCAGCAGCAGGCAGTCCAGGGCAGCAGCAGCAGGAAGTGGCCAGCCTAGGACAGGACAGTGTCCAGGGTGGCAGCAGCAGCAGGCAGTCCAGGACAGCAGGAAGTGGCCAGCCTAGGACAGGACAGTGTCCAGGGTGGCAGCAGCAGGAAGTGGACAGCCTAGGATAGGACAGTGTCCAGAGCCGCAGCAGCAGGCTCCCCCGGGCGGCGGTCTCCCCAGGGCTCCCCCGGGCGGCGGGCTCCCCCGGGCGGCGGGCGGCAGGCTCCCCCTGGCGGCGGGCTCCCCCTGGCAGCAGCAGCAGGCTCTCCAGGGCGGCAGCAGCAGCAGGCTCTCCAGGGCGGCAGCAGCAAGTCCAGCTTAGTGGTAACCACCCACCACAAAGTCCTGAATAATATTTCTGTACAAAATAAAAAGTAAAATTAATAAAAACATTTATTTAACCAGAAAATTATTTTTAATATAATGACAATGTGCTGTAGTCTAGACAATTTAACACTTAACAAGGACCAATGTACAAATTACTTAATATAAAAATATAAATTTGGTAATTGAAATGGTTCACCTTATGATCCTTGATATACTGCCAAGTGTTCAGGGAATATTATCAGTAACAGTACAGCAACTTAACCTAACCATGTATATTGTACCTGTTTAGTTTAACCACAAGAGTTATCGAGTCATAACTACAATAAACCTGCATCTTTGGTTCATAGTTTAGTTAATATATTTAAAATGTCTTTCAATGACTGCTTTAGGAATTATTGATTTGTGAACATTTAATTTTAACTAAATTTACATCAATGAATAACTTGGGCACAGTACAGAACAGTAAATTATTATTTCTAAAGTATACAAAATGTAGGTAACTTTACATCTACATTTAGGAATTATTTCTCCAAGTTCAGCATTGAGCAAAAGTTAATTTACTTAGTTTACATTTTATGTATTAAATTATTGTTTTTTAAAGTTGTAAGAAGTTAAGAGTAAAGTCACATGTTATTACCTATAAAAGGTTTGAAGCAAGATATTTTAATACTAATTTATCCTAATACAGTATTATAACATGACCCTAAACTGAAGGTTTTATCTTCTATAGAGTGCCACATTAATCCACTTAATCTAGTACAGTAATTGAAGAACATTAGTGATGCACCATTAATAACATGACTAGTCAAAATTTTCTCAATAATCTGCCGCCAGATTCAAAACACAGATTTAGAGTTAATGCTATAATTTAAGTCAATTTTATCATGCAGGTATAACAATTAAGTCACTATATAGTGTCACCACCAAAGCCAGACTATGAACAAAGCAAAATATCAGCCAAATAACAGGATTTAAATAAAACAAATTACTCTGGTGGTAGAGAACCAGTCCACAAATGCATCAACTTTAGAAATAGTCTGACGGAATTCTAAGCTGCAATGTTAAGAGCAGCTGGGTTTTAAATTTTATCATTGCCGCATTTAAGTCTACCCGGCACAACACGCAGTAATTATTAACATAACTCACTAATCAAGTGGTCAACTATTTATAGACAGTTTAAAGGCTGTTGGAAGCTGCAACCATCCAGGAGGAATACCGTCCACATTAATTATTAACTGTACGGAATAATAAAAAGTAAGGACTAATGTTATAACTCAAATAGAGACGTGATAATGTTAAAACCTTATTTTGTGAACATTTAAACTTTATTGCTCATTCTCTAATAAAATTAATCTTTAAAGGGAGTTGTTTATCATTGATTAATTTTGTTATCAAGAACTCCTCTCCAGCCTAAACGACCGACTGAAAGTCTTTCATTATAGGTTAATACTGTACCGGGTCGTTCTTCATTCTAATTTGAATAATATTGGTAAATAAAATATCTAATGTACTTTAACAGTGCTACAATATATAAAATAATCTTTCTCGTCAGCAACAGTCTCTACCAGATTATTTTTCTCTCAATAAATAAAAGCTACTTAGTCTGGCCTGATAATATATTCATTACCGTATAATGAACTGCTGTGGAACTGCACAGAGGACACTGCCATCACAACTACAAGACAATGATCGGCGGCCGAGTGGCATGACTAATAAGTGAACAGACTATAACTGGTTTCCGTAATTACTGTATTTTGCCGGTAATAATTTTACGGAGTAATTTCTTCACCCAACACAGACGGCAAAATGGCATCAGCTAATACTTTGTTTACCGATACTGATTATTCCACAAAATATTGATATTATCTTTTACTTATATTAATTGGTGCATCCCTAATATTGTACTGTACTAATACTTTATTGATATATATACTGAAGAGTTGACTAGACACGGCAGTTCACGAGTTACTATTACTGTACTGTACTTTGTCGAGAGTTTAGTGAAGAAACCACAATGAGTTACCCTGGACTGGTGCAGTGTGGTGCAGGGCAGCGCAGCAAGAGGCCGTTCACCAGAAATCTCTCGGGTCATTTGTTGGATCCTCCATCTTTAAGTCGTCATCCTGGAATGAATAACAAACAACTCTGCACAAATTAAATAGTTTACCTACAGGCATCCCCCAATACAGAGCACATGTGTCTGATAGTTTCAACAATATGTCTACACTACACAGAAGCAAACAATGAATAAATCCCACTTTGATGCCACTTATCTGTATATGAAAGTAAAGATTCTCTCACAGGAACAGAATCCCAATATTTAAATTACTTCCACCTAATGAACACATTACCAGGAATAAAACTGCCGTATATTAAGGGACAGCTGTCAACTAGTTTACTGAATAAATGAAGCATTTCAGCACAACTTAAGTGGAGAACAATGCACAGTTACACAACCTTATTTTTACCACAGCTCTTCAACTATTGGTGATATCATTGACAAACTTGAATACAGTATTACAAGTATTACATAAGCTTGGATATAGTGTACAGTATTACAAGTATTCTTTAGTCATCCACTGATTATACTGGTTAACTGCCCCCACAATGTTTTATAGTACTGTCCTTGATTATTGATGAACATTATGCAAGGTATCTGTTAGATAAAGAAAATGTTTATTACATTCAAGAGCTGTTGGTAAGAGGAAGGCAAAGTAACATTTAACATTTTCTCAATTTCTTGTAAGAATGCAGCAACATTAATAAACAAAATAGCAACAAATTAATCAAAATTACGCTAAAATTTAAAGAAACTAACATTTACAATTACGAGTTATTCACCCAATGACTGTCTACAAACATTAACAGGCCGTCAACCCAGAACATTAATTTACAATTCTTTACAACTACATGAAGGGTCCTTGTAAAGTTTAATAAAGATCATTAAAAAAATTCCACCATTTATAACTTAAGTAATCCACAACCTTCACCAGGTATAAGATTTATATAGAATACAAGTGTAGTTACCTGTACTGGGAACAACGTATTGGATAAATTGAGAACTATAGATGCAGGCAAGTTAATAATGCCAAGGTTGATGCCAGTTATTTGGCTAACTTAAGAATGATCCTGTTACTGTACAGGACCTTAGAGCCAGCCAGGTGAAGGTACTTGTTGGGGGAAGAAGAATTTGGATATAAATGGTGGAAAATTAAACTAAAGGCAAGAGACTTACTCCTTGTTGGATGTATTTATAGATCACAGAACTGAAGTTTATTAAGCCAAGCCAGTTTAAAGGCATTAATACTGTACACAGCATTATGGGCTACTGGTGACTGACTGACTGACTGACTGACTGGAGGAATGAAATTACACTTGAGAAACAGGAATGCAGACACTATGCTGAATATCACAGCCAGTAAACCGTTTGATAAAATATACTGTACTGTATACTCCAGACCAAACACACTGTCTCAAGGAATACAAGTCCATTCAGACTGTAGAAACACTGAGCAAGACAGCCAGTCCGATTCCAAATGAAGTCAAGTCAAAGCCCCAAAAGCTTTCAACGTGTGGGCACATCAGACCCCAGACTAAGATAATGTTACACACTCGGAACAGGGCAAGACGAGAGGAGTTAAATAGTGTTCACAAGAGGATGTAAACCTCCCATGTGTTTGAGGAGTAACAACACTGACATGTTCTCAGTCAAGTATTAAAACAAATTATCAAAACTAAAGTTGGTAACATGGCAGTTTCGGCCAATATGCCCCGGTAGTTTATCCTGTGTATTTTAGTGTGAATTTAATTTGACCTTTAATTCCGGGGGAAAGTAACAATCTGTTCTCCCCCAAAAGTATGGAAAAACTTGCAAGATTCATTTCTGCCATTATTCTTGGTTGAGATGGTGTTAAAAATACTCCCAATAAGGAGATGTAACGGTTGGGAAGGTTAAAACAGCCCGCCGTGTATTGGTCCAAATTGCATTTATACCATAAAGGTACATAGAGCCCTGATGGGGAGCTTCACGGGTTGTATAATGACCTTCCTGACCTCGTTAAATCTTGTAGTACAGAAGCATAACAAGCAAAACGTTCCCCAAAGACTGGAAAATGACATACCCAAGTCCTATATTGAAACAGATGACTTATGAATAATAACAGTATTGCGAGTGATTGGCATATTGTGTAAAGTAAAGCCAATTAGTTCATGCCATTGTCCAGCTTATAGACAAGCGAGGTGTGACTTAATACAGGATTATAAACATGTAATAGGTCATTACTTAGCCTGGTGTTCACAACTAGCAGACGCCCACCCCACTTGAAGTCAAGTCCAGTACTTGCTAACCGTGAGTACATGCCCAGTACTTTCCACAGTAACAGGAGAGCTAGTACATGCCCAGTACTTGCCAACTGTAACAGCCAGTTCGTGCCCAGTGCTTGCCAAAAGTGTAACAAAGCCAGTACATGCCCAGTACTTGCCAACTGTAACCGCCAGTTCAAGCCCAGTACTTGCCAAAAGTAACAGTATCAGTACTTGCCCAGTACACTTGCCAACGTCTAGATGCGTTCGACCGCCTCTAGACCCCAGTGGCAAAGTTTAAAGTGAAGTAGAGTTAACATAACACGTCAGAACAAACTTTCTAACCTCAGCCAATAAGGTGACCCACGCTGACGACCAGAGGCAGCGAACTGGTCTTCAGCAGGGCAGCTACACAACCAATTGGATCCATCATCTGTAAAGAAATAAAGAAGCTTAGGAGTAACAATTAAATATTAAAATCTTTACGGTGACCAAAACTAAACCATATTTAGTTAATTTAAATAAATGTACAAGCCAAAAATAGTAAAGTATTCTCTAGAGTAACTAGTCAATGTGATAGTTAACGACCATTAACCTATGCTTACTCATTGTGTATCTACAATATTATTTAAGTCTGTTTAAATTATTTCCTTTTAAATAAATCACTTGGTACAAAATCGAATAATAAATTTAACCACTGAAATAAATTTAAAATAAAACATACCATACCTTTAAAGAACAGCGTCTGTCAAGTGAGAGAGACGACCGGCAGCACTTCCCCCCTCTGTGTCTCCATGAGCACTGCTCCCCACCGGCCAATCGCTGCTCTGTGTAACCTCTTCCCGCCTAAGCCTTGTCCGAATGAGGAATCCTAACAAAATATATACAACCTCAATCGTACATACAAATTTTAATACAAGTTTTAAGGTATATTTTGGTGTAAATTAATTTATATCGTAATATAGAAGAAAAAAGAATCAGGAAAACTTTACGGAAAAATAAATACAAAGATAAATCCAATAATATAATCCAAATTCCTAAGTTTCGGAGACAGTCATTTGTTGACCATTCAGGGTTGCCAACATTACCGAGTTACTCAACTATATCGTCCCTTAATGGGTGGTTATCGCTGATTGGTAATAGATAGATAGATAGATAGATAGATAGAAAGATAGATAGATAGATAGATAGAAAGATAGATACACAGGCCGGTCAGTGGCGAAGAAGATAAACAAAAGTAATTTCAATATTATACAATAAAAAAGTAAAACAGTTACCCATAAAAGATTCGTTTTCTCTTATGACGTCATTAAACAACACGGACGTAAATATAGTTATTAGAATGAGATTAAAACTATTACTATAGTATTAATTAAAATAATAACAATAACAATAATTAAACTATGGCGGGAAAGATTATAGAAATGCCATAGAAGTGTGTCCCAGAGAGTGCCATAGTGTTCCTGCATGTCCCAGGGAGTGCCATAGTGTTCCTGCATGTCCCAGGGAGTGCCATAGTGTTCCTGCATGTCCCAGGGAGTGCCATAGTGTTCCTGCATGTCCCAGGGAGTGCCATAGTGTTCCTGCATGTCCCAGGAGTGCCATAGTGTCCCTGCATGTCCCAGGGAGTGCCATAGTGTTCCTGCATGTCCCAGGAGTGCCATAGTGTTCTGCATGTCCCAGGAGTGCCATAGTGTTCTGCATGTCCCAGGGAGTGCCATAGTGTTCCTGCATGTCCCAGGACATGTGTTCTGCATGTCCCAGGAGTGCCATAGTGTTCCTGCATGTCCCAGGGAGTGCCACCTCATGTCCCAGGAGTGCCATAGTGTTCCTGCATGTCCCAGGAGGCCATAGTGTTCCTGCATGTCCCAGGGAGTGCCATAGTGTTCCTGCATGTCCCAGGGAGTGCCATAGTGTTCCTGCATGTCCAGGAGCCATAGTGTTCTGCATGTCCCAGGGAGTGCCATAGTGTTCCTGCATGTCCCAGGAGTGCCATAGTGTTCCTGCATGTCCCAGGGAGTGCCATAGTGTTCCTGCATGTCCCAAGGAGTGCCATAGTGTTCCTGCATGTCCCAGGAGTGCCATAGTGTTCCTGCATGTCCCAGGAGCCATAGTGTTCCTGCATGTCCCAGGAGTGCCATAGTGTTCCTGCATGTCCCAGGGAGTGTTCCTGCATGTCCCAAGGAGTGCCATAGTGTTCCTGCATGTCCCAGGGAGTGCCATAGTGTTCCTGCATGTCCCAGGGAGTGCCATATGTTCCTGCATGTCCCAGGAGTGCCATAGTGTTCCTGCATGTCCCAGGGAGTGCCATAGTGTTCCTGCATGTCCCAAGGAGTGCCATAGTGTTCCTGCATGTCCCAGGGAGTGCCATAGTGTTCCTGCATGTCCCAGGAGTGCCATAGTGTTCCTGCATGTCCCAGGAGTGCCATAGTGTTCCTGCATGTCCCAAGGAGTGCCATAGTGTCTGCATCCGGGGAGGCCATAGTGCCCCATGTCCCAGGAGTGCCATATGTTCCTGCATGTCCCAAGGAGTGCCATAGTGTTCCTGCATGTCCCAGGAGTGCCATAGTGTTCCTGCATGTCCCAGGAGTGCCATAGTGTTCCAGCATGTCCCAGGAGTGCCATAGTGTTCCTGCATGTCCCAGGAGTGCCATAGTGTTCCTGCATGTCCCAAGGAGTGCCATAGTGTTCTGCATGTCCCAGGAGTGCCACAGTGTTCCTGCATGTCCCAGGAGTGCCATAGTGTTCCTGCATGTCCCAGGAGTGCCAGTGTTCCTGCATGTCCCAGGAGTGCCATAGTGTTCCTGCATGTCCCAGGAGTGCCATATGTTCCTGCATGTCCCAAGGAGTGCCATAGTGTTCCTGCATGTCCCAGGGAGTGCCATAGTGTTCCTGCATGTCCCAGGGAGTGCCATAGTGTTCCTGCATGTCCCAAGGAGTGCCATAGTGTTCCTGCATGTCCCAAGGAGTGCCATAGTGTTCCTGCATGTCCCAGGAGTGCCATAGTGTTCCTGCATGTCCCAGGGAGTGCCATAGTGTTCCTGCATGTCCCAAGGAGTGCCATAGTGTTCCGCATGTCCCAGGAGTGCCATATGTTCCTGATGTCCCAGGGAGTGCCATAGTGTTCCTGCATGTCCCAGGAGTGCCATAGTGTTCCTGCATGTCCCCAAGGAGTGCCATAGTGTTCCCTGCATGTCCCAGGAGTGCCATAGTGTTCCTGCATGTCCCAAGGAGTGCCATAGTGTTCCTGCATGTCCCAGGAGTGCCATAGTGTTCCTGCATGTCCCAGGGAGTGCCATAGTGTTCTGCATGTCCCGGAGTGCCACAGTGTTCCTGCATGTCCCAGGAGTGCCACAGTGTTCCAGCATGTCCCAGAGTGCCACAGTGTTCCAGCGTGACCCAGGGAGTGCCAGTGTTCCAGAATGTCCCAGAGAGTGCCAGAGTGTTCCAGCGTGACCCAGGGAGTGCCAGTGTTCCAGAATGTCCCAGAGAGTGCCACAGTGTTCCAACATGTCCCAGGAGTGCCAGAATGTTCCAGCGTGATCCAGGATGTCCAGCATATCTCAAGGAGTGCCATAGTATTCCAGCATGTCCCAGAGAGTGCCACAGTCTTCCAGCATGTCCCAAGGAGTGCCAGAGTGTTCCAGCGTGACCCAGGAGTGCCAGTGTTCCAGCATATCTCAAGGAGTGCCAGAGTGTTCCAGTGTAACCCAGGAGTGCTGTGTTCCAGCGTGACCCAGGAGTGCCACAGTGTTCCATAATGTCCTAGGAGTGCCACAGTGTTCCAGCATGTCCTGGGAGTGCCAGGTGTTCCAGCGTGACCCAGGAGTGCCACAGTGTTCCATAATGTCCTAGGAGTGCCACAGTGTTCCAGCATGTCCCAAGGAGTGCCAGAGTGTTCCAGCGTGACCCAGGAGTGCCAGTGTGTTCCAGCGTGACCCAGGAGTGCCACAGTGTTCCATAATGTCCTAGGGAGTGCCACAGTGTTCCAGCATGTCCCAGGGAGTGCAGTGTTCCAGCATGTCCCAGGGAGTGCCAGTGTGTTCCAGCGTGACCCAGGAGTGCCACAGTGTTCCATAATGTCCCAGGGAGTGCCACAGTGTTCCAGCATGTCCCAGAGTGCCAGAGTGTCCAGCGTGACCCAGGGAGTGCCAGTGTTCCAGCATGTCTCAAGGAGTGCCACAGTGTTCCAGCCGAACTCAGGGAGTGCCACAGTGTTCAGCATGTCCCAGGAGTGCCAGGTTCCAGCATGTCCCAAGGAGTGCCAGAGTGTTCCAGTGTGACCCAGGGAGTGCCACAGTGTTCCAGCATATCTCGGAGTGCCACAGTGTTCCAGTGTGTCCCAGCGATTGCCACAGTGTTCCAGTGTGGCCCAGAGAGTGCCAGAGAGTTCCAGCATGTCCCAGGAGTGGTTAAACCCTCATATAGGCCTTACACTCAACCCTTAAAGGACTAATAGACCTCGGATGCAAAACATCTGGCCTAAACCACACTTAACCCTTGACATAGGCCTCAAACACTTAACCCCTGACATAGGCCTCAAACACTTAACCCCTGACATAGGCCTCAAACAAACCCCTGACATAGGCCCAAACACCCGACATGGCCTCAAACATAACCTGACACCCACCAACCCACAACCCACAGCCTCAAACACTTAACCCTGACATAGGCCTCAAACACTAACCCCTGACATAGGCCTCAACACTTAACCCCTGACATGGCCCAAACACTTAACCCTTGACATAGGCCTCAAACACTTAACCCCTGACATAGCCTCAAACACTTAACCCTGACATAGGCCTCAAACACTTAACCCCTGACATAGGCCTCAAACACTTAACCCTGACATAGGCCTCAAACACTTAACCCCTGACATAGGCCCCAAACACTTAACCCTGACATAGGCCTCAAACACTTAACCCCTGACATAGGCCTCAAACACTTAACCCCGACATAGGCTCAAACACTTAACCCTTGACATAGGCCTCAAACACTTAACCCCTGACATAGGCCTCAAACACTTAACCCCTGACATAGGCCCCCAAACACTTAACCCCTGACATAGGCCCCAAACACTTAACCCCTGACATAGGCCTCAAACACTTAACCCCAAGCTCAAACACAACCAACCTACATAGGCCTCAAACACAACCGACATAGGCCTCAAACACTAACCCCTGACATGCCTCAAACACTTAACCCCTGACATAGGCCTCAAACACTTAACCCCTGACATAGGCCTCAAACACTTAACCCCTTGACATAGGCCTCAAACACTTAACCCCTGACATAGGCCTCAAACACTTAACCCCTGACATAGGCCTCAAACATTAACCCCTGACATAGGCCTCAAACACTTAACCCCTGACATAGGCCCCAAACACTTAACCCCTGACATAGGCCTCAAACACTTAACCCCCTGACATAGGCCTCAAACACTTAACCCCTGACATAGGCCTCAAACACTTAACCCCTGACATAGGCCTCAAACATTAACCCCCTGACATAGGCCTCAAACACTTAACCCCTGACATAGGCCTCAAACACTTAACCCCTGACATAGGCCTCAAACACTTAACCCTTGACATAGGCCTCAAACATAACCCCTGACATAGGCCTCAAACACTTCCACCCCAAACACTTAACCCCTGACATAGGCCTCAAACACTAACCCTGACATAGGCCCTCAAACACTTAACCCCTGACATAGGCCTCAAACACTTAACCCCTGACATAGGCCTCAAACACTAAACCCTGACATAGGCCTCAAACACTTAACCCCTGACATAGCCTCAAACACTTAACCCTGACAGGCTGACATAGGCCTCAAACACTTAACCCTTGACATAGGCCTCAAACACTAACCCCTGACATAGGCCTCAAACACTAACCCCTGACATAGGCCTCAAACCTAACCCTAACCCCTGACATAGGCCCATAACCCTGACAAGGCCCAAACCTTAAAACCCTGACATAGGCCTCAAACACTAACCCCTGACATAGGCCTCAAACACTTAACCCGACGGCCTCAAACACAACGACAATCAAGCCCAAAACTTAACCCCTGACATAGGCCTCAAACACTTAACCCTGACATAGGCCTCAAACACTTAACCCTGACATAGGCCTCAAAACAACCCCTGACATAGGCCTCAAACATAACCTGAGCCCAAACCTAACCCTGACATAGGAACCCTGACATAGGCCCAAACACTTAACCCCTGACATAGGCCTCAAACACTTAACCCTTGACATAGGCCTCAAACACTTAACCCCTGACATAGGCCTCAAAACATTAACCCTTGACATAGGCCTCAAACACTTAACCCTTGACAACTCAAAACTTAACCTGACATAGGCCTCAAACACTTAACCTTGACATAGGCCTCAAACACTTAACCCCTGACATAGGCCCAAACACTTAACCTGACAGGCCTCAAACACTTAACCCCTGACATAGGCCTCAAACACTTAACCCCTGACATAGGCCTCAAACACTTAACCCCTGACATAGGCCTCAAACACTTAACCCACATAGGCCCAAACAAACCCTGACATAGCCTCAAACACTTAACCCCCTGACATAGGCCTCAAACACTTAACCCCTGACATAGGCCTCAAACACTTAACCCCTGACATAGGCCTCAAACACTTAACCCTTGACATAGGCCTCAAAACTTAACCCTTGACATAGGCCTCAAACACTTAACCCTTGACATAGGCCTCAAACACTTAACCCTTGACATAGCCTCAAACACTTAACCCCTGACATAGGCCTCAAACACTTAACCCCTGACATAGGCCTCAAACACTTAACCCCTGACATAGGCCTCAAACACTTAACCCTGACATAGGCCTCAAACACTTAACCCCTGACATAGGCCCCAAACACTTAACCCTGACATAGGCCTCAAAACAACCCTGACAGCCCAAACACTTAACCCTGACACCCAAACACTAACCCCTGACATAGGCCTCAAAACTAACCCCTGACATAGCCTCAAATAACCGCATAGCTCAAACATAACCCTGACATAGGCCTCAAACACTTAACCCCTGACATAGGCCTCAAACACTTAACCCCTGACATAGGCCTCAAACACTTAACCCTGACATAGGCCTCAAACACTTAACCCCTGACATAGGCCTCAAACACACTTAACCCCTGACATAGGCCTCAAACACTTAACCCTTGACATAGGCCCCAAACACTTAACCCTGACATAGGCCTCAAACACTTAACCCTGACATGGCCTCAAACACTAACCCTGACATAGGCCTCAAACACTTAACCCTGACATAGGCCTCAAACACTAACCCCTGACATAGGCCTCAAACACTTAACCTTGACATAGGCCTCAAACACTTAACCCTTGACATAGGCCTCAAACACTTAACCCCTGACATAGGCCTCAAACACTAACCCTTGACATAGGCCTCAAACACTTAACCCCTGACATAGGCCTCAAACACTTAACCCTGACATAGGCCTCAAACACTTAACCCTGACATAGGCCTCAAACACTTAACCCCTGACATAGGCCTCAAACACTTAACCCCTGACATAGGCCTCAAACACTTAACCCCTGACATAGGCCCAAACACTTAACCCCGACATAGGCCTCAAACACTTAACCCTTGACATAGGCCTCAAACACTTAACCCCTGACATAGGCCTCAAACACTTAACCCTTGACATAGGCCTCAAACACTTAACCCCTGACATAGGCCTCAAACACTTAACCCTTGACATAGGCCTCAAACACTTAACCCTTGACATAGGCCTCAAACACTTAACCCCTGACATAGGCCTCAAACACTTCACCCACAAGTATTAACCTCCACACCGGACATTACATTATTCACAGCTTCATCTTCAAGAGGGTAGGGACTCCATCTTCTTGCTCCAGGACATTAGAAATACTATACAAACTATTACATTTATTATTACATAAGTACAGTACATGGTAATGTAATTATGGTGAACAGAGCATACTGTAGGTAGTACATATACACACATAAAATATATATATTTATATATAAGAACATACAACGTCCTGAGAAGTAAAATGAAAAGAGAAAAGACACAACGTTGTGATAATACTCCACCCTATGTGTTACCTCACTTGTATTGCTTCTCTTTATTTCTACTGTAATATTTATGCAGCATCTTGTGTTCTATAATTTTGATGAATGTTTTTAATGATTTTTTTCAGGCTGTTATTCTTTATCAGTAATGTCTATTGTGATAAAGTACAGTATAATATCTGGTATTTTGGTGGTAATAACTATGAATATTTATAGCTACCAAAACATTCACTCTTACATATATAAATAAATAACTAATAACTGGCCTTTAATCTTTATTATCATATTTTATTTATTCATATACAAAATATCAGATTTACACATAAAACAATTTTCTTCTAAAACTTTAAAAATTACATTAAAAATTTTCAAGACCTCAAACAATTACTGTATCAATTAACTACAATGTTTCATCATTGTTCAATAGAGGTCTGTCAAAATAAAGTACACCTCTTAGTGCATTATGTCTTCTATGTACAGTACAGCAGGTATGCACAAGGGGTCAAGTATCGTCTGCCTTTACTATACAAGGTGCCTCAGAAAAAATGTATATACACTGTCTTATAGATTTCAGTGGTGATCGTATGAATGCTCGTATTACAACAGCTACAGTGTCCTCACTTGTTGATGTCTGAGGTCTCCTACATGTGAGGACAATGTTGCTGTGGTAATACCTGTACAAGCAAGCATTCACATGACATAATTGCCCTGTAAACCAAAGAGATGTATTTAAAAATTTTTGAGACCCTGTACATTAGGCGATGGTCACAGCTCCAGCCACCAACACCTCACACTGGAATTTAAGGCAGCGTGAGGTGAGGCGAGCCGTGACCGCTACCTAGTTATTGCACTAGAAGTCAACCTGTTTCTTCAGCCAAATTTCAAGTACTGTACTGTGTAGTTTTGTGACATTCCCAGACAAATTTTGCCTATATTGTCACTAAACACTGCAAGATAACATGGTCCAAGAAAATTGTTCTCCAACTAATACAACGGTTGAGAAATGTACTGAAAGATTAATTAATATTTGATGTTTAAAATTTGACGACACATAAAGAATGTGTTTCTGTCAAGACTGAAGGGGAGAAATACCCTAAGAGAAAAAAATAAAGAGCCTCTACCTACTGTCCAATGACTTCATACAAAAATATATACATTTATTTACTTCTTAATAAAAATATTACAGTGATATACATAGAACTGGACCAATTAGCAAAGGCATCGTGCAACATTTATGCAATATTTACACATTAAAATCCTCTAATATATCAAATCATCCACGATACAACATAAGTAAGATCACCTTTAATGGTTCAGACTCTGATATTATTGACAACACATCATGACCACAATTACCTCAATGTATAAGACTATTACAATCCTTCTGTTTATTATGAATTACCTAAATGATCTTAAGGTGGACCTGTTCACCTGTTGTCAGTGAAGCCACAAAGTTGTGCCATAACCAGAAATTATTAAATAACTTGGTAATTATAAAGCCCATCCTGAAATATTTTATTTTATTTTTTTTACTGAAATGGTGAATATGACCGTGAAATACACCTAATACTCAGGAGTCTCCCTTAAAAGAGTTATCAGAATACCTAAAGCAGGATAACCTTGGCTGTCTGGCACTGTTGAGTCATACAGCATGATGGGATATGTGCATTTTACGATTTTTGGGAAAAAAGTCACTCCCTCTATGCCTCCACCCCACCCCCTCCCACCCATCCTGTTTCTTAAATCAATGAACATTATGCATTGAAATTCCTGGAATTTAATAGTGCACAGCTACTAAGCAGAATTTATTAATTAATATCAAACATTATCTATTATTACAGTAGTACTTGCAAAAGAGAATTCATCTTGCCAGAACAATGAAGAATCCCATGACTAAGTGGCCCCATGAAACCAGTAACAAACATTTTACCAATGGCTGGCGTCTGCTCAGGTAATTTCTGTTAGGTGTTACAGCATCAAATCCATGAACCACCTTCACAAGTCCAGGTAAAGCTAACAGTCCTGCCTCACTATAACATTAAGCACGACACAAGGCTCAACATGCAGTATCTTGTACAAGTTTTAAAAAACACAAATGTATCCCATAGAATGGAATAAATATAATGATAATTACATTCTTCTACACATTTAAAAAGAAATGACTTATGCAGTTAGAATGACAATGACCATAAATTGTATATATACACTGTACTGTACACACACAGGGTCTATACAACAATATGAGGGTCATAATCAAGTCACAAACTATGTACAGTTAATGTGTTTCTTTACACTACTCTGCAACTATGAGTCTATATACAGTATACAACGAGTTTCTAAAATACAGGGCGTCCATAAATGATTACCCTAAAACATTATGCTCTCATGCTTTAATCAGGGTAATCATTTATGGACACCCTGTATATTAATAAAACAGACATTTGCAACTCTGTCTCTGAAAAAAGAAGAATGGCACACTGACTATACCAGTAAAGGCCACTTATGTTACACGATAAAAATAATAAATATGAGCCATTTAAAGTAAAAAATATGGGCTATGCTATGTGTTTATACAGTATATATTATGACCGAAGTAACTCCTCTCCGTGCCCAATGATGTCTCTTTAAACTCTGCCAAATGCCTTACTGATATCACTGTGTTTGTTCTGGGAGGATCAAGCAGCCTAAAAGCTCTTGAAACAGTATTTTCAAATTTATATTCTTTTAGGTAGAGATAATTTCAAATAGTTGTGTATGTACAGTAGTGAATAGATGAGGTGGTTATTGATCCATATAACTCAGGAAAACGTATATAAACAAAAAACCTCAAGACAGTGTTAGAGGAACATGACTTACACACCAACAAGTGCTGTGACGTTCATGATCTTGGCAAGGTAATGTCCATTAAATGATAAGGCATATTCAAATAGTAAAATAAATTTTTAAGGAGAATAAGTAAAAAATTATGATATGAAGAAAGTAACAAAGGAAAGGCAGAATAAAATTAGAAAAAGAGATACAGTTATATACAAGATAAAGTAGAGCAAAAACAGTGATGATGAAGGCTCGTGGGGCCGTTTCCACCCAGAAGACCCGTAGTGTTGACGAGGAACAGACCATAGTGCTGGTGGGAAGTGAGGACAGAGGCTGGCTCCAAGCTTTTATTATTCCTAGACAAACACACTTGATGTCTGAGCAAAATTCACTCCAATTTCTTGAAGGTGAGTCAACTTTCACTTATATACGTGCATCTGCAATATAATGACTAATTACATAAACTTTTACTAAAATTAACATAATTTCGAATATGTATTTAAGTAAAAGTATTTACTAAGCCAGATTTCTGAATGGTAGCGTTGATGGCTAGGCAAAGAAACTCCAGTGAACAGTTTCATTATTTAAGCCAAACTCTCAACAGCACAATATCTGGCACCAGCATATACTGTAGTACTGTATTGTATGCCCAGTGATGTGACCTTCATTACCTACAAGTGATACTATGGAGAGGAGCCACAACAGAATATACAGTACTGTACATCATTTTTTCTAAAAGTCTTGAGAATTTATAAAATAAAGAACTGTACTGTACTGTACACTTCCAGAACAAGAAACATTTACATAGTGTGATGGTTCTGTCAAAAATTTTCAGCTTTAACAATTCTAAAAAAATACTAAAAATTCATAACAAAACACAGTATCCTTTAGAGCATTTATCCACAACTTAAAGCGTGGAAACACACATCTGATGCCATCATAAAAATCAGATGCTAATCTACCTGTTAACAGTGTCTTTAGATTCTGTCAAATAACAGTAGCTATTATCACAGTGATGAACCTACTGGGGTGACACTCCTGGACAGCTGTGGTCTATGTCATGATACTACCACAACAAACTGCCCAGCACCTGCTGCTAAACTTAATGTCTCCCACATCACCACCAAGGTGTCCATCTTCAACAGCAATTATCTTATAATACATCTTTACAATCAAATTTATAATAGTTCAAACAACATTTTCCAGTATTTATGTGCTCTAAAAGTTCATCTCTTTAATATCAGTCAATACTTTTAAATGTCTACATGTTACCTCCCACTTACTTAGACTGGTTATAATCAACATATACACGCACAACTTCACCTGAATATTTGCGTTGAGATGGAAGGTAGTAGAAGTCTGGAGTCATGTCCTGCATGGCAGTATTGTACGAGGGCAGAGAAGAAGTCGTAGAGCCCCTCGGGAGCGAATAAGTTCCGCGTGGGTCGAGGCGCGTCTGAGGAGCATTGCGTGGACGTTGAAGAGACCGCGTGTCTCCGCCGTAGCCTCCTGGATGCTGTCCAGGGTGTGCTGGCTGGCCATTGGGCCCTCCATTATATCCATTACTCTGGCCATTAGATTTACCGTATGAGCCACGAGGAACACTAGGACGTGAGGAGCCGCTGCTCCCCTGGCGACGTGAGTTCACTCCATTCTCCTCGGTCTCAAAACTCTCATAGGCATAATTCATGTTGCCTTGGCTATAGTCCTTCCAGCCTGAGTTGGTGATTAAACGCTCCTAGTAAAAAATACACACCAATCAAGGCTGAGAACATTGACTTTCATATACAGTACATAGTACAGTACAAATTTTTTTTAATAAAGTGCAGACTTCTCTAATATTACGTAGGGTATAAAGTACTGTATAGTTCCCAGATACAGGGAGTACTATACAGTAGTAAATATATTTATCTATTACTATTGTACTACTGTATTACACTTAGAACTAGTTACATGCTAACTTGCTACCCACCACCTTACAATTAGGAGTCATTCAGTGAAATAATAATAATAATTAAAAAAAAAAGTGATTCTACTAGTCAGGCACCAGGCCAGGGTTCTCAGTACTCGGCGGAGTACCCGTCTTTGTTGGACTGTTTGAAGCCGAACGGCACGAGATTGTAGCGGATGACTGCAGTCCACTCGTAGGGTAGGGTGGCAATGTAGGATATAATGCCTCCGCCGACACCAAACCCACTTGACTGCCTGAGGGAATACCGTAACCAGCCAGAGCAGTAGCCCCCATTCCTGCTGCAGGTGGTGGTCCAACCTACAGGGTACCACACCCAGAAGAACGAAGACCAACAGGGACCAAGGACAGGTAAGCAGGTAAGGGAGAAAGAAGACCAGTTAGTACAGTATACAACACAGCCAATGAGATCAACTGCGGCATAACCTTTAAGTTTCATACAGTCTTAAAGTTCCCAAGAGTGAAGTTGTTAGTTACAGAACTGTAATGGGCAGCTTATCTCACCTTCACTCATGCATTTTTAAACACATTTAACCCACACCCTCAAACTGCTCCAGTGTTGTGAGCTAAAGGTATAAATATTTGTTCAGGTTGATCCCAATCTAAGTCAAGGGTGAAGAACTTTCAACACTGGCAATGTGGATGTTGGATCAGCTCTCATGGTGATCCTTCAGTAAGTCTTGGAACACTGTGGCACACTTACAGGACAAGTCTGGCTCACTGTACAGTATGCATTTGAAAATATGATGAATTATTAAAAAAAAAAATCTTAAACACAAATTTTTAATGAACTAACTACAGTTTTCTTTAATATTTACATAGTTGGTTTATAGTACTACATACTTAGCTAATTACAAAAAGTGAGAACCTCTAATGTTTATTCCCTCTTTAAAAGGAAGGTGAAGCTTGCTGGAGGGGAAGTCATTGTTCCTCAGTAAATTAATTCATGCATAAAGCAAAGGTGATGAAAGATTGAGACACAGTCAGACACACACACACACATGCATGCCCAGACACACACCAGAAGTAGATGAATCTATGTCAGTCATACTTTAAGTTAATACAAAAGTGACATAGATACAGAAGAATTTTATCACTTCACTAAAAAATACAGAAGTACAGAGCACATAAGTATTAATATATGAAATGGAATATGACACTATTAATTACATCCAATAACCCATCAAAGTAATGTACTAAGAGAGAAGGTATGGAGATTAACTTAGAAATACATTAATATTAACAAGTACAATACAACAATTTTATGTCTATCCATACTATAAATATAATTAATACCTCTGGATTATTTCTCAAAACCATACAATCTATAAGTGACAATTACTTATTTTCAACCAAGTTCTTTACTTTTGTTTGCCAATATTTGCTTCCTCTTTTACTCTATCAATATGTAAGTTCCTTCAAACACTCCAAACTAGAGCCAGACACACCCATAAAACTCACTCTGTTTACACCCATTCACAAAATTATCTTTTCCAGTTACTTATACATGATCTAAAAACTTGAATATTTAAGATTTTTATCCATATAAATCTGTCATCACATACATTACATTATGAAGAATTTAAGACATTTTTCATCCAAAGTCTTTTAAATGCAACTTTTCCTTCAACAGTAGAGTAATGCCAAATTAAGTTCATTGCTGTTTAGTGAGTTGGGAGACGATTATTATCCTATATTCTATCTCCTTTGCCGTACATTCTTTCTCACCTTGGTGCTTACAGGTGGACTTTTATTCTTCTTAGACCTGAAAATCATGATGGTGGCCTGCATAAGCGCGATCAGCAGCAACGCCCCTACGACGGCCACAATGATCCACACCTTGTTGACCTTCAGGAACCTACGTGTAACAGGGCAGAGCCGCCATGTCAATATATATCATGGTAACACAGATGGAGCAACACAAACTCAAATAATGATAAGCAAATGAGCATCACTAATATCAGATTCTTGGCGACTTACAACGGAAAGTAGAAAGTTCACCTGATAGTTGGATTCGTGCCGTCGTCAATCTCCTCCCCGAGGTGTGTTACAGAATTCTCCCCTAACGACTCTGAAGCTGGACGGGGAACACAATGTTTAAATACCAATACAGCCAAAACATATCACTGTAAACAGTCTTTTTCCTATAATATATTTCTACACTGTACTATGTAAAAAAAAAAACATCTAATTAAGGATTATGTTCAGAAAAGACTTGATAGTAGAGTCTAGTATTCTACGTGTTTTGTACATGACTGATACAAGAAGCTTTATCATATATTCAAACTAAATTTATTATCCATCTTGTTTCAATAATAATTTCCAGAATATATATATACCAATCATGAAAAATTTATGTTGTCTTACCTGTAACAACACCCCAATACACTATGAACACTGATAATACAGAGTGCCGTTCATAAAGACCACCCATCACCGCACCACCAGTACCGCCAGCACCTACTGTATCTGATGTCCCTATGCATGTTTGTGTCCCCCAGTCTACTACGTACCATCACCGCCAGCACCGACGTAGTACTCGGTCCCTACACGTGTTCAGTGTCCCACATGTCGATTACTCTCAGCACCGCCATAACTGCTGTACAGTATTAGTCCCTATATACGTTCAAAGTCGCCAACAGTCTACTACTCCCAACACCACCAGAACCATTGTAATTGTCCCTAAGTATGATTAGTTCACCAGAGACCCTTATGATCCACATTGACAGACATTCAACCTTTAACCCAAGTTCTTCACTACCAACACCTTCCCGTCTCTGGTTTGCAATACTACAGCAACAAACGGTACGTCTTTTGTCACACATTTCCGTCACCTTTCGTTTTACGGATTAGTTTTTACACATCGGTTACATTATCCAGAATATATACAGCTCACATCATGAATTCAGACACTATTAATCTCCTTTAGACTTTGAAGCCGATATCAATGAATTTTATTTCCAAGACATGTTTTAAAATGAATACTGTTCATTATACAAGATGAATTCCTAACATAATTGATATTTTTCAGTTAAAATTTTACTTAATTAACACTGGGGTAAAATCCTTCACTAAACAAACTGTTCTTTAACGGTCCTCTCTAGTATTGCACTAACACTCCTCTGTGTATTATTGGAAGTTTCTATGTAAATTCTTTTATGTTCATCCAAATCAGTTATTAACACAATTACTGTACTGAATAATAATAATTCATCCATTAATTGTACTTCTCATCCTATTCTACAATATTCATCAAATATATCTAGACTGTATTTATATATCACCATTCAATCTTCTTATTCTCTCTCATATACTTGTCTCTAATACTGTACAATGTTATGTGTTTTGATCTGCTCAGAAAGCATCAAGGGAGACGTGAGGGCAGCAACAGCAGCAGCAGTACGCACAGTTAACACTGCCCTACACCCAAAAGCACGGCCTTACACCTCGTCCAAGAACAATATATAAATGCAAAGATAAGATAAGAGAAGATGCCTGTATGCCATGTACAGATATTATAAATTTGCAAGTTATAGTATACAGCACTACAGAAAAGAAAAGAATTTTGAAGGGAGAGAATTCCCAACTGTATGTCATGAAAGCCATGAAGAAATGTGGGATGAGGATATTTAAATGTACAGTACTGTACTGTACTGTACTGTACTGTACTGTACTGTGCTATGCTGTGCTGTACTGTACAGTGCTTAACTCCTTAAGAGATTTTTCTATTCAATGTTCAAAAAGTGTCTCTCCTCTCCAGCATCACCACACCAACTTGTTGCTTCTCTCAGTTTAACTATTTAAAATACTTTACAACTCTAACAATAACAACTCTTCATGCCTTTTTTTGTGAAATGACTTGACTTAACATTTTCGCCACTGGATAGTTAGCTAGTTAGTCTGTTCTGTTGTGCGATGTTGACAAGTACTGTACTGGGCATAAAAATGACTTATTTTGATCAACACTTTCTCTCTCCCATAAGTTTTCCTATATTTTACTTTACTGTACAGCTTCATACTGTATCTGAAGAATGTACCTCACCTGAAGGAACCAGGTGACTATCTTTGACACAAGACTTTTTCCTAAATTACTTGCTAAAATAACAACCATGAATAACTCTTATAGATGTGTGATGGCCAAGTAGATACAGCCCTCGCCTTCTGGTTCGATCCACCCAGCTGTGAGTAGGTATTTTTAGTTAGGGAAGTGATGGAGGTAGAGAGTAATGCCGACCACACTGCCTCCTTGTGTAATGAAGGCTCAATATACAGCGTGTTGTATCAGTACCACCCCTAACAGGTCATCAAGCTAATGTTACCGACTTTATACATCTACATTCCAATGTTTAACTTTTAATATGTATAATATTTAACAGTCATTACCAGATGGTTCATAGCAAGTCTGATCCTAAAATAAATCAGTCAACATGGAGGTTAATAAGCAGCTCCCCCTCAGTGTTAGTACGGTGCAGGACTTGTCTTATATATTAATGTTAGTAAGGTGCATAACTCATTTCAGTAACCAGTACACTGGAGGAGAAAGGTACCAAGACTATTTCTACATAAGATAACTGATATTCCATCATCTAAGGCCCACTGTCAAGACTGTCTCCTACAAAACCATAGGAACAGAATAACCCTCATGGTACAGAGGTAGAAAATAATAAGGTGGACATCTTAATTCTTTGTTTTCACTAAAGATCAAGATGTACACATATTAAACATAGCTCAGTAGTCGAATGTTCACCTCACAAGGAAGTGGTCCCAGTTAAATTTTAGGCCAGTGTGGGAGGACAGTATTCCTCTTTGAGCACTAACCACTGAACACCAACCATAAAAACTAGGACATTATCTCTTTTATACTGTGCTGTATAATCTGGAGGTAATCAAACGTGCTAAACTTGACGCAGCCCACAAAGTACTGTGCTGTCAGTACGCGCTTCCCTCTATCTCCCTCACTCTTGGCTGATTGTACTGTAGTACTTTATTAAAGATGAATGAAGTACGGTAAGTCTCTGAACTTATTCATAAAACTAAAAAGACTGGATATATTTATAGTGTACATCATTCAATAAAGAATAGAGTAAGTATTCTACATTATGCATAACTTCAGTGTAGGTATATGGCATACTATATTGTAATGAATGTATTGCTTCAGATACTTTTACTAATGGTATGACAGCAGTATTGTGCATGTTTCCCACCAATACATCTCAGGTTGGCTGTGAGAAGGGTGTTGCTTCGTGTGACCTTACTGAACATCACAGGTTTTCTCTGGGTACCACTGTACTCTAATTTCCTCCAGAACTAACACTAGACTATGGGTGACGGCCTTCACTGAATCTTCAGAGAGGTCATTTAGATATAACTGACTGAGCTATGTAGTATAAATATACACTGTACAGAATATATATACAGTAATAAAAAATATCCTCCATATGGAAAATATTTGTACACAGTAGGCAGCTCGGGTGGCACGAGTCTTGACACGAGGGACAAACTCAGTCTGTACACATTAAATAACATTGTCAAGCCTCCTGTTACAAGTGGATTGTTAGATTTGCCATAAACATAAACTGTGAAGCACAACTAAAACTGTTCAGCTATTTACAGTAGTTGTAGATCAGACTGTACAGCACCAGGTGACAGCCCTTCAACATTCTTCATCTGGTTATAATAAGAATCTGGCCTGAGTACCACCATTACTTAGCACTGTACATTAATCCTTGAATCAACTTATGGTATATTTACAAGACAAATCCACTCGGGGGAAACTAATGAACAACATTGAACCTTTCTCCTACAATGTAATAATTACCAACTCAATGTCAAATTGTGTCTATGTCTCCTGAAAACTGAGAGCTATGGGAAAAAAAATTATTAAAGGAAATGAAATTGAGACTTCAAAGTTGTTTATAATTGTTGGGCAGTTAAAAGAAGTGAGGGATAGGTGCACAAGGACTTACTGTTGGGAAAAATGAAAAAAAATTAATAAAATACAAAGTGCATTTGCATTTATTAAAAAGCTGATTATGAGCAGAACATCTATGTAAACTTAAAAAAAAATAATTCCGATGATATATCTTGTGATCCTCAATACCGTACATAGACTGAAAGCGTCACGCATTCCAGCATCACGTTGACAATGTGGCGTAGCGATCATGCTTGCTGGTCACTATAATCATTCTGAATTAACGAGCCAAAAAATCTTTAACCAGAGGACTGACCAAAGTACATCTATGCCTTACATATAACAGCATATGTGAGTTCTTAACATAACAAAGTAATCATCTCATAGCTCAGTTGGTGGAGAACGTGGATAGTGTACAGTACAATATATACCACATACAGACCTACCACATAAAATACATTAAGGTGAAATATTGTTAACTTTTAGTGGATTATTATCATATTAGACGGGTCATACCAAGTTTCATATCAGTGCATGGTAGAGAGATGTAGAGAGTGGACCCTTAACATACGCTCCTCAACTTGTGTGTTAGCGTGCTGGTACTATATAGTGCTGGGATGCTGGTGGTACAGTGCTTGGCTTAATATCGCATTGTTACAAACACAAACAAATGTACTGTACTCCTAAAAGAAAAAGAAAAACTAAATATTTATAAATGAACGCCTAGCAATTTCTCAAAAGCTGACGATTCTGTTTTCTTTCCTTCAAAAAATGTCGATCAAGTCAGAGCCGAAGAAAAAGAATAAGTAACTGAAGTAATTCCTGGGAAGTTGTAGCAGAGGCGAGACATTTGTTTGTGCATATGTAACAAAACACCGCCAATACTCTGTCCCCCTTATAAGCCAGGGAGAACCTAGAAGCAACCTACCAATTATGGGAATTTCCACAGCATAAATGATGGTTAAAAACAAAAAAGCATCGTTAGGAAATGGCTCGATGATTCACAACCATCTGCCAAAGTAAGCATTAGAAATTCAAAGGCAAATTGGCAGAGGGAAAATAGCTTCACTCTGATATCTTTGCATGGATGGTACTGTACCCTCAATAAAACTCTATCTTAGATACAGTATACTGAACTTTGTAACCATAAAATGTCTAATAATAAAAATAAGTGGTATTTCATGATAAAAAATATATATATTTTGTACAGTAAATGAAAAAATGGTGTTTGAAATGTTCCATAACCATTTGATATTTACTGACAAAACTTTTTTTTTTTTTTTTGAGAATAGAAGCTACTGTTTTAAGATATGATATGGTAATAAAAAGAAAGAATACTCAACAAGCAGTACAGTCTATGAAAATATGGTAAAACACTCAGAATAATTTAACAATGAGGACCATTTAACCCTCTGGTACTCATGGGCATGGACGGAAATCTCATGCCCTCTTGCAGTCATTTGACATAGGTTGCATCGGTAACGGGAACAGTTTTTCAATTTTAGTAAACATTGGGAAAAGCGATCCAGACCCTAATTGCAGCCCTTGAGGTTGATAGTGCTGGAGTATAAGTAAAAGGTCCACTGTTCCAGCATCTCTCCTTATGGGATGGGTGCTCTCAGTGTGAGATAAGGCTGACCGAGAGGGGTCAGGCCATCACGGGAGCGCTTAGTGACACAATCTTTGTCAGAAGACCGTGAGAGGGTTCATGACAAACTCTGCTAAACGTGTAATAACTCTTATCAAGTGAGACTTGTGTGAGGTAAATGCCAGTTACATTCTTATACTATGAAAATTCTTGGTACTGATCAAGCTGTTAAAAAAATTCAAATCAAGAAGAAAATAAATTTACCAGAGAAGTTAATTAGTCTCCAGAAGATGTACCGGTAGAAGTAGTGTCCACATAAACCGACATATAATAAGAAAAAGACCTGAAGGAAACATGACAGAAACATTCCTCAGTGATGGAAGAAGCCAACAACCAACCCACAAGTCAACCAATAACAACCAAGTACAGTATTAGTATTTCCTTCCCCAAAAGTAGTGACCTGTAAAGAATAATAAAACTCTTCTTATACATAATCTTATACTACATAATCCTACCCTCTACTAATGCTCTAACTATTTTCTATTCAGGAATATGCAGGGGTTTCGTCTCGTACACATGCAACTAACGACCACACAAGTACCATATGAATAATGTCCATCTCAAGAACAAACTGTCTTATCCAATTCAGTTGTCATCTTGCTCATTACATTCTATTCTTACTTAAATTCCACTGATCTTATACTAATAATTATAGTGTGCTCGGGGTGCTTAGATTATCACAAATTATATATATTATCTGTTGACATGCATCGGCAAATCTTTTTAAGTAATCCCTAATACTGGGCGTCACGTGATAACAAATTATGGAAGACATCTCACCAACTAAGAATATTTCTCCCTCCTAACTTATATAATACTGTAAAAAATACCACATTTATATACTACAGTACACTTACCACCACCAAGAACTAACCCCCAAAATAAAACAATCATTAACAAATAAAAATGATGATAAAACTCAAATGGAAAACTGAGGAGTACTGGAAACATGACTACAGTATAAGTGACCTGATCTAAGGGGAGGAGGAGGTCATACAGTACCAGGATCTTGATAACATAGGTTTTAATTCCCTTTTTAGTGGGTTGGATCATTCTTTGTTCCCGGTGATTGATGTTGGTGATCCTTTTCTTTGATCAGGATTACTTTCCTTATTGATGTTTATATTCCTGACCAAATGATTTATCTATCAATCTTACAACGAAACAAAAGACACAATGGTCTACCAAACAATCTTACAACCACACTAAAAACAAAACCCTTTGAGTGATCTACAATACAGAACAGCAAAACAAAAGAATTTATGGTCTATCTTATAATCTTAACCAGATATATTACTGAATTAATGTCTCTGTGCCGATTCATTAACCCTTTGAGGATGGATGTACTATACTCAAGGGGTTAAGACATCGTACTCAAGGGGTTAATACTGTATACTTCATAAAACTCCGAGTATTATTTAGTTTTTCATTTTGGTTTTATCTTTCTTTAGGTAGAAAGTGAAACAATAGACTAAAAACAAGTAAAACATTAAAAAAAACTGGATTCATGATAAACTACAATGACAAGTCTCCCTCTTTGTGGTCCCGAGTCCTCACACATGACCTGCACATGAAAAAGATCTCAAGACTTTGCTTTCCTTTATATACTTCAGACTGAGATGGTAACCTTATTTGTCTTAAGCCAAGTGTACGGGGCACCTTGCTAGGAGCGCTAACTGGAAATTTAATAGCTATTCCTGAGATATCTCTGTGCTATCTTATTTTTTCCAGTGCTATCTTATTTCTCCACTGCTGTTTTATTTCTCCAGTGCCACCTCCGTACCATCTCGATCCCACCTCACCAGTCATCTGTCACAGAATCCTTACGGGCAAGTTGGTGGCTTCAGCACTGGAGTCTGTGACGGTGCATTCAGTCCAGCAAAGGGCTAGAATTGTACAGTGTGATGGTGTGTGCCCGGAGGTAAGTATGGGCTGTACACACCACTGACGGGGGAGTTTGCAGGTGGAAGGTACTGATTAGAGCTTGGCTGTTTGAAGGTGACTCGGCCCCACATTACTTGGCCAGTACGAGGATTATAGAACTGAACCCTGCGAGTGACCTGGCCATTTCCTTGATTGTTGAAGCCATTTCCTTGATTGTTGAAGCCATTTCCTTGATTGTTGAAGCCATTTCCTTGATTGTTGAAGCCATTTCCTTGAGTGTTGAAGCCATTTCCTTGATTACTGAAGCCATTTTGCACATTAGGTACATTCTGTGGTGGATCTACAGGTTTCCCCTGATATGGGAACCTCTGGAAAAATGGCTGCTCATTCTGTGTTGGCTGGGAAGGTGACTGAACCCCCGATGAAGGCTGATGGCTGGGTATTGACGGGTACGAGGGACGAGATCCAAACCCTGGCTGCTGAGGAGGAATCTGACTCCCTGCTGGTTGATGTGGAGGACTACTTTCTGCTGCTGGCTGGTCATACCACTCACCAGGCTGTGACTCTGACTCAGGCTCAGGCTCTGATTCAGGCTCTGACTCAGGCTCAGGCTCTGACTCAGGTTCAGGCTCTGGATGAGGATCAGTATGAGGCCTAGAATTTGGATACCTTGGAGTGAGGAAACTGGATGGTCTTTGAGTAACATGTGGAGGAGCACCAAACGTTCCTGGGAATACATTAAAAGAAGAATCCTGGAAACCCCCACCACTACCACCACCACTAGACGAGTCCTGAAAGAAAACGTTTGGTATGGCCGGCGTACCTCGTAGATGACTGACTCGAAGGAACTGAGAATCAACATGCAGGGAACCAACAGTCCCATGTTGGACAGACTCCTGCAGCACCTTCTTCACCATCGACTCATTTCCTACTTCATTAGTATCACCTGCAAATATATAAACAATGTAAATTATCTGTATTAGTGAACCATATTACAGCATTATTGTTATTTAGGAAGACCTAGACTTAACCCAGTAGTGACTTTATTGTGTCTAGTATTGTATTGTACAGGTGTCCATGACAATAGGCAGGTTTAGGGACAGTCAGCTTTAATCTGGCAGTTTAAGATGCCACTAAATACTGTGTACAGAAGTGTCTATATTATTACAAGTTGATATCTACAAAGTGTACATGTAAAATGTGAAAAAATGCTTATATTTTTTAAAGAAATTTACCAATATTTCACCAAGACAAATCCTCATGACCATTATCAAGAGCTTAACACATTAAGAACTATGTCATGTACTATGACCACCAGCTAATTAAAGAGTAAAACACAGACAAACAGATATAGACAGACAGAAAGAAAGACACACTCACACACACTCACATCCCTTTGAAGTGTTCCATCAAAGCACTTTTACCACTGAACACTGTCAAGGTAAATACCACACTGACATTATCACAAGTGTGGGCCAGAGAGAACCAACACTTGTCACTGTACGTACGTCTAGTACCTCCTGGGCCACACCTCTCATATGTTGTGTGGAGACAAATCCTCGGCGGAACTGGTTCAAAGCCATGTAAGTATGTCAAGGAAATAAAATGAAAGAGGATAGGTGGATGGAAAGAGAGGAGGAGGAGGGTCCTATCAACACTCTGAGGTTAAGGTGACAGAAACAAAAAGTATCTACCTTTAGGAGGAGGAACTTCACCAACTTCAGCCTCATGAATGTCCTTGTCCAGTATAACTTGCAACGTGGTCACCAAGTTCCCTTTACCATCAGATTTCCTGTGAGAAGAGAGAGACACTGCCATGAATCTGACGAACATGTGAGTGACTTGGTAGAGAGATTTGGTCAATGCTTCCTGGGGATAATGCTCTGGGAGAGGCACAAATACTCAAGGGGGGGAAATGTTGGTAATTGTGTCAGTGGTTAGAGTGAATGGAGGAAAGGGGAAGAGAGAAGTGGTGTGTTTTACCCTCGACTCCTCCCAACCTGTAGTGTAATAGGGAAATGCATGCTAGATGATGATGGTACTGTACCTCACAAAGAAGTTTATGAAGTACAGTACATCACGAAGAAGTTTATCAAGTACAGTACATCACGAAGAAGTTTATCAAGTACAGTACTTTTCTACATTTAAAACCTCCCATAACTTACAAGCTGCTAATTTCAGTCGCTTGGTATCCAGGAACTTTGTCAAGTGCACCTCCCAGAGAGTCTTGCACTCTTTCGTTTAGCAGCCGCCACGCTGTTGAGCCCTGCTCCGGAATTTTGTAATTATCACCAATGTTCGTCAGTAAGAGTTGAACTTCGTACTTCAGCAGGGATGGACGCGGTGTGGTGGTGTACACAAACGGCCGCCCACCAGCCGTACCTGTAAGTGAAGTGGAATGTGTGTGCAAGGAAGTAAGATGCACCAACCCTATTGAACTATCTAATGTTACACAGCAGAAGGCTACAGCATCAAGTTTACCAAGGTATGAAAGAGTGAGATCTGTGGAACAACTACTGTGGGTGAGAGAACACAAATAACTATTAAAATACCAGTTGATTATGTAATGCTGGTTGAGTGGGAGATCCTACATAATCACCGACTTCTTTCCCTTAGTGAAATCAGAAATATATGGTACCCATTAATTATATTAGATGGTTTATAATTAGGGTTATACTCCCAGCGTACTGCACCATCCTCTCAATTGATAATAATAGTTAATCTTCAGCCATCACTACCTGGCGTACAAACACACAATTTATACTCACCATACTTGAGGCAGGAACGGATACAGATGCGTTCAGAGGATATTATGGGTGTGGCTTCGTGCTTGCGGATCTTCTTGTTCACATAGTTGACGATGCCGCCCTTCACGGGGAAAATCATGTAGAGGCACTGGTCGTCGGTGAAGCTCAGGTCCTGAAACATGCACCAACCTTGTAACATGTTCTGAGGAAACCAGTTTTATATAATTACTTATTGTTTGATTAGAGGCAAACTACAAAAATATTAAAAAGAGAGATAGAGAGAGATAGGTGAGAGAGATAAGTGAGAAGAGAGAGACAAATAGGAGAGAGATAGAGAAGAGAGCAGAGAGAGAGAGATAAGTAAGAAGAGAGAGACAAATAGGAGAGATAGAGAAGAGAGCAGAGAGAGAGATACCTACATATTCTTTATCCCCGGACACCCTCTTCCTCGTAAAGCTGATGGTGGAGATGCCATCTTCATTAGAGCCACTCTCATTCCTGATGCCCTGTTTTGGATCCACAATAGGGGAAGAATAGGAGCGGGACCAGGCGTCATACATGAAGAATCGACCCGATCGCTCGACCCATCCAATCACCGCATCAGTCAGGGCCTGTTGGGATAACATATTGCATTTAACACAAGTTCTTGGTCCTGGTCACATAACTGGTTTAACTTAATTATCAATTCTTACTCATCTGCCATACAAGGATTTGGTTAATTAAGAGTCCTGTACAGTGATGATAGCAACAGGTAATATGAGCCCATAAGGCTGTTTGCAGATGGCACGAGTTATTGAAAAAATATTAAGTGTTCACTTCATTTATATACAAAACTTTCCAGTGAATATAATTTTCAGTAAACTAAAGACGTGACTGAATGACGGTACCGACCATCCTGGTGTTGTCGGAGAAGCCAATACCCATCCAGCGGTTGGTGTGTTTGGTCTGGATTGTAAACTTGATATCATCGGTATTCTCAAAGTACTCCCACTTGGCGTAGTAGTCACAGTCTACCCCGGGTGTACAGTCTCCGGGGATCTTGCGGTGATCACCACACCAGGTGACGTCGTCAGTACTTGGTTTTGTCTTGGCTAAGGTTTCCTCTATAAATCAAAACAAGAAATAAACAGATTTAAGGTTTTACTATTCTGAAATAAATATCTTAGAGGTGAAGAAGATAAAACTGATGACTTAAATCAGATTATTAGATTTATAATAACAGCAAGATTTAATACACGTGTTTTTCCTTCAGTAGACTTTATCAGTATTATTCACTGAACACGTTATTGAGCCTAAACCATTACACAATTATCAAATGTTAAAACGTACATTTATACAGTGAAGATGATGACAGAACTGTTTTAGTTAAGGTGAAGACATCATACAGTATGTACCCGATCACAGAGGGTCTGAGACGGCTTATATTAAACAACAATACTTCTAGAATACTGTACTGACCCATTAAGTTCATCGTGACAACGCCTCTTTGGCCTTGCTTGCCGTGGTATTTGATTTCATCGGGGCGGTAAAAGTCGGGTACACTGGCAGAGCCCGTTTCGAGGCCTGAGGTGGGGGAGTGGACGTACATGCCCGCCTCTTGACCCCGAGCCCAGATGACGTGCATCAGGGAGTCGGAAATGGAGTGGTCAGTTGGATGGGTGGCTGAGAGAGATTAATACACATTAGGAGAACAATTACATTAACCATTGATCTGAAGACTTATTCTTTGTTATCATCCAATTTTAAAATAAATAAAGTTTTATTCATTTTTATCTCAAACTATCTGTGATGTGTGATGCTGGGCCCACACGACGACACCTTGGGTTGACTCGTACAGAGTATAGTTGGACTAGGATGATTACAAGCATAGAGACACTCTCATGAGTACTGGATGATTACAAGCATAGACACACCCTCATGAGTACTGGATGAGTACAAGCATAGACACACCCTCATGAGTACTTCTTCCAATCCACCACAATAAAACAACACAAATTAACAGTTTTTTTTATGGTATTGATAAAAATCTTCGTCTTTACCTTCAAGTTTTTTCCTGAAGAGAATAGTTGTCACACCATCGGTCTCCCAACCCAGGGCAGCGGTGAGGGAACTGTCACCTCCCCAGAATGTATCCAACCTCGGGGTGGATCGATCACGGGTGTAATAATCGTCAATGCGGTAGTGGTGTCCGTTTGCTACCCCAATCACGATATCCGTACAGTCCATGGCATGAAAATCAGCCTTGGGCACAAAAGGTGAAGCGCCACTCAAA
The DNA here is from genome assembly GCF_018991925.1 of Homarus americanus. Classification (NCBI taxonomy): domain Eukaryota; kingdom Metazoa; phylum Arthropoda; class Malacostraca; order Decapoda; family Nephropidae; genus Homarus; species Homarus americanus. The sequence continues at coordinate 1,546,827 of NW_024747997.1, read as the reverse complement.
GGTTCTGTCGGAGATATGAAAACTTAACATTATCAGGCACAACTTTTGTACCTTAAATTATCTCTGAAATTATGATGATGGAATACAGGAAGAAATTACATAATGCAAAATAATTAGAGCTCACACAACTACAAGTATATTACTAATACAATATTCAGTTTATGTATCCAAGAGTCACAAGTAGTCAACAGTGTCGGCATAACTCACCAGGTTCAGACTCAGCTTCAGATTCGGGTTCAGACTCTGCCTCAGATTCGGGTTCAGACTCAGCTTCAGATTCGGGTTCAGCATAAGCACTCTCTTTGATCACACTCTCCGTCCCTCCCGTTAACTTCGCTGGTTTCAAGACCGGGACAGCAAACCGAGCAGGCCTAGAATCAAGACAATAAATATCAGTACAGTATATCTTTTTATGTCTTATTGAACAGATAAAGGGTACAATAAAATATACTATACATATACAACATTCATACAACATACAACACAACATACATACAGAACTTTATCACCAGTACACAATATACAGCTATTACAGTACTGCTAACACTTGCAACATATCAAACACATTACTTTTCTTGGATCGCATGAAGATTAGCACCTCAACTTATGTTACCTTAACCACCCTAATGGTAATCTAACCTAACCGAAGCCCCCCTCCAGGTAACATTAGTGTTTAATGATCAGGTGAAATAAGCCAGGGTGTCTAATCTTCATGTGACCTCAATACAGGAGCTTTACCTCGAGTGTGTGTCCCGCTTCCCTCTGGGTTGCAACAGTCCATTGACATTATCTGGTAATATATTCAGTGCAAAATATTAATTAAAATTGATCTTACATCCAACATATATATAGTTAACCATTAATTGCAAGATGGGATATGAAATAATACTACAGAATGTAAAAAGAAAATATTCTTCAATATAACTACACTGAAAGGAAGGAATACTGTATAAAGTACAGTATTATATTAAAAAGTAAGACTATTTACCCAAATGTTCAAAACATACAATACTGTAAATATAGAAAAAACAATAAAATAAGCATATATGGCAAAAAATCTTAAAATACAGTAATGGCAAATACTGTAGTGATGAAGGTGTGAGGTGTTGATAAAATATATATCTCAATATATTCATTAAAAGACAACATGCTTAATATAAATAATTACCTGAGATAACATCACCTGATGATGAAAAGGTGAAATAGAAAGAATTAATAATGCAAAAAACAAACAAACTATTATCATTGTGTGGAAGGTTAAACAAGATGCACGTGCAGGCTGACACCATACAGTTCCTCTCAAAATCACACAAACTTACCGTCACGATCTGCACAAAAAGACCCAATAATTATGTTTTTATCAGTGGTGAAGGGGATAGGAATTAAGGGTTGGTTTGAATTCCTGATTACAATGGTGTTCAAGTATTAATGGGGCACATCCTAATCAACCTATTACAATTGGGAGCCATTAAGACTGGACCCCAATTCTAATAATTTAATAAAGGTTAGGGTCACCACTAGGGACCATTTTGAATGGGTCAGACACCTTTGTTTATCCCCAGAGTAAGAAAGTCAAGCAATAATAAATAACATGCAGATAAAAGTATACTATGAACTACATGCCAAAGGTTATAATGGCAAATATAAGAGTTAATTAGTGTATCATGCCTCATGCTTCCTGAAAGTGACAAGACTGGACAATTCTACCCGGTACTTGGATCAGTTCATAATGTCCGAAGTCATTCATCGTAAACAACAATCACACGAGCGAATAAAACTACGGAGCTTTTGGTTAGCTAAGTATGAGACGCTCCAGGCCAGAAGAAGATACAGTCATGGTATAGAAGCTTGACAGGTGTTCAATTCACCATTACAGTAATGTATACTTACAGGTATGTACTGTACATTCGTATTTAAAAATTACTAAAATGTCACTTGCATTTTTTTATTTACAGTTGTTACTTGTCTAATTCTCGCCCAGAGCGCTAAATATATGACAACTTCTACCAATACCAGTTTATATTAACTTATATATATATATATATACAGTATATATATACAGTATACATATATATATATATATTTATATACATATTTATATACATATTTATATATATATATATATATATATATATATATATATATATATATATATATATATATATATATATATATATATATATATATATATATATATATATATATATATATATATATACACAACCTATTTGTTCAACAGCATATACAAACTACTACCTTATATTCAATTTTTTCTTAGGTATATTATATTGTAATCTTGTTTCATGTAATAACAATAATAACAGTGATATCTATAACACATTTAAACCTTTCATCGGTAAATACAAAATATTACATAAGACTGTCGTATATCAAACAGATCATTGGTTGATAGATGGACAAGCATCATGATAGATGGGTAGATATACAGAATGATATACAACCAGTTAAATTATCATCATACAAGATGACAATGGTTCATCATACAGATAGAGTGCAGGAACACAAACAACAGTGAATTGTGTCATAACTCACTGGTGGGAGACTGGCAGTGTACGACAGCACATGTACCCATACAGTACACACATTACATGTACTGAGAGGCTCCTGCAGGTGTCAGAATTTTCCCCTTGCATACACTAATTTACAGTATACTAATGAAATGTACAGTATACCCCAGTACACTGAAGGAACATACAGTATACAGTGTTCAGGATTTGTTCAGAATTACAAGGCTCTGAAGTCTTATTGTATATGAAATTATAAGTGCACCTAACTGCCTGATTTAAGCTGAAACTCACTAACAAACCAAAATGGCCTCCAATTGACACAAATATTCTTCCTTTACTAGATATATACATTTTTATGCCTTCCTTTAAACAAACACTAATAACAAATTTCTCAAAATGATCTGAACCTTACACGAGTCACTTTCAAAATAAGTCTGAATATTTACAACAGCCTATAGTACAGTACAGTCAGGGTCAAAAGTTTGCTCCCTCCCAAAATGAAACAGTATCGACCCAAAATGAAGCAGAATCGACCCAAAACAAAGCAGTATCGATGCAAAATGAAGCAAAATTGACCCCAAATGAGATAAAACACCATACCCCCACTTGACACAGTAAGTTCGGACACTCAGTCCCATGATTCACTTTTACTATGGGGAGCGAACTTTTCTCCACAACCGTACACAAAATTTAAACCATAAAACTATTTCGACAACTAAATCAACACATTTGCTGGATACCACTTCAACTAAACATTTTCCCTAACACAACCACCACACTATACTGTACAAATTTCATAAACATTAAAACTGACAAATCTATCAACACTAAATCACTGTACATTCCCATCATCTAACCTGATACAGTATAGAGAAAACTGCAGTACGTATACAACTTTTACAATTACGGTACAAATTATAATCTTGAATCTTGTTATAATTATAGGTACTGAATCTATAACTATCATATATCTATAAATGTATATACACCTATGTATAACTGTTTAATTATCTATAACTATATACAGGTACCTATCTAAACTATGTATAACAATGGCATCACAGTGAGCAGGGTGGATTAGTGCTACTGCCGCTACACTACAACATGATTGCTTTACATATATCAACACTCACAGTCAACTACGTACAGGCACAAGTATTCCCCGGCTTATGAAAAAATTCCCATCCTGAAAAAGCTTCTGTAAACAATCTTTTCGTAAATCTGAGCATATTTTCCATAAGACTCCCACCATAAAACCCAAGATCTTAAAATTGTTGGTGTACACAATGATTATAAGCCAATAAACTCACACACTCTTATAACTCTACATATTAAGTGTACATAGTATAAAAATCTAGAATAAATAATATCTTGTAATTAATTTTCCACGTCATATATGGGAGTAAATGAGGAGAAATTAAATAATAAGGAAATTGGCTCAGTGACTGTGTGGTGATGTGTATACTGTTCCTCATGTGAGTTTGAGGAGTAAGTCATAGTTATGATTGTCGGAGAATGAGGACACAACGAGAGCTTATGTGTAGACTAATAACTTTGCAAGTTTTAGTGAAATAAATAAGCATAGTGGTAGCAGTAAAGAAAACATTATCTGAGCATATTATCATAACACTTTTTTTTAATATTACATTATGTTTCTCTCACATCTGGAATAAAAACTAGACTGAAAAACTTAAAATACAAATTTTAATCATATCTACAGGGTACAATACAAGATACACAGAACTGTATAACAAGCTACAACATCCTTCAGTAAAAATCTGTTGAGTTAATCAGAGTGAACTGCAATACAGGTGCAACTACATAGAACAAATACTACAAAAACTTCTACACTAAGGTTAAGTAAATGCCTCAAGGTACTGCATACTGTACATAGTTTTGAAGACAGGGACATCCTTAATGATACAGTAAATAATACACTGTACCATGATTAAGCTTAGCTAACTAACTCAGTGACACCATGAGACAGTTGGCAGCAGTCTGTATTGTCAACCCACAAGTCCCGGTTATACTTCCGTGGCCAGGCAGGGTTTTGCTGGCCTGTACTCCGTGGTGGACCCTGTGGTATAATGTCCACCGATTTGGCTATACACACACACCACACCACTGCCTTGGGTCAACACATACCATGATCATCTAGTGAGCTACCTGACCTATATTACTGCCCTCTTATCTTCTTTCTCGACGGAATATCTGTGCACAAGACCGAACAGGCAAGTGTTAAGTGTCTACAAACATTTCTCAGGCATCAACACACAACACACGAGTCCATTACTTTACTGCTACATGCTGTCAAACTTACTTATTCTCCTTCTTCGAGGTGGCCGAGTTGATACTGTAGTAGTAGTAGTAGTAGTTGTAGTTGTTGTTGTTGTGGTAGTTGTAGTTGGGGTTGTTGTGGTGGTAGTTGGGGTTGTTGTAGTGGGAGTTGGGGTTGTTGTGGTGGTAGTTGGGGTTGTTGTGGTGGTAGTTGGGGTTGTTGTAGTGGGAGTTGGGGTTGTTGTAGTGGGAGTTGGGGTTGTTGTAGTGGGAGTTGGGGTTGTTGTAGTGGGAGTTGGGGTTGTTGTAATGGGAGTTGGGGTTGTTGTTGTGGTAGTTGGGGTTGTTGTGGTGGTAGTTGGGGTTGTTGTGGTAGTTGTAGTTGGTGTTGTTGTAGTGGGAGTTGGGGTTGTTGTGGTGGGAGTTGGGGTTGTTGTGGTGGGAGTTGGGGTGGTTGTGGTAGTAGTTGGGGTTGTTGTGGTAGTAGTTGGGGCTGTTGTGGTGGTAGTTGGGGCTGTAGCAGTTGTGGTAGGTGCTTTTGTGGTAGTGGTGGTTGGAGGAGCAGCTGTGGTGGTGGTCGTTGGCCGAGCAGTTGTTGCGATGGTCGCTGGTTCTATGGCAGCAGTTTTGGTGGTAGACGTGGCAGTTAATGTGGGATCTACAGTGAGGGAGACGCTCTTACTTGCTACAGTGGGAGTGGTTGTGACAGAGGTGGTTGGGACTGGGTCTAATGGCCCTGATTTACTCGTTACCGTGGTAGTGACTGCAGGTGTGGTAACAGAGGTGGTAAGAACTGCATTTCCGGGGACATTATCACTTGCTATTGTGGGTGTGGTTGCAACTGTGGTAGCTGGTGTGGTAAGGATTGGGTTTCCAGGGACTTTATCGCTTCCAACAAGGGGAGTGATAGGAAGGGAGGCATTGATGACTGGGACTGACTCTCCTGTGTCTTTACCTGTGCGAGTTCTGTTAGAGAAACTGTCAACTGTTGAGATCTTGGTGGTAGAGGTTGTGGGTGGTGGTGGGGTGGAGGTTGTGGGTGGTGGTGGGGAGGAGGTTGTGGGTGGCACACTTGTAGGTGGTACAGTAATAAATGGTACAATTGTGAGTGGTACAATCGAGGGTGACATAGTAATGGATGGTACAAGAACAGATGGTACACTTGTGGGTGGTACAGTAATAAATGGTACACTTGTGGCTGGTACGACTGCGGGTGACATAGTAATGGGTGGTACAACAATAGGCGGTACACTGGTGCTGGGATAAAAACCGACTGAACCATCGCGGGCATTGATATTGTTCACTGCAATGCGTGACTCAGGGAAAAATATTGGAACAAATGCAGAACTAACAGTAGGAGGAGGAGTAGTGGCAGGAGGAGGAATAGGAGGAGGAGTAGTAGGAGGAGTAAGAGTTGTTGGAAGAGCAGAGTTTTCAAGAACATCAGTCTCCATTTTGCCAGCCGTGTCAACTTGCGTCGCCACAGTATTCAGAACAGTCGACACGTCTGCCATGGTTGCTGGCGATGTGGCTGTTTATAAAATTGTAGCATGATGGATTATGAGAACAGTAATGACTACAATACACCACAGTACACCCGAGCCTTAAATGTCATTCATCAACTACATATCAAGATGCTACCAACTATTACCATGACCCCAGACAAGACCCCACCACCGAGGGCAAGAGAGAGTTGCATGAAGATCAATTTTTAAAACCTGTTAAGTCTGTAAAGTATCTGTATTGATAAATAAACAAAAAAATCGTAAGGAAAATTTGCTCGTAGTGTTAGCCTGTGAAGATGTGTACAGTGTATTGTAATGTATTGATAAATTTCAGTAAAAAATAAATGAATTAATGTGGGTGTCTTGATTCACATCTTCCTCAACAGAGCCCAGTAAATTAAATGGTTATCCTGGTAACACTTCAGTAACATGTTCTATCTAATCTTATCTTTAATTAGAACAAATAACTATAATTACCTTTCTAGTTATATACAAAATTTATATCTATTTCATTCTACTATTTTTCCTACAGTCCTAACATGCAAAATTAATGCCCTGTGCAGCAGCATATAAATATTTACTAATAAAATATATGCAATCGTCTTAGGTTATTCTGCTCTAACTACCTGGAAGCAGAGTATGTACAAGTAATATACCGCCATGTCTCATTGGGCAGCTCAAGCTTCAATGTAAAAACAGCAATAACTACTTTAATATGTGGTGCACTAATCATTTTGAACATTAAATTCACAGTTATTTTGTACTCAAGATTATCATCAAGATTTTGTGTACTGTTATTATTATTATAGTATCATGGTGTGTCTGGTAGGGCTGGATTGGATTACTATCGTTTCCTGTTCATCGTCAACGTTTCACGGCCATTTTCCACGATTATCTGATGGCACCTGTTGGGCAAAACCAGAATGGGATGCCCCCCCCCCCACACCCTGGTACCGGCACACAGCACACCAGCCCAGAATAAACAGCAATGACCAAGGGTTGGGCACATTTATGGTGGTCTGGTTGCCATCATGCCTACTGAAGCAAAGTTTAATGGCTGGATGCTCTTCCTAATGTATGAAACGGTGTACAAAACAAACTGTACCCTTCAATTACTATTTAAAGTAGAAAAAAAATCTAGAGATAAATTTTATAGCATCCTTCTGGTTAAGTCTGTTGAGGTGTGGTGATGCCAGTTTGTGTCTTATGTTTTACAGTCAAGGACCATAATGTAGTAAAGATCACAAATAAGACCATTCATCATTATAGCATTTAAGGAACACCTGAAGATTAGGGCCTCCTAAATGTGTTTTAGGGGACTAAACTTCTGGCAGGTTAAGTGCAAGGGGGGGGCAAAATTCAGGTGAACATATGTGGGACTAATAATCAGGTGATCTATAATGGCTTAAATTACAAATGGTTTTGTTCGTGGTCTTGACTACATCACTGATCAAGGATAATACTTCAGAGGTAAAGAGAAGAGTAAACTATGTTGTTGTGACCAATTTATGGTACAATGTTATTTTGTTTAATATTAACCAGAACCCCAGATGCATTTTTGTTTTTAGTTCTCACTTAAGGAAACTGGTGGATGAGTGGGAGGACACCAGAGATAACCTGCCACGTTCACTAGTGTCAGTATCTCGCATCTGACCTGGGAGTGAACACGGGCCACAGAGGTGAGAGGCAAGTTCATTATGCTGTCCCATCATTTTCAAAACACTAGACTGTATCGACAATAAAATTAGTCAGTTTTAAGGAAAAGATAAATGTTTTGTAGTATAATAAGATCAGTGAGACTCCTCTTAAATAAACCATGAATTATGCCATCACCTTTGTACTATAGTGAACACATATACCTTCCTGAGCCCAAGCAAACTAACATAGATCATCACCCATCACCATAAATGAAGACTCGTATAACCATTCCACCTAAACCATCCTGGAATCTTCAGTGCTCCCGAGGCATTCCAGTTAAAACTACCAGAGAAGGTTTAGTTTTACTAGAACATTCATCTAAGTTACCCAGGAACCCCACAACTCCCAGCACTTCAAGTTCACAAGCTAGGAGGTCCTGTGAGGGGAATGGGGAAGTCACAAGCTAGGAGGTCCTGTGAGGGGAGGGGGAAGTCACAAGCTAGGAGGTCCTGTGAGGGGAGGGGGAAGTCACAAGCTAGGAGGTCCTGTGAGGGGAGGAGGGGGCGGGGGGGACCTTCGAGTATGTAAGACAACCTGAGAGTGAGGCGGGATCCTCTGGGAAGCAGAGTTATAACACATCTCCTGAGACGATGCCAGTTACCTGTGAGAGTTGGTGCTCCTCCGTGGCTGCCCTCTGGTTCAGGTTCAGCCTCTGCTTCAGCATTTGGTTCAGCTTCAGCTTCCGGTTCGCTCTCAGGTTCAGCTTCGCTCTCAGGTTCAGGTTCACCCTCGGGTTCGGGTTCACCTTTAGGTTCTGGCTCACCCTGAGGTTCGGGCTCACCCTCGGGTTCGGGCTCACCCTCGGGTTTGGGTTCAGCTTGAATACCTGCAGCACCGGGACTCACTGTACCTGGGATATATGGGAACTCCTTACACTTCTTGGTCAGTCCCTGAGGCCTCCACCCCACAGCAGCGTACGAGGACCCGTTGTTGACCAGCACCACCTCTATCTCCCCCTCAAGCCCCAGGATCCTCCAGTACATGGTCATCTTATCACTCAGCTCTTTCTTGGAGTACGCATCAAAGTTAACGATTTCGCGGTTTGTCACCAACGACGCTGCGGAAGAGGAAACTCTCTAATCATCTGAATGGCACGTGTTAGTGGGATCCTGTCGATCAAAATAATTTCAACCATATAAAAGAGAGTAATATATATATTTTTATTTCTAGTACTAACATTGGGAACATTTACGACCGAACCGGCCTTGTCGGCAGTAACACTTCTTCTTCGGGTATGTGGTGGCCGCCTCGTCAACACACCGACCAAACAGTCCACAGTGGTCATTATTCTCGCACTCATTCTCAAACTGGCACCGGGGACCATAGAAGCGTTTGTTACAACGACACCTGGACACCATGTACCGGCCGTTACCACTACAAGTTTCTCGATAGCTGTTTCCTGCAACATAAAAGTAAAGCTTATAGTAATGTGTGAAGGTATTAGTGACTGTATGTACCTTAGATAAATGATTCAGGTATAGCCTATTGACCTGTGTTTCTAGAGTACTGTACAGGTAAAAGGGTTTAAACTCTGGCCAGGAGCTTTATCACACACAAAATTCGCTGAAGGTAATGTTAAAGGTCATTAATGTATCCAAGACAACTGAATCTACAGCTTTGTTACCCTGGTGTCTGGAGGAGCTGTATACACACCCCATCCTTAACTTTGAGGTACTGTACAGTATAACATGACATTCTTTCATCATAGAATATACCCAAAATACTGATCAGATAAAACACCACATCCGAGACGTTAAAGTGACTTAACAAACAGCAAGGAATAGAATAATAATAAAGTGACTTACTCTTGAGAATATCAACATCAGCACAGGACCAGAACTGATATTTGCTGCCCCACTCTGACGCCTGACGGAGGAGCCTAATGGTGCAGCCTTCACACTCTATATCAGATGGTAGAGTGATCAGCAAGGAATAGAATAATAATAAAGTGACTTACTCTTGAGAATATCAACATCAGCACAGGACCAGAACTGATATTTGCTGCCCCACTCTGACGCCTGACGGAGGAGCCTAATGGTGCAGCCTTCACACTCTATATCAGATGGTAGAGTGATCCTGAACGTCTGCGCTCTGTCAACGTATGAGACAATATAAGTAAACACATACACACACTTTGTTCCTCCGGCCACTTATAAACAAACATAACAATTAACCACTAAGACGAGTGTTTATCAAGTGTGAACTCAAAGCTAAAATAACTAGTACTACTGTATGTGTTGATGAATTGCATAACATCATCTTCAGGGTGGTAAAGATGTCCCTGTGTACCTGTAATAATTAATAGTACAGTACACTTGTTCCTGGCTATACCTGTATCTACATTGTTATACATCTTGTTCTACTTGTTATACAGAACCTACATTGCTATATACTTTGTTCTACTTGTTATACCTACATTGTTATATACCTTGTCCTACTTACAGTAAACATTAGGAATGGTATCCACTTTCAACATTTACTGTCACCATTTCCAGTGATTATTCTCGTATAAAAAGGTAAATAACTATATCATTAATTATTACAGATACACGGAGTCTTTTATAACACCCTGTAGGTGCTTAATGCTTCTTGTGTCACTCAGTAAAGGTGGAGAACTCTTATCATCTGAAGATCTCTGCCCTCCCCCAGCTTATTTCACCTCAAAACACCATAACATTGTCTGGGGGGGGAGGTCAGGATAGCACTTACTTATACCATCCATACTTACACACCACCGTCAGTACTCACAAGGTACCTTCCCAACAGTACTGCACCTACGGAACATTCTCAGTACGTACTTCCATAACTTACTCCCCAGATACCTGCAGAAGTACTCACGTTGCATCATCAGCGAGGAACTTGGATGAGGCAGTGACAGGGGTGAGGTCAGTGAGGGGTCGTTCCTGGGCATCTAACAGCTCCACACGGAAACCTCCCTGTGTGTGTGGGCAACAGGTATTAATGAGAGTGGGTGTTGTTGGACCATGACACCTCTACTCACACAGAGAGAGACAAATAGACAGAGATTTATAGACACATACAGACATATAGAGAGAAAGATTTATAGACAGATAGAAACAGAGCGATATACAGTACAGTATAGACAGAAACAGAGATTGAGATTTATAGACATGCATAAACACAGTTATATTATATACAGATATAAATATACAGTATAGCACCAGATATACAGTATATATAGATACATAGAAAAGATAGATATTTTTCTATGTTGTCATACACAGGTTCACATTTTTTCAGCACGTTTAATGTGTATTAATACCTACAATATATATATACATGTATACCTACAGACTATGATAACTAAATATAGACCTTAGCACCAGTGATTGGATCTATACCAGCACCATACCCACAATCGTACCACATCCACACAGCTGCACTATTGTACATCCACAACCACACCCCACACTACAAACACCACACTCAACCACACCACACACAACCACACTCAACCACACCACACTCAACCACACCACACCACACTTAATTATTTACACCATTTTTGTAAATGACTAAAATTATTACGAAATATAAAATGCATAAAGTAATTCTGTATTTATATATGTTTACAATAAAGTTTATTATAAAGACCAATGGAGATGGAAATAATAACAGGGAAATAGAAGGAAATGATAATAGAGATTGGAAATGAAAGAAGAAGGAGGAAGTACTGAATAAAGATATGAAATGAAGGGAGATTGAAGATAGAGACAGGAAATGAAAGAAGATAAAATAATTACTGCATTGAGATAGTTAAATGAAAGAGTATAATAACAGGAGTAGTACTTACACGGTGAGGATAAGCCAAGTGCCAGCTGACGTTAAATGATGACCCCTTCAGTAGGGTTGTCCTGATGTCACCTGCCGAGATATACCCACATTAATACCGTACATCTTCCTTCAAAAACGTTCACAACAAATAATAAACATTCATAAATCTCCACAAAACGTTTACAACAAATAATAAACATTCGTAAATCAAAAACGTTTCAGATGTTTGTCTTTTAACTGGTATTAAGTGAACGAGTCTAGTTAAGGTAGAATCTCAGTGTTATTTATGTTGTTTATTCTTAATTTTTATCTTAAGTCAACCAGCTAGTTACATTCTAAGTCATCAGTTATAAGAAATAGTTATCGTAGGAACCTATAAGACCACATGCAACAATAACAGTTACATGGGGGCGTTAACTCTTGATTACAGCATTGGGGGAGAAATTGGTCCCTGGGGGCATTAGACTGACACAACCACTAAGTGATGTGTGAGAAATGAACACACGAGGAGTTTGTGTAATGTTAAGTGTGAAAAACAATGTTGTGTAACTCTACATGACGGCGTGTGTGTGTGTAACTTAAAAAAGACAATAGTATTTATAATGTGTAAACAAAGATGGATAAGAATAGGTCATTACTTTAAGCCATATATAAAAAAACAAAACACCCTCATGCGGGAGAAACTGCATCAGTCAGTCAGATAAGAGGAGACGGGTTTAGCCTCGCCACAGCGGCCTACACAACACGACCTTTCACCAGTCGCAACACCTCACTCACTACCATTAACAATAAGTATAAGTAAATTAAGCTTTCCTGAGCCTTATAAGTCTAAATATCTACGAACAAATAACAATAACAAGGCGTTGGTGGTTTTCTCTGGATTCTCAATTGGATTTCACATACGTCGTTGAATTCGCGGTTTTATGTATTTCATCATCAGATTCCCAGACGGATTTTACGATCGCTTTCACAAACGTATGTCTGTTTCTTCATTTTCTCGTGTGTGTGTGTGTGTGTGAACGGGGGCAAGGTGTCATGTGGACGTGTAAACAGGAACAACGACTCGACACCTAGAGCAAGACGTGAACGCACCAATACAGCTAACCACAACCTGGCCACACACACACACAGAAAGGATGACATTTATAGCTGTTGTCACGACGTCCTCAACCACTACCACACCCTCTGCCCTGCCTCCCTTGTGATCTATCATACCACCCAACCTTCACCACCCACTAACTGAACTTTAACCATTACCTCCCCTAACCAACCCATGACCAGCTCCCTGACCCCAACCAACCCTTGACCAGCTCCCTGACCCCGACCAACCCTTGACCAGCTCCCTGACCCCGACCAACCCTTGACCAGCTCCCTGACCCCGACCAACCCTTGACCAGCTCCCTGACCCCGACCAACCCTTGACCAGCTCCCTGACCGCGGCCATCACCACCACCACCTCTACAGCGGCATAGTAATGGTGTACCGGTGGGCGATGGTGGTGTTTTCCTTCCTTCCCACCTCACAGCTTATTTCACCGAGATATTAACCACCCTAATGCTAACCTATCCTAATTTAGCCTTACAAATCAAGCCTAACTTAACTTAATCAAACTCCCCCAGGTAGCATTAAGTTTTGTAATCATCAGGTTCAATAAACTGGGCTAATCTTCAGGTGAAATAATTAATAATAATAAACACTATCATTACTACTACTACTGTTTATATCAGTCTACCAATCTGTTAAGTCAGTCTATGTCAATTTCAGTCCATCTCAGCCTACTGTACAGGTCTTCACACACACACACACACGCAAAACCAGAGCAGAAACAGAAATGAGAGTTGATCTGAGGTCAAACGTGGCCAACCTTCAACATACAGACAACCTCAAGTGAAACGAACGAACAGGAAGTGAGAGAGAGAAAGAGAGAGAGAAGGAGAGAGGGTCAAGGTTGGTGGTGAGAGGGAGGTGGCGCGGCGGGGGCAGTTTCTTTACACCCTCGACGTCATCATACCCCACAAGCGTTCTTTGTCATATTCTCATTCAAATTCGTCAAGATGTCTCATTTGAAGTCATTTCCATCCAATTATCTGTGCTGTCTTTATTAAAAAATCTTACAATAGTGACCCTAGTGTATAATAGATCAGAATTTAGATGGGATTAGCTCATTTTAGTCTTGTATGGTGTGGATAATGTAGGTTTGTGAGTCTGGTAACACCGCTCGCAGGGTGGATGGGAGCATGACGCGACAGCCACATTTTTCCCCCCAAGACGAAAAAAAAAATGAAAGTAAATAATAAAGAAATTAATAAAATTATCCACATTTCCTTTAGCACATCTTAAATTAGATATCTCATTTCACCTTAAACTTTTTATTTATTTATTCTATTTACTTAGGCATTTTTTTTCGTTATTCCTAAATCCAAAATTGTTCACCGTACTGGGAAGAATAAACAGGAGTCGGGAACTTCTCTCTTACATACTATTGGTAAGTAGAGAACACGAGAGAACACGAGAGAACACGAGAGAACACGAGAACAAGAACAAGAGATATACACTCATGGACAACTAGATCATAACTGGGCGGGAAAATCGTCTACTTGTTGTACTTGGGCGGAGGTGAGAGTTATTCCGCCCATTCACCCTTGAGTACGGTGGTTTAATTTTACCCCTTGAGTACGATAACTTACGTACGATAACTTAACCCCTTTGACTACGGTAACTTATGTACGACAACTTAACCCCCTGAGTACGATAACTTAACCCCTTGAGTACGATAACTTAACCCCCTGAGTACGATAACTTAACCCCCTGAGTACGATAACTTAACCCCTTGAGTACGATAACTTAACCCCCTGAGTACGATAACTTAACCCCACGAGAACAGCTGGAGTAAACAAGACGCAACAGGAAGATAAACAAAGCAACAGGTGGATGTAAACAAACATTTTAATACATGAATCGACTCCTAATGTAAACAGCGAGACGTAAACAATAGGAATTAGTGTTTTATTCGGGCCAAGGTAACGACACCAGCGGCCTGTGACGGTGTGGGGCCCTCCTGACGATCCGGAAGGAGGTGGTGGATAAGTGGATGATGTGGTGAAGGAGGTGGAGTGGTGGTGGATGATGTTGTGGTGGATAAGGTGGAGTGGTGGTGGATGAAGAGAAGTAGGAGGTAGATAAGGTGGTGTTGCTGGTGGTGGTGGAGGGAGGAGAGGCATGGCAATCCAAGGAGGAGGAGGAGGAGGAGGCGTACGGCCCCTCACCCCACTGAACAATATATATTTATGTGTGTAATAAATAAAAACGAATACATAAAACATTAATCGTTTTCCCCGGGTTCACAGCGACTGGCCAGAGGCGTTCGTAGAAGTGTTGATGACGCCACGGCGGGGGTGAACGGCACTTGACAAAACACGTTCTAAGAGACGAGGAATTCATAATTTTACCGGGACACGAGTTTATTAAAGCTTATTCAGCTGATATTGCGTTATTTAAGCTTATCTATCTACCGTCTGGTTCACTAAGCTTTTCCGTCTATTATTTACAACAAACATACCCATATTAACCCTCCCATGACCCATAAATACCCATATTAACCCCCCATGACCCATTTTCTATAACCGCCCGTTACCGAAAACGTCATCGGCTCCACTTTCGTTTCTTCGAATTTTATGACGTCACGACCAGCTACAGGAATTATGACGTCACGACCAGCTACAGGAATTATGACGTCACTATAAGTACTATCACCCCCCCACACATCCTTCCTTGTTGTTACATGGGGGGGTGAGGGGTGGGGGAGGGGGCTGCAGTTAGGTGGGTGGATTTAAGTGCATGTGGTTAAGTGGATTAAGAACTGTATATAAGTGTACTCCTATTAAGTGGTAACCCTACACTTATCAGTTGATCCACACTGTGATGTAAACAAAGCCACGTGTTACTGTTTACATCTGCTGATAATCATAATCAGCTGATGAT
Organism: Homarus americanus; assembly: GCF_018991925.1. NCBI lineage: Eukaryota > Metazoa > Arthropoda > Malacostraca > Decapoda > Nephropidae > Homarus > Homarus americanus. The sequence goes on along the minus strand of NW_024747997.1, from coordinate 1,531,043 downwards.
CAAATGTCAACAAAGCCACGTGTTTTTGTTTACGCCGCTGATAGCCACAATCAGCTGAGCCACACCCACTGTTCGCTGTCAACTTCCTGTCACGTCTGTCATACATCTGTCAATTCTCCATTTGATACCCCCGTCACACGCCTGTTATTACTCCTTACGTCACACCATTCGTCACATCCCTCACACACCGTCACTCTCCTAACATGCCGTCACGCCCCAGTCACATGATCGTCGATGAAAACCCAGGTGTGTGTGTGTGTGTGTGTGTGTTATTATTTATGCACGCCAAGTCTACGGTCACAGCAAGGCAGCGGCGTGGCGTGACAGGGCGTGGCGTGAGAAGGCGTGGCGGTCACCCTCACCTCCACACGCCCGGATCATCACCTGTTAAGATATCTCACCTGAGTTTGACCTAATTAGTGAGTGTCTGTCAGGAACACAGGTAAGGTAACCCCGACACATGCATACCTACACAAACACACATCTACACACTAGCAAATGCACACACCTATACAGACACAAGGTCACTTAAAACATCAGAGTACGCACACGACGAGAACATACACACAAGCCCTCGTACATAAGTCTGATCACAAAAATATATCCACGAAAATATTCATGAAAGCATTTCTGTGTTCGAGAATACGTACACACAAAGCATGTTTACTTACGCACGCACACACACACACACGCATTTAAGACATTGATCCATAAGCTGCGTTAGTGAAGGATGCTTGTCCCCTGATATAACCAGGGTAGGGGGGGAGAGGGAGGGAGGGGGAGGGAAGGGAGAGGGAGGGGAAGGGGAGGAGGGGGAGGGAAGGAGGAGGGGAGGGAAGGGGGAGGGAGGGAAGGAGGGGGAGGAGGGGAAGGAAGGGGTTGAAGAGAGAGAGTGGAGTCAATAACACCTAAGCAATAATACACACTATCAATACACCGTAACACGACTCGCATCTACTATGGCAACACAATCATCTATCAGCCAGTTTACCCAACCAATGACCCCCCACCTCCACTCCCACCCCCCCACCCCCCATACAGCCACTGTGTACTGAAATACCTCATAAACACACATCCTTTACCTGGACTCAACCAATATCTTCCTAATTTAACATTCTACACCTGTATGAATAATTAATGAGCCAGGTAAAAGATTGGCCCCTCACCCGAGACTCTAGGAAAACAAGGAGGCTGGCCCTGAGACTCAAGGAAAACAAGGAGGCTGGCCCTGAGACTCTAGGAAAACAAGGAGGCTGGCCCTGAGACTCAAGGGAAGAAACATAAGGGAGGCTGGCCTGAGAGACTCCAAGGAAAACAAGGAGGCTGGCCCTGAGACTCAAAGGAAAACAAGGAGGCTGGCCCTGAGACTCCCAAAAAGGCTCACAAGGCTGGCCCTGAGACTCAAGAAACAAGGAGGCTGGCCTGAGACTCAAGGAAAACAAGGAGGCTGGCCTGAGACTAGAAGAAACCTGGGAGGCTGGCCTAGGAACCGAGGACAAGAACAGCCTGAGACTCTGGAAAACAAGGAGGCTGGCCCTGAGACTCAAGAAGGATGTTAGACTCCTAGGAAAGAGCGACGTGTGGCTTTGCCACCTGTTCTGACTCACCTACTGACGGAGAACACAACTTGTTATAGCGAGGGAGGGAAGGAAGGAAGGAGGGAGGGCAGGGGTAGGAGAAGGAGGGAGGGCAGGGGTAGGAGAAGGAGGGAGGGCAGGGGTAGGAGAAGGGAGGGAGGGCAGGATGGAAGGGGTATGAGGAAGGGAAGGAGGAGGGAATCTAGGTTGTTACGCCGGATTCTGAGGGAGTTGCGCCGGCGTCCTAAATACTCGGCGTACCTCCCTACCTGAGCAGAGAGAGAGAGAGAGAGAGACTACAATGTGGGTCCTGGGTCAGTTAGTTTTTGTCAGGTATAACGAGGCTCCCCCCCCACCCCCAACACACACGTCCTTATAACACTGTGTACACCTGTCATGGTTTATTAATGTGAAGATGTTAGACCTTAGTTCACATAATAATACCTACAGCTCAGTCTTCGTTCTTCACTGCCATCCACCCATCCATCTTTCTTGTCATCCATCTTTTCATTTACCCATTCACCCATCCATCCATCGTTATTGTCATCCATCCACCCACCCATCCATCTTTCTTGTCATCCATCCACCCACCCATTCACCCATCCATCCATCCATCGTTATTGTCATCCATCCACCCACCCATTCACCCATCGTTATTGTCATCCATCCACCCACCCATTCACCCATCCATCCATCGTTATTGTCATCCATCCACCCACCCATCCATCCATCGTTATTGTCATCCACCCATTCACCCAATCATCCATAACCACAACAGACCAGGAAGTACCTGTACCAATAAACTTGACACACCAGCCATTTAAGGCATCTATTTGGCCGGTCCTCTCTCTCTCTCTCTCTCTCTGTTTACGATACAACTTTCCTCTCTCGTAAAGACGTAAAATTCTCGTTCGTTGATTCTGGCTCAACAGTCTTCATTTGTTTCGCCGCCATTTTGTTTTCTCAGTGTTTTGACGCCATATTTTTTCCCCCAGGATGGACAAGGTTCAAGACAGTATATTAAGCATATCCCGAATGGTTCTCACGGTTTTTTTCTCCAGGATAGACGAGTTTTATGACAGTATACTAAGCATATTTTTTCCCCAGGAGAGACGAGGTTTATAACAGTATATTAAGCATACTCTTGTCAAATCAAGGAGAAAGTGAAAGGTGGGAATATAACCACCCCAGGATATACTGGATATACCTTCACTTCCTCACGAGTCAAAGTTCACAACATATGAGACATACTTTTAACCTCAGTATACTTCCGTAATATCAAGAGTATAACAATATACCATCCATACCAGAGGATATACCAATTATACCAGCATACCCCATCGTCATGACAGGTGAAGTACAGAGTATATGCACTTATATACCTAGAAATATACCCCCAGCATACCCCTCACCATATAGTATATTAACTCCCTTCCCCCCAAAATATAACTTAGCATACAAATATACCATCTGAAATATACAGTATATCTAAGTGAAAGTATCGTGTATTCCCCCTCAACCCTGGTGAAAGTAGTGGTGGTGGTGGTGATGATGGAGGCGGCATTTACCACTATCACCACAATCACCAGTACTACCACCATCACTACTACCATCATCACTATCACCATCACCACCAAATTCCTGGACGCTTTAAACTGAGAGAGTGACAAGCAAACAGGAGAGTTCTTTCCATTCACCAGCGGAGTTCCTCATGGTAGCTGGGCGTCCTGTCTCCCACTCTGTTTATCATCTACAGCTTCTACAGGAGGTTATGTTATGTAGGCGATATTTACTCACACAAGACATGGAGTAAATCACGAACACTACAGGTCAACAACAGGGAGAGAGAGAGAGAGAGAGAGAGAGAGAGAGAGAGAGAGAGATGGAAATTTCTAAGCCAGTCTCCACAAATTCAGAGTAATAATCCTCCTGGTGGATTACAGAAACACCTAACCTAACCAGAGCAGGAAGGAAAAAGCACAAAACTACCGCTTCAACACACTGCCTGGGGGGGTGTAGGTGTGTGTGTGTAGTGGCAGTGTCGACATAACGGACAGACAGCTCTATATAATAACTAGGCCAATACCTGTTGTGTTCTTTGCCACACTATTATAGCTTAGATACTCGGTAGGCTGAGAGGGAGGGAGGTTGGGGAGGGAAGGAAGGGAGGGAAGAGAAGGAGGGAAGGAAGGAAGAGGGTCAGCTGGCAACCCACTACATAACACAGCTCACTAGACTTACTGACCTACAAACATTACCACCCCTCCCACCCTCCTTCCACCCCCCTTCCCACCTCAAGGCTTAAGTAGGTACCAGCCCCCAGCAGTTGGTTCAAAACACAGGATTAGTATAAGTCAGGTATATGTTGGAGCACCTGGGACTTTCCTGATTAATACCCGGCCAGGTACGTCTCACCTGTCTCTTCCTCTTCCCCAGTACCTCCACCTGTCCCTCTTCTCATTTAATACCCAGGACATGCCTTTCTACCCCCTCTCTCACCCCATTAACGGTTTATCATATTCTCTCATCTTCCCCAACACCACCTCAGCCTGACATCTTAGAGAGAGAGAGAGAGAGAGAGAGAGAGAGAGAGAGAGAGAGAGAGAGAGAGAGAGAAATAAAAAATGAAATAAAAAACGAAAATATATATAAATCCAAAAATAAACAATAAATAAATACCTGAAGAAAGAAGTTAATTACCATAACCCAGGTACTTCTCGGAACACCCAACACCTGAGGGTTAAACGCATACCTACCTGTGCCTTCCTCCACCTACTACTACTTCTCCTCTCACTCTCTTACCATCTCTTTGTCCTCTCTCCTCTTTCTACCTCTTCCTTTCTCTACCCTCTCCTCCCCACACACACACACACATATGAGAATCATATAGACACGAAGCCATGCACAGTTTTTTTTGGTTGATAGGCCAAGTGCTTCATTGATAAAGACAGCCAGGCTGTCACTGGTCACAAGTACACACACACACACACACACACACACACACACACACACACACAGGTAGATAATTAGATAGACAGGTAGGTAGACAATAGAGATAATTAGACAGACAGACAGTAACAGCCATTTATAATTAGATACAGACATAGATAATTAAATAGACGTACAGATATCTGGACAGAGAGAGAGAGAGAAAAGAATGTGTATGTGCAAGAAGTGACGGTAACTGACCAGGGAAATAACAAGGCCATTACGTAGTTAACTCGTACACCGATTGATCAATGATTCCCAGCATGGCTTCACAAGCGGACGTTCTTGCCTAACTAATCTATTAACATTCTTTTCATCAGTTTTCGAATCAGTGGACGAGGGGCACAATTATGATGTATATATCTTTGACTTTAGTGCCTTCGACAGAGTCCTACGAGTGACTAATTAGAAAGGAAGCCCATGTATCAAAGGTGACATCCAATGGATTAGGGCGGTTACAGGACATAAAACAGCGAGGAGCATTGACCACACTAAGTCCCATTGGAGCAACGTCATAAGTGGAGGCCCCTCGAAGCTCACTTGGGACCATTATTGTTTATTATAGTACATAAACGACATAGATATCGGCATAGACAGCAACATAAGTAAATTTGCTGATGACACTAAAACAGGACGTGCAATTAAATCTGATGAGGACTCCGCAACACTACAGGAAGATCTAAACAAATTTTTCGAATGGTCTGAAAAATGGCAGCTGAAATTCAATGAGGACAAATGTAAAGTACTCAGTATAGGAGATGTAAACAGGGAAACCAGATACCAGATGAACAACGATGTTATTGAGAAATCCGACTGCGAGATAGATTTAGGAGTAATGATATGCAGGATCCCTTGGCCAAGTAACAATGTAAGCTTTTTGCTCACAAGGCTAATAAAGTACTTGGGTTCATACAAAGGAGTGTTAGTTACAAGACTAGCGAGGCCATCCTAAAACTGTATCTTGCTCTTGTGAGACCACACCTGGATTACACAGTTCAGTTCTGGTCACCGTATTACAGAATGGATATAGAATCCTTGGAAAGAATTCAGAGGAAAATGACAAGACTAATCCCGGGCATTAGGAACCTTGAGTATAGAGACAGGTTAAAGCTTCTTAATTTGCACTCCCTTGAGAGACGTAGAGCGAGGGCGACCTGATAGAGGTAGAAGAAATAGAAGCAAAACAAAGGTGACATTACAAAGGTACTCAAACATTCAACCAGGAGAGCTGAACTTGCACAATGGTTTTCAATTTAGAGCAAATCAGATTTAGGAAAAGAAATAGGTAAAATACCATTTGGAAACAGAGTAGGGATGAATGAAATAAGAAGCGAAGATTATCATTAACTCTGAATACGCTGAATTGTTTTAAACATAGAAGTTGATGTTTATATGAGCAATAGGGTTAAATGACTGTTTAGCATGGGCCAATATGCTCCACGGCAGTTTCTCTCCCATTCTATGTGGCCTTTAAATTCACTTTAATTACTCTTACAGTCCAACAACCTATTTTGTTCCCTATTTCATCACGTGAATGTAAATATACAATACGTTCTCCATTTTCTTTATTTTTCTCATCTAGTTTAAAGAGAGAGAGAGAGAGAGAGAGAGAGAGAGAGAGAGAGGCCCTATATCACATAGAATAATACGCTTCTATATTTACCTTGACATAATAATAAGTTACGAGGTACCTGGAGGATACCTGGTTGGCTGTACAGGTGTGTGAGGCATCAGGTGGTCACAGGGAAATATGCCACCATGGTCTGAGGTAATAGTGCCATCAGGAAATTGAAGGAACAGGTAATAGTGCCATGGGGGAATGATGGAACAGGTAAGAGTGCCACGGGGGAATGATGAAACAGTTAATAGTGCCACGGGAGAATGATGAAACAGGTAAGAGTGCCACGGGGCATTGATTCACAAACGAGGCGTAGCGATTCCTGATGATGCCTCGAGTCCTCATGATAGTTCACTTTATTGCCACCAGACACGAAGCGTTCACACACACACACACACACACACACACACACACACGCAGTTATTTACCACCTTGCACAATATTGATGAAGACAACAAGACGATCTCTGAGTGTTGAAACATACAGTGAGCGGTGAAGTAAGTTGTTGAAATATACTGAGTTTCTTTATAGCTGTTGATATGCTGGCTAGGTTCAGACACACACACACACACACACACACACACACACACACACACACACACACACACACACACACACACACACACACACACCAATTAAGTCATTACAATGCACTACACACCTGTCCTTCAACTCAGGTAAACCAATTACCACACAGGTAATACACATAATTATATCTCATTAACCTCGACAATAATTAACACCTTGATAATTTAACAGTTAATATTACCAAAGACAATATTACATTAACCTTGTTATTATTCTTTTGTTGATATTATGAAGAATATTTATCAGTGCTAAGTGAAAGTGTCTAGTTACCGTGTATATGTCAGTCAAGTAAGGCATTCATGGAGCTAACTAATGCAGGTAATGATACTCACAATGTACTCACAGTAACCCGACCCTGTACTCACACTGTACTCAACACTGTACTCAACACCTGTACCTTCAAGACACTCACCTGTAATAAGAGAAGAGAAATTTGAGTATTTTAAGTTAGTAAATTTTTTTTCATTCACGTATATTGAATAAATAACACCAATATATGAACAAAAGTGAACAAAAGTGAACAAATATGAACAAAAGTGAACAAATATGAACAAAAGTGAACAAATATGAACATAAGTGAACAAAAAAGAATAAATACGAACCAATACGAAAAAATTAACAATATATGGTGAAAAATTCAATAACGACCCCCCCCCCTCCTTTAGTGGTCAGCTGAGGGTCTCGAACCAGAGTCTGTGGGGTTGGGGAGCGAATCTTACAACCACGAAACCACGGCACCATATGGCAGTTACACCCCCCCCCCTCACTAACCCCTTCACCACACATACTTACACTTAACACTCTCTTGCCCCCAGATTACATTCACAAAACTGTTGCCATAAGGATGAATTGGTTAAATTATTGGTATAAAATTAAGGTTTATGGCAAAATTCACCTTCAGTTGCCATATACATCTATAATAAAAGTTGCCATATAATATTTCTTCTTTATTATCAGCAAAATAAATTAAATGGGTTAAAAAATTTGAATATCTAAATAAAAGAGAATAAAATAAGTAAACTAATCAGTAAAAAAAACAGTAAAAATAGCAAAAAAAACTAAAAATAAATAAAAAAAACTAAAAATAAATAAAAAAACTAAAAATAAGTAAAAAAAAATCAGTAAAACCAATAAAAATCGGCAAAAATCAGCACAAAAAATAAAACCATAAAAACCATTGACCTTAAACCTAACCAACTATATACTGAGTTACCAAGTAGCCGATGAATGTCCCCGAAATTAAAACCTAAAACAAACCTAAAAACACCATAGAGTTTAATATAAAACTTCTCCTACAATATATCCCCAGCCATAGTTCTCCAGTAGCCATTATAACCCAGAGAGACGTAAGACCCAAAGTACATTACATTAGTATATAAAAATAGACCTTAAATACGTAATGTTATTCTTCTCAGTTACCAGTTACTCACTTTTACCCACACCACAGCGTCATGGTCGAAAGTCAATCATAATTTAGTATATGACTGGACCTAACACACTACTACTACTACTACTACTACTATTACTACTACTAGCACCACCACCTGACACTATAATCATCTTCAGAGTAAGAAAGAAGTGAACGCTATTATGCCAAGTAGCCAATATGTCGTCAGCACCATAGTGTCTAATATGACCTGAGACACGGGAGGTATAGCACTATAATGACCCAGAGATATAACCAGTGCCTATAAGGTGTCAGGTGTCTGTGATTGGTGGATTAGTCACGTTCAGGTTGTGAGAGAAGGCTTGTGATTGGCTTATATTTACGAAATCTAAAAGCTGGTTCCTGATTGGTGGATTAATCACGTTCAGGCTGGAAGAGAGAATACTTGTAATTGGCCTATATTTACGAAGTCTAAAAGCTAGTCTGTGATTGGTGGATTAGTCAGGTTGAGGCTAGGTGAGAGAAGGCTTGCGATTGGCTTATATTTACGAAGTCTGATATATACCCGGATGTAGAAGCTGTGAGGTCAAGGTCAGGTCAGGTCAGGTCAGGTGATTGGGCTTCAGGTCAAGTGGTCCTCAAACAATATAGACCTCAAGTCCTAGCAGGCCCCAGTGGCAATAGGTAAGGTAGGGGTCTATTAGGACTGGGCCCCATGTGACCTACAACACAGGTCAGGTCAGGTCATGTTTGGGAGCCAAGAAGGAGGATGAGGAGGAAGAAGAAGAGGAAGAAGACAAAAAGAAGAAGGAAGAGGAGGAGAAGACAAGAAAGAAGAAGGAAGAAGAAAGAAAAAATGAAACAAACCCAACAACAAGTCACTTCTCCCCCACCTACCCAAATGTGCCCCTGAGTGTGTGGAGCAAGACAAATACCCCCTCATTACCCCCCCTCCCCCTCCTACCCCTCCCCTCATTACCCCTCCCCTCCCTCATTACCCCCCCCTCCCTCCTTCCCCCTCCCCCTCCCTCATTACCCCTCTCCCCTCATTACCCCTCCCCCTCCCCTCATTCCCCCCCTCCCCCCCTCAAGGACATTACATCAACCCAGCAAATTCATATAATCTTTAAACATTCTCCAGTGTGTGTGTGTGTGTGTGTGTTAGACGTGTGTGTGTGTGTGTGTTGGTGTGTGTGTGTGTTGGACGTGTGTGTGTGTGTGTTGGTGTGTGTGTGTGTGGTGGTATATGTATGTGTGGTATCGAACCCTGGTACCACAAACAACACTGAAGCCATGAGCAGACCTTGATGGTACGGCTCCTGGTCACAAACTACCACCTGTATGTCACCACACTTTACGGTCATGTTCTCTCAGCCTATCACAGACCGGGGCTCGAACCTTGGGAGCCGTCAACACTACCCACTCCGCCACGGTCTCGTTATAAAGGTAATAATAGAGTGAATAAAATTGAGACTAAAATATTTTTATGTGAAGCTATGCCACACACAACTGCCACCATGACACACCTGTAATACACACACATGACACACCTGTAACACACACACACGACACCGTGACACACCTGTAACACACACAAATGCCACCATGACACACACACACACCTGCCACCATGACACCTGTAACACACACACACACACCTGCCACCATGACACACCAGTAACACACACCTGCCACCATGACACACCTGTAACACACTATACCTCCTGCCTAGACCATACCATTGAGACACACGGACAACTACGCATAACAGCGAGTCGTTGACGGATAATAATAATGATGTGGGCGGCCATGGTCACCTCCTTCACGACCTTCACAGTCCATCCACCCATCCGCCGCCCGCCCGCCCGCCGCCCGCCCGCCCGTCGTAGAGGCTGTCATCTACGTCCTACACGATATCTGACGTACCAGTGACGTCATGAAGGTGCCACCATCTTCACTACAGCAACAAAGGCTCTTCCAGTTGTGTACAAAACAAACTTTCCTCAAGCTTTTCCCAGAAGGTACATTAAGCTTCATTACCTGCAGTATTAATAACCAGGTAGGTATTCTGGCTCTCCTACACTGAACAATTGTGTCGGCGATAATTATTGTTTATACGTCTGGCAGCGACGATCATACCTGTGCTGCCGGCGGTGTGTTGAACATCTCGTACTGTATGGCACCATTATCACACCTGTATGGCACCATTATTAATCACCTGTATGGCACCATTATTAATCACCTGTATGGCACCATTATTAATCACCTGTATGGCACCATTATTAATCATCTTTGGATTAAACTTTGTGAAATAAGTTGTAATATTAATGATTAAAACGTGTGAGAATTATTTAATTTCAGGTAATTATTAGTGTGGTCATTATACGTCTGGCAGTTAAGACTGATGGTATACCTGTGGTGCCGGCGGTCGTGAAACATATCGTACGTGAGGAATAATTATCACCGTAAAAAATAATTACCCTAATGCATTCCATAACGTTTTAAAATAATTACGAGAGATAAAAAATATTAATGATGAGAAAACACTTTAGATTTTTTTTTATTCAGAAATTAACCTTATTTTTGTACGTCTGGCCGCGGGGTGGTAATACCTGTGGTGCCGGGGAGAGATAAACATCTCGTACGTGACAACCATTACAGTCATTAACTCTCGTGACGTATGACTGTATAAGTAACTTGACCTAAATACTCGATACATCATAAACTAGAATACAAAAATCATTATAATACAACCTCAAAAACACATACAAATACAGAATACGATACATAATACAATACAGTAATGCAGTAGAGAGAGAGAGAGAGAGAGAGACAACAGGTAATCATTATAACAATTAACAAGAATCACCTGGTAGTTGTAACACACACTATTTATTGCACTGGGAAATTGTAACACGGGGTGGGTAATTGGTGGTGGTGGGTGGTGTGAGGGAGGGGGGGTGGTGGTAGAGTGAGGCAGGGGTAAGGGAGGGGGCAGTGGTAGGGGTGAGGGGGTGGGAGGGGGTGGTGGTAGGGGTGAGGGAGGGGGTGAGGGGAGGGGGGTGAGGGGAGGGGAGTGAGGGGAGGGGGTGAGGGAGGGAGTGAGGGGTTGGATCAGAATAATATTATTATTATCATCATTATCAAACAGTCAACCAGTCACTCGTAATACACTCAATTCCTCCTCCATTACAGACAGTCTAAACAAGTGACTGTCATTACCAACACTCGACTGACTGACTAACTGGCCACATTCCACTCCAGGATGAACTACACCACCTCCCTTGTTCATCCTGGGTAAAACAAACACTCACGAAATCTAGTCTCAGAACACGTTAATGTTTCACTATTTTTGTGGAGGACGATGAGTGGTTTAACTGTTTTAGGATGCGTGGTTTAACTGTTTTAGGATGCGTGGTTTAACTGTTTTAGGATGCGTGGTTTAACTGTTTTAGGATGCGTGGTTTAACTGTTTTAGGATGCGTGGTTTAACTGTTTTAGGATGCGTGGTTTAACTAAGATAAAGGGTTTAACTACCCCCCCCCCTAGTTTCCCTCCATCAATCTCTCTCTCTTCCAGCTCCTTCCCTCACCACTAACCTAACTTAACCTAACCAAACCTAACCTAACCTAACCTGACCAATAATAGGGGTCAAAGGTCACAATAACACTAAACCCTCATTATAAAATATTCCATAAGTCAGGTCAGACAGTCAAGACCATGATTGACCCCCGACCTGACCTTGGCCAGTAGCACAGGTCACGTACAGTAACACTACATCATCATTAACCTCCATTAGTCAGGTCAGTTCAGGCAGTAATGTGCGTATGATTATGACCCCTGGGACCTGTGTGTGTGTGTGTGTGTGTGTGCGTGTGCGTGTGTGTGTGTACCTTCATATTCTATTAACTTACCAGGTCGCGGGTTCGAATCCCACCCAACCACGGCGCCACCACCAGGTAAACATTGCAAACACTTACGTAAACAGTGACGTCACACACACAAACCCTATGACGTCACATTCTTATGACGTCATAAATCCTCTATGACATCAAAGAATGACATGTCGTCTATATATCCCCTATGACATCACACAACCCCTCTGACGTCACCGATTCCCCTATGACGTCACAAAGGTACACCCAATCAGGGAGAATCACGCACACACTCACACCTGATACGCCCGATTAATTAACAATGACACCTTGATAAATTGCTCCCAGACAGGTGAAATAACACTAATAATACCGGGGGAGAAGAGTGCTAAGCCACAGTGCAGTAGGGTGAAGGTAGTGTTAAGCCACGTAAATCGATAAGGGTGACGGTGTAGAGTTAAGTGGTGCATTGGGTGGACCTTATTGGCTGTGTGTATTGTGGTGCTACACTCACACCTACACGCACACCAACTACACCTACGTACACACACACACACACCAACACCTACACGCACAAACATTCCACCATCTGCGCACACGTCCACACATACATACACACACATACACCCACACCCACTTAGACCTACACATACACACACACACACGTCCACACATACTGTACATACACACACATACACCCACACCCACTTAAACCTACACATACACACACACGTCCACACATACATACACACACATACACCCACACCCACTTAAACCTACACATACACACACGTCCACACATACATACATACACACACATACACCCACACCCACTTAGACCTACACACACATACACACACACGTCCACAGTCAAGGCAGCCTCGTACCGTCTCTACATGCTACGAAGACTTAGGTCACTTGGGACACCCACGCCAGAGCTGAGGACCATCTACAACGCCTTTATTCTCCCCAAACTAACGTATGCGTCACCAGCCTGGTCGTCTTCTCTCAACTCCACCCAACAACGTCAGCTAGAGAAGGTACAGAAAAGGGCCTGCAGAATCATGCTCGGCGCAGAATACTCCGGCTACACCAACGCTCTCTCCACCCTGGAAATGCCATCCCTCAGTGACCTCCACCACCAAGCACTGGAAAGGTTTGGCAGTGGACTACTGCACCACCCTCGTCATCGCGCCACCTGCAGCCCCCCACCCAACTCGCGCAGTCCGCCACTACAACAAAATTCAGCCCATAAGAGCCCGCACCGATAGATATAAGAACAGCACCATCCCATCTATTGTTAAAATAATAAACAACTCCTGATTTATGTACTGTACAGCCCTGTAAATGTATTCAATGCATATCATTATGTCTAAATTAAATGTAAGTCTGTATATTTTCAGCCACTGGCTGCAACTCTGTTAATAAACCGTTTATTATTATTATTACATACACCCACACCCACTTAAACCTACACACACACGTCCACACATACATACACACACCCACACCCACTTAAACCTACACACACACCCACTTAACCCTACACACACACACACACGTCCACACACACACCCACTTAAACACACACACACAGGTCGTGGGAACGGAATCGGCAGTCAACGGGAGTCCTGACCTTCCGCCTCTTCCACGCCCACGCCTTCACTAAACCCCCCTCCAGAAACACACACACACACACACACATAAGTGCATACATCGATTCACAGTACTAGCTTAAGTAGTCATGCACGACCAAGCACACATATTGTGTAGTCCCCCCCCTACACTGTGCACACTCATCACACACACACACACTGAACACACTCACTCACATACATGGACACACACACACTGAACACACTCACTCACATAGATGCACACACACACACACACACACTTACTGACACATACACATAAGGAGTCTGCAATAGGCCGGTTAGCCTGTGCATGGCAGCTCCTGTCGAGAGTTACTACCACTCTCTGTGAACCAGTTCCTTCCTATCTCCCTCCTAAACCTAAACTTATCCAACTTGAATCCGTTGCTACGAGTCCTATTCTGCTCGGATATTATAAGAACTTTATCTATATCCACCTTTATTGATTCCTTTCACCCACTTAAATAATTCTATCATATCTCCCCGCACTCTTCGTCTTTCTAGGGAATGCAAGTTAAGTTTCTTTAACCTATCCTGATATGGAAGGTTTCTAAGTCCCGGAATCATTATTGTCATTCTTCACTGCACCGACTCTAGTGAGTTGATATCCATTCTATAATAAGGGCACCAGAACTGAACCACATAATCGAGGTGCGGCCTAACTAGCGCAAGATATAGTTACAATAAGACCTCTGCACTCTTGTTACTTACACTTCTAGATATAAAACCCAATACTCTGTTTGCCTTATTTCGAACATTAACGCACTGTTGTCTAGGCCGTAGGGTTAGACCCTCGAGTACTGGGACTTAGCCTCTTGAGTACGATGCTTTGATTGGATTAGGTTAACTATATTGTAGGTTAGATTATGTTAAGGTTAGGTTAGGTAACATGTTAGGTTAGGTTGACCTCCATGGTAGAGTGGTAGTGGCTCTCAGTCGAGGTTCACCTTGAACAGGTCTCGAGGGTTAAACTACCTGGAGGATGAACAGGTTTACCAGGTGGTGCCTTAAGACGACTATAAGCCCCCCCCCTCCCTCTTCCATCAACCCCCGTTCCCACATTCCTCCCCCCTCCCCCCAGGTGCTGTACCTGTTTCAACACCTGTCCTCCATCCTGACTCTCTCCCACACAATGATTCTCAACCCCCTTCCTTTGTCTTACCTTCCCTATCAAACTACTTATAATCTTCAACCCCTTTTATGCTCCTTTCCCCACCCTCCCAACTTCCATTCCCCCCCAAACTCCTTTCCCTCCCCAACTCCCCCACCACCCCCCAAACTTCTCTCCCTCCCCCCCAACTACCTCCTCCTCCCCCCTCCACCAGCCCAGCCAGTTCAGCCGTCACCACAAGACAGTGTTAAGCCACAGAGACACTTACGTCTTATATACCCACAGTAAACACCAAGGACAAGCGATCATACCTGCAGGTGCCCACGTGACCAGGCGTGACGAGGGACCAGTTCTCTGCCTTTGTCAATTTCTATTTTGATTTATTTATTTTTTATATTTTTTTCGATTTTTGGGTCAAATTAATATTTTTTTTATTAATTTTCTTACGTTTGTCGTTTTTATTTAAGGTGTTATTTGCATATTTTATTTGTCTCAATCATTTTATTTTACTCTAAAGGTATAAAGATCACATGTAAATATTATCGTCGCCTTGGTCACTTAATATAGTTTGTACCACCACCACAACCCCCGTCCACCACCATGTCGTGACCTGTATATAAGGCACCATCATGTTTACAAAGAGACACCATTATCATTCGCAGGTGTGTTTTAACAGGTGTACACATTGTCATTTACAGGTGTGTTTTAACAGGTGTACACAGACGGGCCCCTTAGATAACTGGCTTATTGAAGTAATTCATAAAGAACATCCAAATGGGAGGAAGCGTTGTGTTGTTTTTGATACGATGGGAACTAAAATATGTGGACTCGTATGTATGAACGTATGGTATGTCTGTATGAACGTATGGTGTGTATGTATGAACGTATGGTATGTCTATATGAACGTATGGTGTGTCTGTATGAACGTATGGTGTGTATGTATGAACGTATGGTGTGTATGTATGAACGTATGGTGTGTCTGTATGAACGTATGGTATGTCTATATGAACGTATGGTATGTCTGTATGAACGTATGGTGTGTATGTATGAACGTATGGTGTGTATGTATGAACGTATGGTATGTCTGTATGAACGTATGGTGTGTATGTAAGAACAGAGAGGGATAATCACCTTTAGTCATAACACCTTAGGTAATTATGTAAACAAGAGAGGCAAAAAAGGTAAACAGAGAGGGATCAGAACACCCACCTTTAGGCATGCCACAAGGCCCCTGTGTCCTGACGCTGTCCAGGAAGTCCAGGTCATATTTGCGGGCGGGGGGGAAGGTGAGAGCCACATGAGCCTCTGTCACGCCCACCAACACCACGCCCACCAACAGCAAAGACACCAACGTCTTCATCTTACTGCATCACACTGCAGGGGATAATAATAATAATAATAATAATGATGATAATAATAATAATAATAATGACAATAATAATAATAATAATAATGATAATAATAATAAGACAGGTGAGAAATATTACCTGGGTCCTTATTACTATATATCTGAGACACACCTGTGATAAACACTGAGAAATACCCGTGGTTGTGTGTGAGTGGGGGGGTGAGAGGAGGGTGAAAGGAGGGGAAAGAATGAGGTGAGGGAGGAAGTAATGGGGGGGGGAGGGAAGGAGGAAGGGGTAAAGGGAGGGACGGAGGGGTGGGAGGGAGGAAGACAGGCAGTCATTCAGGTAATTGGTTTACACAGGTACTTCCCTGGACAGTCACACTATATTATTGATAACATGTTTACAACCAGTCTACTGCCCCTCCACCCTTGCCCCCCCCTCCCTCCCTTGCCCCCTCCCTTCCCCCCTCCTTCCCTTCCTCTCCCTCTTACGTAAAACCTCTCCCTTTCTTTCACAATCTCCCCCAAAAGCAGCATTGTTCAGCATTGTTCAGCACTGTTCAGCATTGTTCATCATTGTTCATCATTGTTCATCATTGTTCAGCACTGTTCAGCATTGTTCAGCATTGTTCAGCATTGTTCAGCACTGTTCAGCATTGTTCATCATTGTTCAGCACTGTTCAGCATTGTTCATCATTGTTCAGCATTGTTCAGCACTGTTCAGGTAATAAACACAAACATGACCCACAGGTAGAAAACACATTGCCAAGTGTTCAGTGAATTAAGGTCACACCTGGACTAAATCACCACCACAGGTACAGAACACGTTACACCATTACTTAATCACCCTCAGAAGGACAGGTATGGGTCAACAGGTGTGTTAATTAAGGTTATCATTGGCCAACAAAACATACCTGGCGAGGATAGACTCCCAAACATTACCTGTAATTATCATAGCTGCAGTACCAGTTAGTCATTAATATAGTGAAACCTCGATTTAACGACTATATGGAGAAGAAAATCCGTTATATCGAGGTTCCATTAGATGTGAATCCCGTTATATGGCACCAGTTAGGAGACCAAATTAACACTGAGACTCTACCTTAACTAGACACCTTCACTTAACTACAGGTAGGAGACAAAATTAATGTATCTAGTTAAAGTAGAGTCTCAGTGTAATTTGAACTCCATTAGGACCACAACACACACACGCATAGCAACACAACACACTTCACAACACAACACACTACACAACACACATACAACACAACACAACATAAGAACATAAGGAGTCTGCAATAGGCCTGTGCATGGCAGCTCCTGTCGAGAGTTACTACCACTCTCTATCATCCATGAATCTATCCAGCCTCCTTTTGAAACTTTCCAGAGTTCCCGCACTTACTACAAAGTTGCTAAGCTTGTTCCACTAGTCCACCACCCTATTAGTGAACCAGTTCCTTCCTATCTCTCTCCTAAACCTAAACTTATCCAACTTGAATCCGTTGCTCCGAGTCCTATCCTGCTCGGATATTATAAGAACTTTATCTATATCCCCTTTATTGATTCCTTTCACCCACTTAAATACTTCTATCATATCTCCCCGCACTCTTCGTCTTTCTAGGGAATGCAAGTTAAGTTTCTTTAACTATATCCTGATATGAAGGTTTCTAGGTCCCGGAATCATTTTGTGTTTCTTCGCTGCATTCAGGTGAATTTGATAGCCATTCTATAATAGGAGACTGGGGAACGAACCGCACCAATCGAGGGTGCGGCTATTCAGCAGGCATAGTTGCAATAAGACTATCTGCCTCTTGTTACTTACACTTCTAGATATAAAACCCAATACTCTGTTGCCTTATTTCGAACATTAACTTGCCTGTTTGTCTGAGCCGTAGGTCCGAACTTCGTACCCTAGGTCTCTTTCACAAGTCGACTTCTCTAGGTTGATCATTGTTAAGGCTGTATACATTATAAGTATTTGTTCTTCCAATATTAAGTACGCTGCACTTGCTGGTGTTGAATTTCATTGCCATTTCTCAGACCACCCCTGCAGTTTATTTAGATCCCCCTGTAATGCATTTGCATACATACAACACACTGCACAACACACATACAACACAACACAACACACCCAAAAAAAAAAAATAAATATATCACCGTACGATTTTTTCCGCCTTTAAGACCATATCCAATCAGCAGGGACCGCCTAGTAGTGAAGATGACTGAGCACACGCGAAGGAGAGGCCCTCCCTCCCTCATTACCATAGTTACCTCCCTCACTCTCTCTACCTCCCCCGAGAGAGAGAGAGAGAGAGAGAGAGACCAACAAACTTACCGCATCAGTGATCAGACGCAAATAAACAGCCGGGGGTTAACGACCGTCAGGCCCATGAACGAGGCTGTTGAGGAGGGGGGGGTGTAGTTAGGAAGGGTAATTAGGAAAGGGGAGGGTTAGTTGAGGAGGGGGTGGTAATTTGGCGTATCGACTCGTTAACCACAGGCATGTTAACTACCCCGGCGTCAAGAGTAACAACCAGACACGTACACACAATCATACACACACACACACAAGCCATACACACATACAACCATACACACATACAACCATACACACTAATATATACACAGTGCTGTTTACAATAAGAAGCTGATCAACTATTTACTAGGGGAGGCAAACAAACACACAGACAGACAGGCAGACAGGCAGGCAGGCAGGCAGTTGTGAAGGTGGGTGGGTGTGTATGTATGTATGTATGTATGTATGTATGTATGGATGGGAAGATGCCACGGACCATTAAGTACCACCACGTACCACGGACCATTAAGTGACATCATGACTCACGGACCACGAACATGACACACACATACACGGACGGTCCTTAGTTGACTTAATGACCAAATATTGACCAATGGTAATTACACCCCCCTCCTTTCTCTCTCCCCCCCACACCCCGTCACCTCTCTCCCCTCTTCCTCTCCCCACACCCCCTCACCTCTCTCCCCACACCCCTCACCTCTCCCCCTCACCTCTCTTCCCCACACCCCTCACCTCTCTTCCCCCCCTCCCTCTCTCCCCCACCCCTCTCTCCCCACCCCTCCTCTTTCCCCCTCACCCCTCCCCCTCCCTCCCCTCCATCCACCTGACTCCTCTCTCCTCCTCGTCAATTTCCTGTGGTCTAACACGCCGTCACGATACCTTCACTCAGGGACAATCCGTCACAAGGACCAGCCAGTCCAATCGTTACTTAGTTCCACAATTCACTACTTCTACCCAAGGTCTGTGCCAATGGGGGGGAAAGGGAGAGGTGGAAGGAAGGGAAGGGAAGAAGAGAAAGAAGGAGAAGGAAGGGAAGAAGACTAACACCCAACCAGTCTTACCCATACGACTGGTGACTTGTATCAAGGCTCGAACACAGGGAAGATTGGTGGGGGGGTGTGGGGGTGGGGGTGGGGTGGGGGTGTATCAAGGACTAGCTGAGGGGCGGGGAGGGGGTGAGGATGGGGGGTGATCCTTACATAAGAACATAATAATGGAGGAAATTGCAGCGGGTCATACTGGACAGTTCCATTTACACCCAACCCTTATTGCTCATATATCCATCCAACCTACAGTATGTTTGAAGCTATCCAGGTTATTCGAGTTAATGATCATGTTTGGTAACTTGTTCCATTACTCTACTACCAAACCAATGTTTACCTATTTCGCGCCTAAATCCAAATTTGTCTTATTTAAAACCATTGTTACGAGTTCGCTCCTGGTTGGATAGTTTGAGTACCTTTGTAATGTCCCCTTTGTTCAGCCCTGACTTCCACTTATACACCTCTATCATGTCGCCCCTCACTCTACGTCTCTCGAGGGAGTGCAGATTAAGATGCTTTAACCTGTCTCTGTATTCAAGGTTCCTAATGCCCGGGATTAGTCTTGTCATTCTCCTCTGGATTCTTTCCAAGGATTCTATATCCATTCTGTAACACGGTGACCTCGCTAGGACATATAATGCATCATACATACATTATTATACTATACACTACACATACTAGGATACATTATACACGTACACTTAGATTCTGAATACACACACACACACGTTCATAACACACTCAGTCTCGACACACACTCAGCCTCGACACACTCAGCCTCGACACACACACGCTCGATACACCGTTAAGTTGACCACCACCACTGACCCTCTACCTTCATTCACCTGTAATTTCTGCTCTCACTTCCGTCATTCCACCCCCCCACCCCCGAGAGAGAGAGAGAGTGAGAGATGTCAGAAGAAATATAAAACAAGGAAAAGAACAAGAAATGCGAAAGAAAAAGAAAGTTGGCAAAAGAATGAATGAATGAAGGAAGGAAGGAAGCACTAGGAGACCAGACAACCTCACTACTATATTAACTAACAGTGTAGCGACAATAGGTAGGAGGCAGCTATCAAACAGGGAGGCACTGGGAAGGTATTGGAAGCATAATGTGTTGTCTAATGGTTGACCCTGCTGCCATATGTGACCAAGTTACTGATCTGACTTTCTGCCTCATTTACACACAATTGCAGGGTCTCAGTTGTTTCTCTTCTTACTAGACACTGACACTGCACACACTCCTTCCCTCCACCCTACCTCTCCCTCCTCCACCCCTACCTCTCCTCCCTCCACCCCACCTCTCCTCCCTCCACCCCTACCTCCTCGCCCCCATCACCCCTACCTCTCCTTCCCTCCACCCTACCTCTCCCTCCCTCCACCCCTACCTCCTCCTTCCCTCCACCCCTAACACCCCGGTGCTCGGTCACTCAGAAGCAGTCACTGGAAGGCACCAGACCGCAGGCAGACGGGGAAATCCAACCAACCAACCCACCGACCGACTCTCTCTGCTCTCTCTCTCATATTAGCCAGTGTTTAGGGAGAGAAGGTGGGAGGGAAGGGAGGAAGGGGAAAGGTAGGTAGGTAGGTAGGTAGGTAGGCAGGACCACCACCAAATCAACCACCACCACCACCACCAACAACAACCATCACCAACAACCAACCACCACCAACAACCACCATCACATTTAAAACACCCAAGAAGATAATCCCAAACTACTCTTCACCCGGTCAGCATCTCGGGTCGTTCACCAGGGAGGAGGAACGTGAAGGTCAGGAGCCAACACTGTCACCTGCTCTCCTACCTGTACCACCACCCTCTCATAATTACCTTTACCTGTATTATAATTTGTCTTGATTTTGCTACATTTTCAAAGTTTTAATAATTTGTTTTGTATTTTTTGGGTGAAGGTGGGGAAAATAGATGTGACGTCACTATATAGCCAAGGGTGACGTCACTATATAGCCAGAGGTGACGTCATTACCATGCCAGCGTGACGTCACTACTCTATAAAGGTAGTGTACCATTTAATGACCAAGAATAGTTGTCACCAGGAGCCGGAAGGGGGGAGGGAGGGGGAGGGAGGCGGGGGTAGGGGGAGTAGGGGAGGGAGGCGGGGGGAGGGGGAGTAGGGGGAGGGGGAGAGAGAAAACGGTGAGAAGGGGGAGGAGAGGAAACAAGGGGAGGAAACAGAGGGGGCCTTGACAGCACGTGCTGGTGAAAGTGGAGCACGTGGGACCACCTTGTGTTCACCTGTACGCGTGCATTCCACCTCCATCCTTCCCCTCCACCCACTTTCCCTTCCTTCCTTCCCTCCACTCTCCCTCCTTTCCTCCCTTCCTTCCCTCCACCACCTGTATACCTCCACCCACACCCATCTACTGCCCTCCACCCTTCCCTCCTCACCCCTCCACCCACTCCTCTACCCTCCTTACTAATTACAATGACACTTAATTACCTCCGGAACAGGTGTCTTGATAACTACCTGTCAACACCTTTCTCTTCACACCTGTCAGTCAGAGAGTGAGAGAGAGAGAGGTCACAGTTCAGCAGGAAGACATCAGTTACCAGTGAGAGAGAATCTTACACAACAGCTGATCCAAGATAAACAAACAACAGCTGATCCAAGATAAACAAACAACAGCTGATCTAAGATAAACAACCAACAGCTGATCCAAGATAAACAAACAACAGCTGATCCAAGATAAACAAACAACAGCTGATCTAAGATAAACAACCAACAGCTGATCCAAGATAAACAAACAACAGCTGATCCAAGATAAACAAACAACAGCTGATCCAAGATAAACAAACAAGAAACATATGTACCTGCAGTTTAATGGAGAGGAAGAGAGAAAGGAGAAAATGAGGAAAGTTAGGGGGTGAGGGGAAGGTGAGGGGGTGAGGGGGTGAGGAAGGTGAGAGAAGATAAGGGGACAGGTATGTGGCAAGGGTGAAGTTAGGATCAAAAGGTTACCTGAGGTTTTAATTGTACAACGCCCCCCACACCACCACCTTCACTACCACACCACCACCTTCACTACCACACCACCACCTGTACCACACCTTCCTGCCCACACCACCACCTGCTGCACCACCACCGCTACTACCACCACCACCTGCCACCACACCACCGCCTTCACTACCACACCACCACCTTCACTACCACACCACCACCTGTACCACACACCCATTACCTTCCCTACCCACACCACCACCTTCACTACCACACCACCCACCACCACACTACCAAAGCACCCATTACCCCCCCCCTGTGGGGGTGTGCGTCAGACCCCCTAGCTCAGAAGGTTCTGTTGTACACGACTCTGTCAGTGTGTGTGTGTGTGTGTGAACCTGTGTCAGAGGTTCTATTTACACATACACAACACACATATAGAGATACACACACGCAACGCACAGACACACGCAACGCACACACAATAAAACACCTTTTTGGACAAATATCTTACAAGAAAAATAGTATTTCCAAAGAGTCCAGTTAACGGTGAACCTCTCTTAACACTCCTCCTTCCCTCCCACTCCTCCCTCCCACTCCCACTCCTCCCTCCCACTCCCACTCCTCCCCCCCCTCCACGCACACCAAATATGATTGCATATTCAAGTATTGTCAAACTCGTAGGGCAAGTTCCAGTCTTGAACACAACACTAGTTCCTGGTCTCTTATGTGAAGGTATCTAGTTAAGGTAGAGTCTCAGTGTTAATTTGGTCTCCTAACTGGTGTTAAGTGAAGGTATCCAGTTAAATAAGAATCCAGTTAGCCTGACAGTCTATTTATCTCTTGTTTAGACTGTACCAATAAAAACAGTCTGAAATAGGCCACTGAATTTCCTCAATTTTTGTATTATTGATTCAAATTCACCTAACCTAACCTAACCAAACCTAACCTGACCTGACCTAACCAATCCTAACCTAACCTGACCTAACCTAACCTAACCAAACCTAACCTAACCAATCCTAACCTAACCTGACCTGACCTGACCTAACCTAACCAATCAGTTACGTTAATCCAGCCTCTATAAACCGATTCACTATTCCCCAATCAAGGAAAATATTACTCGTTAACCTTTATCAATCCAGACCAATCTAATCGTGACTAATCTTTCTCTAATCACCCCCCTATGGCTAATCCCCGTCTGTCCAATCACCACCCCTCCCCCCCAGGTAATCCGCCAATCACCTGACTCTCAACGAACAGACACCTTGGGATATAATTTTTTTTTAGATTTTTTCTTTACTTTTGAACAGATCTGCGCAGCGCTTGTACGAGTGACCTTAGTACTGTGTGTGTGTGTGTGTGTGTTGATGTGCGCAGTGTGTGTGAGAGAGAGAGAGAGAGAGACCTGTCGAGCAAGACAATTCCAACCAACGTTCTTAACAGTTATATGAAGGTGGAGAGGAGGTGGAAGAAGAGGAGGAGGAGGAAGGAGGAGGAAGAGGAAGGAGGAAGAGGTGGAGAAGAGGAGGAGAAAGAGGATATATGTCGATGAAAGAGAAAAAAAACAATAAGGAAGACAAAGACGCTGATAATGGTGGTAGTGGTGATAGTGGTAGGTGGTGGTAGGTGGTGGTAGTGGTTGCGACATTCACCACCATCCAAGGTTATTGTTAATGTGGCCCACCAGGAGCCAACCACTACCAACCACCATCACCACCACCATCACCAGCACCATCACCACCACTACACCATGCTACACCAGCACAACCACCACCATCACCCATAGCACCACCACCACTACCATCACCAACCACCATCACCACTACCACCACCATCACTACCACCATTAACCACCACCATCCACCACTACCACCACCAACCACCATCACTACTACCACCATCACCACCACCATCACTACCATCACCACTACCACCATCACCACCACCATTAACCACCACCATCACCAACTGTAAATCGTCATGTAAATAACTAACAGCCAGACGTCAATACCAGGCGTGTAAATCAGAAATGAACATTGATAAGTAAATAAATCATTTCCTGAACCAAATACCAAACCCCGGGGAGCAATGGTGTGTGTGTGATCCTGACACAGACATGCACACACAGACATGCACACACAGACACGCACACACAGACACTCAGGCACAGAACGGGATAGGAGAACTTGGGGCAGGAAAGGTAAGGTTAGGCTTGGACTTGGGGCAGGAGGGAGGTTGGACTTGAGACAGGGGGAGGGGCTGGGGAGGTTGGACTTGAGACAGGGGAGGGCTGGGAGGAGGTTGAACTTGAAGACAGGGGAGGTTGGACTTGAGACAGGGGAGGGGACAGACTTGAGACAGGGGGGAGGGGCAGAGGAGGAGGTTGGACTTGGGGCTGGCGTAAGGAGAAGAGTTTAGCTGCAGCTGTGAAGACCAGAGGAGAGAAAGTGTAGCTGTGGCTGGTGCGGTGAGGCCAAGTGTAGCAAAAACTGGTCCCTCTCTCTCTCTCTCTCGTTTAACCCAAGTATTACGCTAACCTAACAGTAACTTGACCTAACACTAACTTAACCAAACCTACCGACCCACCATGTAGCCTAAAGGTGGTGACCCAACCAAAAAAAAAACACGATGGCCACCAATGTCAACAAGAAGAGCATGGTTGATACGGTCACCCCCCTCCCCCCCAGGTGTACACACAACTGTTACGCCTAAGTTTTGTTAATTAACGTAAAAAGAGGAGAAAATATCATGGTAGAATGCTGTAGTATCTCCAACGCCACCATCACTAAACTAACAAACAAATGAACATCACTCTCACGCCAATGTTTTTCTTTTGTTTCTTCAGCCTCACCAGAACAGGAGGCTGAGACACACACTAGTTCTTAGGGAAGCATCATCAGGATTCCTCCACTGTCATATGTTTGTTTAACCTTTGATCACGTGTATAGCTGTGGTCAATATTACCTGAACACTGTCATTATCTACCTGGGGATCATGTACAGGTAAAGAGGCTCTGTGATTATTCTGAACTCTGATTATTATTATTTTTTTTTATTATTATTATTAGTTATGATTCCTAAGTAGATGCCATTTTTCACCACAGACAGACAGACAGAGAGACAGGCACTCACAGACAGACAGACAGACAGACAGACAGACAGACACTCACAGACAGACAGACAGACACTCTCACAGACACACCAGGAAGCGGCGTGAAGACCGTGTAAAAGTTCAACATTGTGAGCAGCTCTGTGTGCCGCTCACCTCTGAGTCGACCTGACCGGAAAATTACCTGGTACCTGTCACCAAATTACCTGGTACCTGTCACCAAATTACCTGGTACCTGTCACCAAATTACCTGGTACCTGTCACCAAATTACCTGGTACCTGTCACCAAATTACCTGGTACCTGTCACCAAATTACCTGTTACCTGTCACCAAATTACCTGGTACCTGTCATCAAATTACCCGTTACCTGTCACCAAATTACCTGGTACCTGTCACCAAATTACCTGGTACCTGTCACCAAATTACCTGGTACCTGTCACCAAATTACCTGGTACCTGTCACCAAATTACCTGGTACCTGTCACCCCTCCCCCCCCCAAAAAAAAATACAAAACCTCCAAAATCTTTAAAAAAAACGAATAAAAAACCGCCTAAAATAAACTCGAAAAAAAAAACCCGTTACAAAATAGTTCAACTCCACACCTGTAAATATCCGCACTAAATAAAGATATTCGGATAACATTTTGTAACCGATCTGAAAGTAGTTTATCCGGTTAATAAGTCCAACGAACCAGTGATCTATTACGGTGAAGTTGATAGGGATCAATAGGGTAGGGGACAGGTGTGAAAACCCATTAATTACAGGTACAAAAACTCATTAATTACAGGTACACAAACCCATTAATTACAGGTACAAAGACTCATTAATTACAATGTACAAACTCATTAATTACAGGTACACAAGCCAGTAATTACAGGTACACAAACCCATTAATTACAGGTACAAAGACTCATTAATTACAATGTACAAACTCATTAATTACAGGTACACAAGCCAGTAATTACAGGTACACAAACCCATTAATTACAGGTACAAAGACTCATTAATTACAATGTACAAACTCATTAATTACAGGTACAAAGCCAGTAATTACAGTTACACAAACCCATTAATTACAGGTACAAAGACTCATTAATTACAATGTACAAACTCATTAATTACAGGTACACAAGCCAGTAATTACAGGTACACAAACCCATTAATTACAGGTACAAAGACTCATTAATTACAATGTACAAACTCATTAATTACAGGTACAAACCCAGTAATTACAGGTACAAAGCTCGTAATTACAGGCACACAAACCCATTAATTACAGGTACAAAGCCAGTAATTACAGTACCAGACCTAGAACAGGTAAGTACGAAGGTTTGTTTACATCCATCAGCTGGTCAACGTCAGGTGTGAGAGAGAGAGAGAGAGAGAGAGAGAGAGAGAGAGAGAGAGAGAGAGAGAGAGAGAGAGAGAGAGAGAGAGAGAGAGCTAGGGGCGACTCAGGTGAAAGGAAGGAGGAGGAGGAGTGTGGGGGTGAGGGGTCGACGCACCTCTTACCCTGATGATATTAAACAAGTATTAGTACAGATGAAGCAATGAAGAAGTACTGTGTAAAGTGTGTTGTGTAAAGTGCGTCGTGTAAAGTGTGTTGTGTAAAGTGCGTCGTGTAAAGTGTGTTGTCTAAAGTGTGGTAAAGTGCGTTGTGTAAAGTGCGGCGAGATTTGGTTAGGTTGTGGTTACACTTGGTTACGTTACATTAAGGCTGCCGGACTCCTTGTTTGGGTTAGGTTAGGTTAGGTTGGGATACACTCTGCTGAGACTCGCAACAGAGAGAGAGAGAGAGAGAGAGAGAGAGAGAGAGAGAGAGAGAGAGAGAGAGAATAGAGAAATAACCTAATAATAAAATCGAACTTTACTTTACGAGAAAACTTTACAACAGTTGACGACACTGGAAAGTCAACCTTAATTAACCTGCCAATAGTACACCTGGTTATACACGCTAATGCTAATTTAACCTTAACGCAACATAACCTAACCAAACCTAACCTAACCAAACCTAACCTAACCTAACCTAACCCACCATAACCCAATCTAACCTTAACCCACCATAACCCAACTAACCTTAACCCACATAACCCAATCTAACCTTAACCCACCATAACCCAAACTAACCTTAACCCACCATAAACAAACCTAACCCACCATAACCCAATCTAACCTTAACCCACCATAACCCAATCCAACCTAACCCACCATAACCCAATCTAACCAACCCACCATAACCCAAACTAACCTTAACCACCATAACCCAAACTAACCTTAACCCACCATAACCCAAACTAACCTTAACCCACCATAACCCAAACTAACCAACCCACCACATACCCAAACTAACCACCCAAAACTAACTTAACCACCAAACCCAACAAACCCACCAACCCAACAACTAACCCATAACCCAACAAACACACAACCTAACCACCACACAACCCACCAACCCAACAAACCCAATAACCCAAACTAACCTAACCCCATAACCCAACTAACCTAACAAACCCAACTAACTAACCAAACCCACCAACCTAACCCACCATAACCCAATCTAACCAACCATAACCCAATACTAACCACCAACCCAACTAACAAAAACTAACCCCCATAACCCAAACTAACCTTAACCCACCATAACCCAATCTAACCTACCCACCATAACCCAAACTAACCTTAACCCACCATAACCCAATCTAACCTTAACCCACCATAACCCAATCTAACCTTAACCCACTATAACCCAACCCAACCTAACCCACCATAACCCAAACTAACCTTAACCCACCATAACCCAAACTAACCTTAACCCAATCATAACCCAATCTAACCTTAACCCACCATAACCCAATCCAACCTTAACCCACCTATAACCCAATCTAACCTAACCCACCATAACCCAAACTAACCTTAACCCACCATAACCCCAAACTAATTAACCCACCATAACCAACCAAACCTAACCTAACCCACCATAACCCAAACTAACCTTAACCCAATTATAACCCAAACTAACCTTAACCCACCATAACCCACCTAACCTTAACCCACCATAACCCACCATAACCAAAACCCAACCATAACCCAATCTAACCTAACCCACCATAACCCAATCTAACCTTAACCCACCATAACCCAATCTAACCTTAACCCACCATAACCCAAACTAACCTTAACCCACCATAACCCAATCTAACCTTAACCCACCATAACCCAATCTAACCTTAACCCACCATAACCCACCTAACCTTAACCCACCATAACCCAATCTAACCTTAACCCACCATAACCCAATCTAACTTAACCCACCATAACCCAAACTAACCTTAACCACCATAACCCAATCTAACCTTAACCCACCATAACCCAATCTAACCTAACCCACCATAACCCAATCTAACCTTAACCCACCATAACCCAAACTAACCTTAACCCACCATAACCCAATCTAACCTTAACCCACCATAACCCAATCTAACCTTAACCCACCATAACCCAATCCAACCTTAACCCACTATAATCTAACCTTAACCACCATAACCCAATCTAACCTTAACCCACCATAACCCAAACTAACCTTAACCCACCATAACCCAAACTAACCTTAACCCACCATAACCCAAACTAACCTAACCCACCATAATCTAATCTAACCTTAACCCACCATAACCCAATTAACCCAACTAACCTAACCCACCATAACCCAAACTAACCTTAACCCACCATAACCAATCTAACCTTAACCCACCATAACCCAAACTAACCTTAACCCACCATAACCCAATCTAACCTTAACCCACCATAACCCAATCTAACCTTAACCTCCATAACCCAATCCACTGATAACCCAACCCACCATAACCCAGCCTACCTAACCCACCATAACCCAACCCACCATAACCCAGCCCACCTTAACCCACCAACCCAACCCACCAAGAACTAAACACTTCAATATACACCTAGTATTGTAAGGTTTAGCGAGAGTCAACAGAGTTACTTTTATTGAGTCAAGCTAAACCTTGACCGTTCACCTGTGTGTGTGTGTGTGTGTGTGTGTGAGTGGGTGTGTGTGTGGGTGTGTGTGTGTGTGTGTGTGTGTGTGTGGGGGTGTGTGTGGGCGTGTGTGTGGGTGGTGTGTGTGTGTGTGTGGGGGTGTGTGTGTGTGTGTGTGTGTGTGTGTGTGTGGGGGTGTGTGTGTGTGTGTATGTGTGTGTTGGTGTGTGTGTGTGTATGTGTGTTGGTGTGTGTGTGTGTGTTCAAGTGAAGGTATCTACTGTAGTTAAGGTCGAGTCACAGTGTATTTCAAACGTCATCTTCAACTCTCTCTCGTTTATCTTAAGCCAACCCAAAGCCAGGTAGAATGTCACTAGCCAACCCAAAGCCAGGTAGAATGTCACTAGTCAACCCAAAGCCAGGTAGAATGTCACTAGTCAACCCAAAGCCAGGTAGAATGTCACTAGCCAACCCAAAGCCAGGTAGAATGTCACTAGTCAACCCAAAGCCAGGTAGAATGTCACTAGCCAACCCAAAGCCAGGTAGAATGTCACTAGCCAACCCAAAGCCAGGTAGAATGTGCTATAGAGAAACATTCACTGTATAGGAACCATTCACCGTATAGAAACCGTCTCTTTAAGGAATGTCTGACTCGTTTCGCTGACTGGGTCGTGTACCGTTACTCACACGAGGTTACCACGCACACGCACGCACACACACACACACGCACACCATTCATTCTATGCTAAAAACCTATATGGAATTTCATAACTTAAAAACGTACACGATTTATATATGGTACTGAATAACGCACATGATTTACAGGGTATATAGCGCTTAAAAACGTTCATGACTTACATATGGTACCAAGATAACGTACATGACTTATATACAAGATAAACAATGAAACAAATAAATAAATAAATAAATTAAAATTCTTGATAATTGTTTGTAAGTTGACGTAACGTGTTATTAATGGCGTCACGTGTTATTAATGGCGTAAAGAAAGTCTATTGGCGTTGAAAAGTCTATTGTAGGTTCTTTTTATATATTGTAATTAATTAATGATGGAAACACGATATTAACACACTCTCTCTCGGTCACAGGCGAGGGAGGGCAAGTAAAGTAGGGACGTGGCCATTCTCACCTGGGGTTAATATACCCCCGAGGCACCACCCCTTACCCCCCCCCTCTAGGGCTGGGAGGAGAGAGAGAGAGAGAGAGAGAGAGAGAAGAGAGAGAGAGAGAGAGAGAGAGTCACTATCGTTAACTCGTAATGATGGGCTGTAGTCATTAGCATACGGGGCACAGCGACACAGGTGATTGGACGACAGGTAATGGTGGATGACGCGTCTTATTTTTAATAGGAAACGTGAAATGGGATGGAGGAAGGGGGTGGAAGAGGAAGGGGGGAAAGAGGGAAGGGGGGTGGAGGAATGGTGAAGGGGTGGAAGGGAAGGGTGGGAAGAGGGAGGGGGATGGAGGAAGTGAAGGGGGTGGAAGGGAAGGGTGGGAGAGGAGGGGGGGATGGAGGAATGAGGAAGGGGGGGTGGAAGGGGAAGGGTGGGAAGAGGAGGGGGATGGAGGAATGGTGGAAGGGGGTGGAAGGGGAAGGTGGGAAGGAGGAAGGGGGAAGAGGAAAAAGGGGGAAGAGGAAGGGGAAGGAGGAAGGAGGGAAAAGGGGAAGGAGGAAGGAGGGAAGGAGGGGGAAGGAGGAAGGAGGGGATGGAAGGAGTGAGAAGGAGAGACGATGAGAATATTTGCTGCATAATGTACCAGGAACTTTGCCACTCCTTCCTCCTCTTCTTTACATATGACCTCGCCTTTACAACATTCCAATGCCTTTTCTCCTTCCTTCCCTCCTCAACCTCCTTTCTCCTCCTCCCAACCTCCTTCTCTTCCTTCCCTCCTCCCAACCTCCTTCTCTCTCCCTCCTTCCCTCCCACCTTTCCTCCTTCTCTCTCCTTCCTTACTTCCATTCCTTCCTTCGCTATTAAAAAACAAATACTTCACCATTATCACCGTCCTGACACACCATCACCACCACATCAGTTCACCATCACCACCACATCAGTTCACCATCACCACCACATTAGTTCACCATCACCACCACACTAGTTCACCATCAGCACCACATCAGTTCACCATCACCATCTTCGTGTCTGAGGGTTGGAGACCACGACCTCTTCACTATACAGAAGTTACCAGTAGTGTTTACCGATCCTCCGTGTATTGGGGGTGTAATTACCATCTGGAGGTGGGGGGGTCTTACCGGTCTTGGGGGTTCTGTACCGGTCTTGGGGTTCTCTACCGGTCTGGGGTTCTGTAACGGTCTTGGGGGTTCTGTACCGGTCTTGGGGGTTCTGTACCGGTCTTGGGGTTCTCTACCGGTCTTGGGGATTCTCTACTGGTCTTGGGGGTTCTCTACCGGTCTTTTAGAGATATATATACCGCCCTGACGGTCACCAACACTGATCAATATAAAAACTTATGAATATCGAAATCTAAACGTAACCTAACTTAACCTACCACGCCCCGCCAGCCAATCACAGACATCCATTATTTACGCATCGACAACTCCCCAGATATATCGATGACGTCAATTAGTACATGATGACGTCAATTGTGTACATGATGACGTCAATTGTGTACATGATGACGTCAATTGTGTACATGGTGACGTCAATTGTGTACATGGTGACGTCAATTGTGTACATGATGACGTCAATTGTGCATGTTGACGTCAATTGTGTACACATGATGACGTCAATTGTGTGCATGGTGACGTCAATTGTGTACATGATGACGTCAATTGTACATATGATGTCAATTTGGACTCTTGTACTGCGGGAAGTTTTAAGTCTTATCTGTTAGTGTTGGAGTGTGTGAGTGCTTCTGTATATGGCCCCAACACACACACACACACATTGATACACACACACACACACACGACATATTTGTCCAAAATAAGATCCTCAGGAACTCCATTAAATCTCCAAACCAAACCTGTAAACGATGGTAGAGAAATTATAGCTATAATTCCTGTAGGAGCAGTCTGTGTGTGTGTGTGTGGGGGGAGAGGAGATGAGAGGAGTCAGAAGGAAAGGAATGTAGGAAGGTTGGGGTGACGACACAGGTGGGGGGAGACCTGGGAACACCTGGGCATTCCCCACACCACCATGACACACACCTGGGGGGCGTCACAAGGACCTCCATATTAGGTCTCTTTTCCTTCTTCTTCCTTCCTTCTTGTGTAATTTTTTTCCTTTCTCTCCAGTGAATGACGTCAACAGGTGATGGTGTTAATGACGTCACGACCATGTTTATTGTTGATGACGTCACCTGCCACTAATAAGAGACCACAGGTGTTGCAGCAGGAAGGGCGGGCGGATGAGGGGAGGGGGACTGAGGGGGACTGAGGGGGATGAGGGGCAGGGGTTAGTCCTATACGCACTCACGCAGCTGACGGACGCCGCGTCACCCACCGTCCGGTCATGTGCATACTTCTCTGCCACACGTGACGCTATTGGGAGGGGGGAGAGAGGGTCGGAAGGGGGAGAGAGGGGTCGGGAGTAGGGGTCGGAAAGAGGAGGGGAAGGGGGTAGGAAAGGGGGAGGTAGATATGCCGCAAAGACTCGCCGGAGTAAAGGTTGAAAATGGGTGATCGGTCAACAGGAGGGAGGGTCCAACAGGGAGGGAAGGGAGGGAGGGGTCAACAGGGAGAAGGAGGGCAACAGGAGGGGAGGGGTCAACAGGGAGAAGGAGGGTCAACAGAGAGAGGGAGGGTCAACAGGGAGAGGGAGGGGTCACAGGGAGGCGGAGGAGAGGGGTCACAGGGAGGGAGGGGCCAACAGGGAGGGGGAGGGTCAACAGGAGAGGGAGGGGCCACAGGGGAGGGGGAGGGAGGGGTCAACAGGAGGGGAGGGGTCAACAGGGAGGGGGAGGGAGGGGTCAACAGGGGAGGGGAGGAGGTCAACAGGGAGGAAGGGGTCAACAGGGAGGGGAGGGGTCAACAGGGAGGGGAGGGTCAACAGGAAGGGAGGGGTCAACAGGAGGGGAGGGGTCAACAGGGAGGAGGAGGGGTCAACAGGGAGGAGGAGGGGTCAACAGGAGGACCAATAAACAGTCAACATGCTTAATGGTCGTCAACACACACCACTACTTGACCTCATCCGTAACACCCTGTATCGTAGTGATCATATCAGGTGTTACAACTGGTAGAGCAACACACAAGCAACACGCAACACAAATTGACCTCTTCACCTGATCAATACCTACACACTCACCTGGGAGCTACTGTAACACACCCACACACTCACCTGGAGGCTACTGTAACACACCCACACACTCACCTGGGGGCTACTGTACACACACCCACACACCTCACCTGGGGGCTACTGTAACACACCCACACACTCACCTGGAGGCACAACACACCCACACTCACCTGGGAGCTACTGTAACACACCCACACACTCACCTGGAGGCTACTGTAACACACCCACACACTCACCTGGAGGCTACTAACACACCCCACACACTCACCTGGGAGCTGTAACACATCCACACACTCACCTGGGAGCTACTGCTAACACACCCACACACCACCTGAGGCTACTGTAACACACCCACACACCTCACCTGGGGGCTACTGTAACACACCCACACACTCACCTGGGGGCTACTGTAACACACCCACACACTCACCTGGGGGCTACTGTAACACACCCACACACTCACCTGGGGGCTACTGTAACACACTCACAGGTACACGCACTCCAAAAAGTATCTTCACGGTGAGGTTCGTGATGCTGGTTTTTAGAGTGTGTCCACGAATAGAGGTACAGGTGCCTGCCAGGTGAGGAGAGGTGCACTGGTACAGGTAACTGCCAGGTGAGGAGAGGTGCACTGGTACAGGTGCCTGGTGAGGAGAGGTGCACTGGTACAGGTGCCTGCCAGGTGAGGAGAGGTGCACTGGTACAGGTAACTGCCAGGTGAGGAGAGGTGCACTGGTACAGGTGATGCCAGGTGAGAAGAGGTGCACTGGTACAGGTGATGCCAGGTGAGAAGAGGTGCACTGGTACAGGTGATGCCAGGTGAGGCACTAGAGGCTTTATTTCTTAAGACGCTATTAAAGACATCCCTCACACGTGGGTAACATCCAACAGTGGAGTCGGTTAAGGCGGGTGAGGGCGTCGACGGGTTGGTGTGTGAACCCTCAACAGGTCCCACCACACAGGAGTTGACTCACCTGACCAGACAGTAACACGAGATCTGCTCAGGTTAACATGGCTCACCTGTAGATTAGTCACCCCCTAATTTATCTCACCTGATGATTAACCCCCCCTAACACTACCTGTGGGGTTAGGTTAGGTTAGCCGTTCTCGTTAGGTTAATGTTAACTCTTGAGGACAGGGGTTTGGTTAGGCCCAAGGTGGAATGAGCTGTCCCTCACGCTGTACCCCCCAAGGTTACTGTTGTAATGCTAGACAGTATTTAGGTCACGTGTCCTCCTGAACACGTGTCCTCCTGAACACGTGCCCTCCTGAACACGTGCCCGAGTATAGGTGACCCTGAGACGTGTGGTGACTGACGGGTACAAGAATAAGTTCCTGTATTTATGTATTGTACTCGTGATGACTAAGAGACTTAACGAGAGAGAGAGAGAGAGAGAGAGATAACCCACCAGTAAAACAAATGAAGCACCGTAGCTGACATTACAGTTGAGTGTGTGAAGGCGGTCGAGTACAGTATCTACACCCTGGTCACCGTGTGTACCGAAGGATCAGTAATCAAGTGTGCTGTACCCGACACAGGCCTACTGTATCTCACCATTATCATTATGTATTAAGTTTCTCTCTGGTCTTCCCTACCCACGCCGCTCTCCACCCTCTCCTACCCA
This sequence comes from Homarus americanus, assembly GCF_018991925.1. Classification (NCBI taxonomy): domain Eukaryota; kingdom Metazoa; phylum Arthropoda; class Malacostraca; order Decapoda; family Nephropidae; genus Homarus; species Homarus americanus. The sequence continues at coordinate 1,495,570 of NW_024747997.1, read as the reverse complement.
CGTCAAGGCCTCCTCCCCCTCTCCTACCCACGTCAAGGCCTCCACCCTCTCCTACCCACGTCAAGCCTCCACCCCTCTCCTACCCACGTCAAGGCTCCTCCACCTTCTCCTACCCACGTCAAGCCCCTACCCAACGTCAAGGCACCCCCCTTATCTTCCTCCACCCCACAACACCAAGAACAAATGAACACAAATGAACAACTATTAACACGGCCTAAACACGGAAAAACTAAACAGTGTTATTTTCCTGTTGCACTGAACGGTTTTTCTTTCATCTTTGTGTTATAATAAACTTCACGAAGGTAATTTACTGTTAACAAAATAATTGAATCATTGACCCGCTTCACGGTGTTGGGTAAGTGAGCTCCTTCAGTGTTTGTCTGTACGAATCTGGGGAGTGAGTCACCTGATTGGCTTAGAATATCAACCAAGTCACCTGATTGGCTGAGAATATCAACCAAGTCACCTGATTGGTCTTATAATATCAACCAAGTCACCTGATTGGCTTAGAATATCAACCAAGTCACCTGATTGGCTTAGAATATCAACCAAGTCACCTGATTGGCTTAGAATATCAACCAAGTCACCTGATTGGTCTTATAATATCAACCAAGTCACCTGATTGGTTTATATCTTCTACCACGGAAAACGAGTCATTTGATTGGCTTATTTTTTCAACCCAAGACACCTGATTGGCTTATATACACGAGTTTATAACCAATCACAGTACCGTAAAATAAAGTCGAGAAAAACCGTAAGTAAAAACTCTTGATAAACTTGGGAATTTGTTTTGTGGGATAGAAAGTTGAGGTCGTGTGTGTGTGTTTGTGTGTGTGTGTGTATATGAATGTGCTGTATGTATGTGTGTGTGTATATGTTGTGTGTGTGTGTGTGTAATAAACAGTCAGGGTCATCACCACACTTGACACAGGTGTTGGTCACAGGTCAAAGGTCACCACAGGTCCTCACACAAGCTCCGGGAGTCACGTACGGCTAGAGACAGCACGTCATCCTGATGTCATTGGTCAGAGTGAGTGTGTGTGTGAATTCCTATTTCTAAACCAAAACTCGGCGAGCCAATAACAACACAGTCAGGTCAACCAATTACAACACAGTCAGGTCAACCAATCACAACACAGGCAGGTCAACCAATCACAACAGTCAGGTCAACCAATCACAACACAGGCAGGTCAACCAATCACAACACAGTCAGGTCAACCAATCACAACACGGTCAGGTCAACCAATCACAACACAGGCAGGTCAAATTAGGTCGATGTTGGTTAGGTCAGATTAGATTAGCAAAGGTCAGGATGCTTGGGTTAGGTTGAGTTACGGAGACGAAAAAAGAATTCCTAAACTACCATAACGTCATGCACGCCAACCAATCACAGCTTGGATGACGTGCGCCCTCTATCCGCATGCGGCAGGGGAAGCGGGTATTCGGAACGTTGCTGGCGGTTATGAGGGGAGGTTCAGCCCAGCCTGGTCCAGCGGCGGTGCAGAAAAACCCACGCTAGAGACCTGATAACCCATGAATTATACCGCTGGCCCTCCTGTACACTGGCCCACACCCTTCCTGTGTACCGCTGGCCCACATCTCCCCACATGCACTGCTGGCCCACACCTCACTGCGCACCCCTGCCCACACCCTTCCTGTGTACCGCTGCCCACATCTCCCCATGCACTGCTGGCCCACACCTCACTGCGCACCCCTGGCCCACACCCTTCCTGTGTACCGCTATGTACACTTTACACATTCCAACTCTCCGAAATCTACAAGAAGGTCACTGAGTGTAGCCGGAAGCCACGATTACCACACAGTGTATCCTGGTGTGTGGTTGGTGGGGTGTGTGGTTGGGTTATCTTAGGATAGATTAAGTTAAGTTAGGTTAGGTTAGGTTATTCAGCCGATAAATGAATAATGTCTCACACCTAACCTAACCTAACCTATACACAACATTTCCACGAGTATTTGACACACTGCCTGACCTAGTGTAAGTCAAGTCTCATTCTCAACAGGTAAAAGGCTTGGGTTTGGATTGGGTTGTTTGGGTCAGTCAGTCAGTGATTCCTTGCAACAATCAACTTAACGTCAATTGCAACATTTTATCTTCCCACGACAATTATCAACTCTCTCTCTCTCTCTCTCTCTCTCTCTCTCTGCAAGCACACACACATTCTTGCCACGTAGCTACTTAGTGGGTCAGTAGCAGCGGAGCGGATATCCCTTACCACAAACACTTGATCCCAGGAAATGTAACATAGCCAACCTAACCTAACCCAACTTAACCCGACCCAGCCAACCCAACTTTAACTATACGGATTTAAGTTGGATAAGTTTAGGTTTAGGAGGGAGATAGGAAGGAACTGGTTCACTAATAGGGTGGTGGACGAGTGGAACAAGCTTAGCAACTTTGTAGTAAGTGCTGGAACGCTGGAAATTTTTAAAAGGAGGCTAGATAGATTCATGGATGATAGAGAGTGGTAGTAACTCTCGACAGGAGCTGCCATGCACAGGCCAACCGGCCTATTGCAGACTCCTTGTGTTCTTATGTTAACTGAACCAGGCCCAACTCAACCTATCAACCCAACTTAACCTAACCCACATTCCAGTCCTCACCTGCCAACCAGAGACACACGAAGGACAGTATCTAGTTCTCACGCCGACAACTTTTTCACCAGTTGTCTGACGGGGCCCTGTTGAGGTGAGGGTCACACACACACCGCATCACCTCATTAACGTGCCACACCTTCCACAATATATACTACACCACAGCACCATACACCTCACCACCACACAGTCAAACACCACAACCACACCACAGTCAACATTACCTTCACACCAAACCACACCTGACAGCCACACCTCACCTGTACATCTTACACCCAGCGGTTGTCTTGTTACGAGGATTAAGTCACATTACAACAGACGTAACACAGAGATGTATATATAAGTCAAGCCACAACACTATGGTAATGTAAACTGATTGTCTACTTACAGTGACGCTGTAATTAGTAGCCAGGCTGTGTCAATGTCAAACTCTCTATTATTATTAGTAATGTCAAACTCTAATATTGTGTGTGTGTGTGTGTGTGGAAAGCTCTGTGTGTGTGTGTGTGTTGCTTGTGTGTGCAGGCTTCGTGTGTGTGTGTGTGGGCTCTGTGTGTGTGTGTGTGTAGGCTCTGTGTGTGTGTGTAGGCTCTGTGTGTGTGTGTGTGTGTGTGCAAGGCAGTGTTTGTGGTGCTACTAGCTCTACTCTTCTAGGTTTGATTTCTCTCTAGAACTTGAATGAAACCCTGTAGTTCACACACACACACTTGCCTCACATACACACATACATAAACACACACACACACACACACACACCTCACATACATACACACACACACACACACACACACTCACACACACACTTACTCCATACATACACACACACACACACACACACTTATTCACACCATAAGCTTGTACCCCCCACACACACTTTCACCCACTAAAACACTATGGGAGAGAGAGAGATGACTCGTAAACACACCAGGTAATTATGTGAAGTCATTCAGGTGTACTGAGCTGAAGAACAGAGTTGGGATTAACAGTAATACACAATACAATAAAATACACCAAGAATACAACATACAAGAGACAAAGTATTACACATTAGAGCTGAATTCCTTTTAAAATCCAACTTTAACGACCATCATAAATAGAAATAAATATACAAATACTAAAACAATAATAATTAAATAAAATAAAACAGAGTAAAAATAATTAAGTAAAATAAAGTAAAAATAAATAAATATTAAGTAAAAATAAGTTTAAAAATAAGAGTAAAAATAATTAAAATCAAAATAAAAAATTACCTGAGGTTAATTAGGTAAATATTAAATAAAGTAACAATAAAGTAAATGATCCTACGAAAAAGTACCTCGACATGATGACAACTTTACTTAAATGGTCATTGTAAGTGTCAAGCGATCGGCAGTTTGGAGAGGTTCAGTATTTTATAAGTGCAATTAAGTGTAAAGTATCTATGCGTATTTAAGCACAGTAACTTAAAACATATAAAAAGTGTAGCGGTGAAACATTTAAGTGGAAAATATACTTGTAAGTGATTTCTGTAAATATATTTTAAGTAAAGTGATATACTTATGAACATGTAAGTTTCAGTAAAGTGATGTACGATACTTATATGGGTTAAGTTCACGCTAGATACTTATAAACACACTTAAGACTAAAGAATGTATTTAAGTGTAAAGTGCTTGGCGTTTAAGTGGTGATAGGCCTAACAAATGGCGTGTAACCGGTCACTAGTTTAGGCCTATCTCACTGCCCTAGGCCTATACTTTTTTCATCATACCTAACAAGAGAAAATTTGGTTAGTAAATTATCTACTTTTGTCGAAACTAAAATCATTACTTTATTTTTTGAAGTAAATTTAAAACAATGTAATAAAACTCGGAGTTAATAATTTATAAGTGAAGATTCTTACTTTATGGATAAATAAGTAAATAGTTTTGTTAAGTAAGGGACCGCTCTACTTAAACACTTATATTTAACGGGGTGACCTTACTTAAAACAATTACCCACAAGTTCTATACAGTAGTCAACTTACTTACAACACTCCAATACTGTTTTATAAGTTGTCTCTCCGTGGTATCGTAAAGTAACACTACAGAGAATTACTTACAATCATTCGCCTCTCAGACAGCTGGTAGTAATTTCAACGCAGGTAAGCTAGTCATCACTACCCCCAAAAGTTGTTTTATAAGTAACATTCTTTAAATATAACCTCATTTAAGTACTCACCGGTGTTAAGTGTCGTTAAGAAGTGATGAGGAACACACACACACACTTTAAGAGGTTTTAAAATCCACTTATTTCTTTTTAGAGAGAGCGAGAGAGTTTCTAGAGGACAGAAGACGTCACACCCTCACCCGTCACTGTCTAGAGCCCAACTGAGGTCGAGTCCACCTGGCCAGCCCTCACCCACCAAACTACAATTTTCCGGTCCATTAATTAACTGTTTTCTTTATAACTAACATATAGATAAAAATAATATCTATATGGTGTATTAAATTAGTATATTAACAACACCCGGGTAATATTATAATAGAAAAATAATGCATAAGGGGTGAATAGTTGTGTTGAAAGCGTAAATAAAATCTCTCCAAATTCATACATGGTAAGAGACGGTGTTGCCTTCTCTGGCGTTCAAGGCTTCGTCAGACGCTTGCTTCCTCTTAATGACAAATTCAACAAGTGATCTCGCCTTCACTCAACACCATGCCGCTTACTAATCACATTTAATGGTTATCTCAGCTGCAACAACACAAACCAAGGCGCACATCTTCCCTGCCGACCAACATTACCACACACCCGCTATAACAAGTGCGCGCGCTTTCACAAATTAATTAAACTCCACAAAAACTATACCGCAGGTGTGACAGTTTATTTATACAGCTCATCTGAACTAATATAATCTATATTAACCGTGGGAATCAGAGAAAAGAACCTTACACTAAAACAATGTAATAATAATAATAATAATAATAATAATAATAATAGTAATAATAATAATAATAATAATAATAATAATAATAATAATAATAATAATAATAATAATAATAATAATAATAATAATAATAACAAGACTCTGTAGCGCCTGGACCCCCAACTTCTTCCAGCTTGGCATAACGCAAAAAGCTTCTCTCCTTAGTTATTATTTACTATCCTTTATTTATTGGGTTCATATTGATTTTTTTTAACATTTACAGCATTACTTATTAGAAGTATATATGTATGTATGTATATTAAACATACATACAGTAAAAAGAAAACACTGAAGAGGAAGGCATTAGCGACTCCATAACTCTTCTCCTCTGAGTTATGTTGCAACAGGTAAGTTCCATTTTTTGCATCAGTTCTTTGTATGTAAAGTTTCATATCATAATTATCTACATATTAAACTATTGGCTCTTCTACACTGCACTAAAGACATGATTAAGTGCCTGTTTCCTGGTGAGTCGGACCCATAGTTGACGCCACCTTGGATAGATAGATAGATAAAGATTGACTGAGATAGATAAATATGGATAAATACGGTAGATAAGGTAGCAAAGAGAGATCCGGCAAGGGGAGTTCATTTACCTCACCTGTACTATTGATCCTTAGGTTAAGTAATCGATTCCCTCACACCTGTCCCTCACCTGTCCTACCCCTCACTCCCTCCCCTCCCCTCCCTCCCCTCCCCTCACCACAACCCCTCTATCACACCTCACTGCAAGACCAATTTCTATACATAAACTGGAAGAAACAAGAACGTGGAAGACAATTAACTTGACACAATAAAATGTTAAGTGAAGCAACAAGACTATTAACGAGATATAAGTCAACGTCTTATACAAATACTTATATGATTATCGAGAAACGTGGAAAATAATTCACATGACGAAATGGGTAATTATACTTGAAGATATGATAATTAACAACACTAATGAGCACAACGATAATTACAGGATTAATTTATTTATATGCTAATGCTGAAAAATGCCTAAATCATTTATATAATTTAATTAAACATACACTTAAAATTATGTTTATATTAACGATATATTCGCTAAATAAACACAAGTAAATTAATTATAGAATAAACTAATTAAAAAACAAATTACCGAATATTCCACAAAATCTCAAATAAATTGTTAAGACTAAAATTATGTGTCCATCATGAACTTTCCGTCAAGGGTAACTAAATAAAGTGGCTTTGTTATTGTATATATTGTGTGTTGGTGATTGTTGGTGATTGTGTGAGGTTTCAAGGCGACTCTCTCTCTCTCTCACTCCTTCACGGTGGTGTGTCTCTCAGGCCGTGTTTCCTGTCGAGATATATACAACAATTATCTAACGTCCTGACCATGAAGAAATTTCCCGCCAAATAAATAAAATGAAACTTTCGCGCTAAGTCTATCAATATTCCGAGGGAGTTAATAAATAAATAAACTTGGCGCCAAAAACTCCACGGGATTTTATCGCCAAATTAAACAAGTTAAATACTGTATATAAAAAAAAAAACATGGCGTTAAATTATCTCAGGAAATTCCCCTCAAACAAAAAAATAATAAGACTGCCTCCAGAAGTGTGATGGAATTTCCTGCCTCCCTCAAAAAATATTACATAACAACTAGCGATTGAATTCTAAGGAAAACTCCCGCTCAAAATAAATAAATAAGTAACTCCATAATTAGTCCATGGATAAATAATTGTCACGTTATAATGTTTTGTATCCGGGAAGGGCTGAAGGCATTTATGTGGCATTGAAACCATTGAAATCGTCTTGACAGTCGAGTTGAAATCCACTCAAGCTCTAACACACCTGAGAGAGCTTGTTATGTTTACCTGTGAGACTGAAGGACCGGGAGAGGAGGTGATGCTCTAGACACAGTTCACGGCCACTGCTTCTCTTGGTCTGTCTGTATGGGAAAGAGGAAGGAAAATGGAGGGATAGAATAAGAGAGACGGGGAGA